>NC_056737.1:124687492-125048240 GCF_019279795.1 Protopterus annectens
CTTGTAGTGCATTAATTGCTATGATAATCCTCTGGAATTTGGAAAAATAGGCTTGTTAAACACCTTTCTGATATCAGAAAGGTGCATAACTATTTTTGTTAAGCACATCACACCTCTGTTAAGCTACAATCTCTGGATAGAGCACTAACAGCAACCAATAGCCACATACAACAGCATCAAGAACCAAAAATCTTTAACATTTAAAAGACTACATTTGGTAAAAAAAGGAAGATGGAATAAATTGTTTAATATTTTAAAGCTCTTTGTGCTTCTTGATGTTGTTCAGTGGTACACACTGTCAGTTTGGCATGGTAAATATCTTACAACTTTCAAAGCCGTAAAACACTTAGTGCTCCTACACTTTTTTCTTTCATCTTTTCTTAATGCATTTATTTATTTGCATTTGTTTACTTGGAAAGTCTGACAGAGCAGTGCCCTTTTTAAGTGGATGCCCGGGGATAAAACTTCAGTTATACAGACATCATGGAGATCACTTGCATCTTAAAGAGAGGAAGTGATTTGATCTATATGGTTGGCTGGTTATGAATTTGAA
Organism: Protopterus annectens; assembly: GCF_019279795.1. Classification (NCBI taxonomy): domain Eukaryota; kingdom Metazoa; phylum Chordata; order Ceratodontiformes; family Protopteridae; genus Protopterus; species Protopterus annectens. The sequence continues at coordinate 124,688,046 of NC_056737.1, forward strand.
TACTTTATTGTAGCATTGTTCTAGTCTGGCTGATAGAGAGGAGTTGGGATTAATTAGGATAGGATAGGTATATAATAGGGTGGGGATTAGAAAATAATTGGCTATGTTTTGTCTTGCAGAGTCAGTAAGGTAGTGTTTTACTCTATAAAGGTAGCCTAGTTGTTGGTGTGTCTTCTTTATGACTTGCAGAAGGTGGAGATCAAATTTCATGTGGTTGTCTGTTCTATATCAGTCTGATCGGATGAAAGTATATTAAAGGTATTTTTGGGGGAAGAGAGTGGGAGTTGGTTGCTAACAGTAATAGTCATTATTTTTTCTTTTTTTTGGAGAGGAGTTATGAGTTTTCAAACCAGGTTTCTGTGGAAGAGAATGATTTCTGGGTGAGGGTTTGGAGCATGGACAGTGTCCTAGCACTGCATATTAGACAGAGTTATCAGTCTATTATAATATGGTGGCCTTTTCAACTGCTGTGTTTAGGTCATTGATTAATAAGTTAAACAGAAGTGGTGCTAGGATGGGACCTTGTGAGACTCCAGCAGATATAGGAAGGAATGAAAGAAGAGAATCTGTTTCACTGCTTGAAACCTCTTAGTGAAATAACTAAGAAATCAGTTAAATGAAAAGGGTAATAGCCCATAGGAAGAAAGTTTAGTTAGGAAAATTTGCTGATTAACTTTGTTGAATATCTTGGATAGATCCAGAAATAGGCATGAGGTTAGAAGACCTGAATTTCTATTGTGAATTATTATACCTGTGAACCTATTAGGAGGGCAGTGGTTGTACTGTGCTTGGGTGAGAAGCCACGCTGTGAGGGAGAGAGGAGGTTATGACATGTAGTGTATATAGTAAGTTGAGAGTGAATACATTTTTCCAAGATTTTGGATAAGGATGAGGGAAAGGTGATTGCTCTATAGTTTGTGAGCTTGGTTGATAAGCCATCATTTTGAAGTGGAATCATATAGGAATTTTTTTCCCCATAAAGTCCAGACATAATGTTCTTGGATAGAGCTATTTATTAGAAATGAGACAGAATATGCAAGGCTATCTGCAGTGATTTTGAGGTATGTAGATAAAAGTTGATCGGGGGTAGTGGTTGTTGCCATAAGAGTGCACATGTATTTTTTAATTATAGATGTTGGCACTGGTGTGGCTTCAGTGATTGGAGTGGGATGGCTGGATTTGCGGTAGATTTGTTTTATAGGAGGGAGGTTACTGTATTTATGCAATGTGAGTTGAAAGTTGAAGCAATGCTTTGGAAGTTAATGTTTGGGGATGGGTTTAGTTTGATTTTCCTGAATACAGCAATGTATTTCTGGATTTCCAAAAGTTTTTTGATTGTTTGATGATGAATTTTGTATGATATAATAATAGCTTTTTTTCCTGATTTAATCATTGTTTGTTATGGCTCCTTAACTGCCTATATTGTTGCATGGATGTTTGAGACTTGTTTTGTAGCCATGACTTCCAGTCTTTATCTATAAGTTGCCTTTTTTTTTAATTTTTATTAGTTAAAAATGGGCAGGTTTGTTTTTAATGTTTTGGTTCATAATCATGTTTGCTCTGTCAGGATATTTAATACTATTGTATTAAATGTCAGCCACGAAAAACACAGCCCGTGATATCCTTCCAAAAAAGTTTTTATTAAAACAACAAACAAGTAATCTCTCTAGCGCTTCAGCAAATATGCCTTTACAGAGTATACCACATTTTTTAACTGCCCCCTTAAATACATACATTCATAAAAATATTAACCAATTAAATGGTCACATTTATTCAATTAACTAATCACAGTATACACTTTCAGTTACATTCCCTATACAGTCCACCAGGAAATAAAGTGCCATATTTTGAAATCAACATTGATTCCTTTTTCCATAGTTGACTTTTAACATTATTTAAATGTATCCCATCATAGGCAATTTGTTCCAAAACTGTAGCTTGTAACCCCTGTGGGTTACTATCATGTTAATCTCTAAAGTGTAGAACTACAGGATTTTCTTCCCTTCCTTTTTTGATATCTCTGATGTGTTCCCTTAACCTAATGCCAACATTTATTTTACTCTCCTATATAGAGCTTATTACATGGGCATTGAATCCCATATACTATTTTCTCACTCTGGCATCCATATATTCCTTGAACCTGGAACCTTTTTCCATTTTTTTTCAAAACCTTTCACTATATACCTACAGCTTTTATACTTTCCACATGGAACAGTGCCTTGGAATATAAGCTCATTGCTTCTTTCTATAATGGGCAGACAAAACTTTCCATGTACTATAAAATCTTTAATGCTTCTACCCCTAGTATAAGAAAGCTGTGTTGCTTATTACTCACAAATTTGAACTTCTACATCTAGCCAGGCTATCCCAAAAATATCTAATTATACTATTTAACTTCTCTGAAAAGAGTGTATGTTTAGTCACAAAAAATATTTTTTCTAATTTTGCTCTTTCTTTCTTCTGATACCTGAGTGTATCAGTTGTTTTCCCTTTAATTTTTCAGCAGGTTTTATAGTGCATGGAAAGTTTTGTCTGCCCATTATAGAAAGAAGCAATGAGCTTATATTCCAAGGCACTGTTCCATGTGGAAAGTGAAAAAGCTGAAGGTTTATAGTGGACTGTTTTGAAAAAATAAATGGAAAAAGGTTCCAGGTTAAAGGAATATATGTATGTCAGAATGAGAGAATAGTATATGGGATTCAATGCCCATGTAATAAGTTCTATATAGGAGAGAGTAAAATAAATGTTGGTATTAGGTTAAGGGAACACATCAGAGACATCAAAAAAGGAAGGAAAGAAAATCCTGTAGTTCTACACTTTAGAGATGAACATGATAATAACCTGCAGGGATTACAAGCTACAGTTTTGGAATAAATTGCCTATGATGGGATAAATATGAATAATGTTAAAAATAAACTATGGAAAAAGGAATCAATGTTGATTTTAAAATACGGCACTTTATTTCTTGGTGGACTGATTAGGGAATGTAATTGGAATTGTATGCTGTGATTAGTTAATTGAATAAATGTGACCATTTAATTGGTTAATGGTTTTATGAATGTATGTATTTAAGGGGGGCAGTTGAAAAATATGGTATCGTCTGTAAAGGCATATTTTTCTGAAGTGCTAGACAGATGTTGTTTTAATAAAAACTTTTTTTGGAAGGATATCACTGGCTGTGTTTTTTGTGGTAGACACTGAACATTCAGCTAGTTGTGATGATATTTTATGCTTCAACATGGCCAATGAATCCTTCTCCTTGTTGCCTAGAATGTTTATGGAAGCTTCCCAGGATACTAACCAAAGAACCATAGAAACTTTCTTGGTCCCAACTGGAGAGACTGTTGTGCCAGCAGCCCAAGGTAATGGCTTACACTATAGCCAAAATAACCAAAGTGATACAGCACCAGCAATTTATAATAAATGGGAAGAAGACAGACAATGTTCAGATAATCCATTTTCATGGATTGGTAAGAGTCATGAGTCTGCAATAACCCCATAGATCCAGGTACTGTGTGAACAAGTAGAAAAATTAATCTTTAAAGTGACCTCTGTTTTTTGAACTTACAAAGTTTACAGAGGTATATTGACCTTAATGTGACACCGAGAGATCTGTGGACTGTGAAAAGTCCAGCTACTCCCTTTGATTTAGAGGATGGTGAAGATAAAAAATGTCATGCTCGTTGGGTAGCTGCAGCGCACAAATGCAGTACAGAATGGCTTAATATCTTGATAGAAAGAGACTTGGTTAAGAAGTATAAATTAAAGGAAGAAACCAAGTCTCTGTGTCAGAAAATAGTACAGCAAACAAATAATGAAGTCCTGGGTAATTTTCTTGCTGGAGTTAATGAAAAACTGTCCGCTTTTGAAAGAGAACTGGTAGAACATAAAAGGGTAAATTGATTTGTGATTTAAGGGACTAGGAATGAAATCAAGCATTCATAGTGACAACCAATCAACAGCTGAAACGTCATTGAGTGAGATTTCAACAGAACAAGGAAGAGACAGGAGCTCAGAATACCCATTTAATATCAGCGGAAAGTGTGGCGTCCTCAACGGATTGTGATAGCGAAAATGATTATCCTCACTTGTCTAATGCGGGGAATCCTATTGAAATAAAACTTTTTGTGAAGAGAGACCCTTTCAGAATGATAATCAAAAAAGGGCAAGAAACAACAAGGATAGTGGCCAGAGTACTACAGAGAACAGCCATACAATTCCAGATCACACAAATGAGGCAAGTGGTATTAATGTGATTGAAGGAACAAGTATTTATGGACAAACAGACTATTTAGTGAATTTATCTAGCTGTAACATAACTAGAGATGAAATTTTAGTACTGAATAGAGGTTTGAAGGTTATTCCAGCTGTCTTACCAAGAATACATGAAGTGAAATGTGAAAATTTTAAACTAATTAGAAAGGTACATTTAAAGGATTATTTTAAGGGGCATAAAAGTATTATGCAAAATATGGAAGAAAGTGAAAATGTAGAAAGTGGTATTAGTATGAGTAAAGAGAGCTTTTATTCTTGTGATTCTGAATATGAGATGAATGCTTATTGTAAATTTGATACTGACTATATTGCTTCTAAAAGTGTTTTTATACCTCCTTTTCATAATAATGTTATAAAACAGTTTTCCACCTTAGTACATTACAGTATGGAAAAGGAATTTAATGTGTTTTGTGAAAATAAAGCTAATATTGAATACAATTTAAGCACGAGTGAATGGCTAAGTTTATAGAAATGTAGCCAGAATAGACAATTGGTATTTAAGCCTGCAGACAAAGGTGGAAAATTGGTAGCTCTACATTTTACACAGTTCCCTGAGATTCATAAAGCTTGCACCAGGTGCAAGCATAGCATCGGCATTCCAACACCAAATATGGCAGCCGAGCGATCCAGGTAAGAGCTATTCCCATGTGAACTACCTGTGTACGCTATGCCCGCAAAGCTCCCAGGCCCTGTATGCTAATTACCCCATGTGCAGCAGTGTAGCATGCAAATGAAGGTAGGTAGTGATCCAGGAAGTGGTGCAGTCATAGTGTAAGCATGCAGAAATGTAAACCGTAGAAAACAGTTTACATTTTTGCAAACAAAATCAGAGCAATGACAGCCGACCAAACACATGTATTATATTGTTAATATATGCCAATGGCTAAATATATAGCCAATGGCATAAAAAAATGTACAAAATATAAAATTAACATTTAATATATATAGTCGCACTATCGCAACGTGGAAGCACAGGGCAGTGGCGCACAAAGAGGATCGCAAGGAAAATATAAAAATATAGAATAAAACTGCAATGTAACACATATCATGAATTCCCCATAATAGTCAATGGCAGGCATGCTACACCATACTATGGTGCAAGGGTTGCTAAGGGGCTGTGACAGTGTTAAGCATGGTAGCTAGGAATTAGTAGGCAATGCCATGCAAATGAGAGGAGTAATAGTGAATCACGGATTCCCCGCTGGTGTAAGGATGCACCTCACAGCGTAATGTTATAACACTGAGGTATGCCCTTGAGATAAAGATGACATCAAGAGAGGGGTGTGTCACCATTGCTGTAAGCACATTGGAGCATTGCTAAACCGATTTGCCCCTAGCTAGTTAAAACTGCAGGATAGGGGTGTGTTTAACTGGCCATAGCTTTGCTTAGCTGAGAGTACACAAGGTAATCGAGTATGCATGTGAACGGAGATGAAAACATGCGTAAACCCGGTAAACAGGTTTGAGCTGCGCGCATTGCAGCCGAAACAGGAAGGATATAAGAAAGAAATAAGGAAATGCTGCAGCAAGGAAATTGGAGTACAAATGACTAATTAACACCCAGGAGCCTACAGTGGGCCATTGACAAAAGCTAACAAGGCTGCAAGCAGCTACCTGCAGAACAGGAAAGGGGAGAGGCTGTACTTCAAAGAAAATAGTAAAGTGTCAAAGCAGAACAAAGCTGATTTGCAGTATATCAGCTACAAGACATATTTTGCCATGACTGGGTAGGGAAAGTACAAAACAAGAAAGATGGCAGGTGGATGCATGCCTGATAATGGGAGGGGATCCAGGTTTAAAAGTGAATTAAAGGGCAACAGATTAATCAAGGCAGGCAAGCATAACTCCACAGTAAAGGCCCCACACTTGTAGTATTCATTGTAAAACCCATAATTAAGATACTCTGCAGCTAGAATAGCTCATACACACCCAAATGACATCAGCAGCATCCATAGCACAATAGTAAAAAGTGTGAAAGCACCTCACACACACTGGTGTATTCCCATACACTCTGCACCAGTGGTGTATACAGACGGGGAAATTTTGGTATGTATATGTTAGGGGCTCCATAGCTTTGATCCACCAGCATGTGTTGGAGACTGAAGTGGGTGTGGAGGATGGTGCACATGACCACCTCAGGCACCAGAGGAGGAGGAGAGTGTTTAGACCCAGTGTAACCTACCAGGGGCTACATGATCTGGAGATAGTAGAGCATTACAGAGTGGACAGGGACATCCTACAGCAACGTGTAAACTGTGCCGGCCACGCCTCAGAGCCAGAACAAACAGAGGGGAACCCATCCCAGTGGATATGAAGGTATGTGTAAGCCTGAGAATACTAGCTACAGGTACCTTTCAAAGACCAACTGGGGTTATCATGGGTATCTCACAGGTATCAGCATCCAGGGAACTACATCAGTATCTGGATTCCATATTAACACATGCCGATGAGCACATATACTTCCCCGAATGCAGGAAGAGTTGGCCAGCAATATGCATCTCTTCCACCGTGTGGCAGAATACCCAGAGGTACTGGGTTAAATTGACTGCATGCACATACACATCAAGTCACCACCCGGTGAGCAGGGTAGGCGCTACATAAACCATATCGGATACCCCTCCATTAACTGCCAGGTCATGTGCAATGCCCAGGGCATTATCATGGATATGTGTGCTGGCAGCCCTGGAAGATATCACGACTCCCACATCTGGCATGCCTCACAGCTGTATCAGGTATTTGCCAGGGGGACATCCCAAATGGCCACCTGGTGGGGGATGCTGGCTATGCACTGGAACTGTGGATGATGACTCCCATCAGAAATGCACACACACACCCATGCAGGAATGCCATAATGAGGCACACGCACAAACCAGAATCATCATAGAGCATGTGTTTGGGATGCTGAAATCACGGTTCCATTGCTTGGACATATCTGGTGGAGTCTTGCAGTACTCTCCAGGCACGTGTGCCCGCATCTTCATAGTGTGTGCCATGCTACACAATATGATCCTGCGGAAACAGCTGCAGCAGGGACAGAATGGTGAAGGCACTCACAGCCCACCACCATTGCTATTGGCCCCACAGGCACAGAGGTACTCAGACCATGAGCACCCTGAGCCAGCCCCAGTAGGCAGAAGGATGCATGCCCAGTTTGCCCATGCCTTGGCAAGGAGGGAACATATAGCACACACACTGACATTGTAGGCACCTAAGTACTGACACCTTTCTCCACCTGCACACACACAGTGAAAATGGATGGCACACACACAAGACTACCTGTAAATTGTCATGTATAGGCAGTCTACTGTGTGCATCCAACATAGGCAGCCCTCAACTATTGCACACACAACTGCCATTTTCACAAGGTAAGTCAACACCTGAACAGTAAATTAAGCTATCAGCATGTGCTGATACTGTATGTATAGGTTCATAGGTAGGTACTTGGCCAACTGCCAGAGGACATTCATAAGCCTAGCCAAAATGTGTCAGCTTTTGCCACCCCATTGATTCATTAACTGTCCCTCTGTGGAGCAGAGCCAATGGTGGGATCCCTGGGGCATATCTACTGTTCCCCATCCACTCTTCAAGGTTTCTCTTAAATAGTGTTAGTGAGGGGCTCTGTATAATGTAGTTAGGGATGTTGTTCCAAAGTATGGGGAGTGTCTGTGGCAGACATCCGTCCCTCCAGCATCTTCCAGTTATTGTTGTGGCAAGTTTCACCTCACTACAGTGTGTGGCTCACTGTGACATGTATTCTCATAGGTGGAGCATATCCATTAAGCCTGAGTTCGACATGGCTGTGTTGGCCAGCAGAGATCATCTCTGGGTAAACGAGATGCCATTGAGTAAAGCAGGAGTTTATTCAGTCTATCTGCATAGGGCATATGTTTGAGGACAGTAATTCCCTTGGCTAGGTACATTCTTGGACCTTCCAGCTGTTGGAAGTGTCTTCTGAGTTACATCCCAAATGGGTTATTATACTCTATGATGGGAATGATGAGTGATGAATAAAGGGACACTATAACCCCAGTATGTGTAGATGGGAACTCTTTAGTAATCAGATGGTCTACATAAAAGGATGTCCTAACTACTTTGGAGATATGATTGTCAAAGGAGAGATCACTATCTACCTTAGTCCCCAGATACCGCATTACCTCATCCATATTAAAGTGGCTGCCACTTATGTGTTAATATGTGGGTGCTTAATATTCCACAATGGAATAACCATGCAGTTAGTGGCATTTAGCTGGAGGCCATGACTTTAACACCCTGTGTCGGTCTCTGTGAGAGCCCCTTGAGGGATGTTTGCATCAGCTGGACTCAATCATGGCTCCCAGTTCGCAGTCATTGCCAAACATGGTCTGCCATAGTCCACCTGTGTTTGCCTGTATCACTGAGAAGTATATGCCAAACAGTAGGGCTCCCAGGACTGGGTCCTGTGAGACACCAGTCATGACTGGTCAAGAGTTGGACCTGGAGACCGCTAGTCGTACCATGTGGGTTCTGTGTGTAAGCCTGTTGGCAACCAAACCTGTGATGTATGGGTGTATGTACAGGCTGGTGTGTTTATCAATAATACCTGAGAGTGGCATGGTCTCAAAAGCCTTGGCGAGGTCCAGGTAGTATGTGTGATCCACCTCTCCCCTCATCTAATGTCTTGGTGACTGTATGCAAGATGACAAACAGGTTCAATAGACATGAACTGCACTCAACCAAGCTGAACTGGGTTGGGTCACATGTTTGGAGATTACCAATGTCTTTGTTAATGAGTGCCATGAGGATGCACTCCATACCATTGCAGACCAGGCTAGTCAGGCTTATGGGGTGGTCAGTTGTGATTCCACCTTGGTGGAGTGGAATAACCATTGCCATGTAGTCTGTCGAGAGGCTGAGGTTGAAAAGCTTAATTAGGTGGGGGGTCAGGTTATCTTGTACTGTTTGCAAGATGCAGTCTGGGACAACATCTGCCTCCATTGATGCTGCGTTCTGCTGATAGAGAGAGCCATTTCCACCTCTGTGTCTCTGATGTGTGGGATACTGTACCTTTCGGGTAGTGTTGTGGGCTTTTGAGGGGGTGAAGTATGCACTGAATGTATCTGCAAGGATGTTGGTAATATCAGTAGGGTCAGCATATTTTGTGCTATATTTCACCAGCACAGTGCAAATCTGTGTCACCACTTAGATCCTTGACATAGTCAAAGAAGGCTTTGTGGTTATCTTTCGAATCCTTACGTATTTTCCTGTTGATGTTAGCCTTGGATGATTTCATGAGGGACCTACGTATCATACTAATAGTGGTCATGGATGTCTGTCCTTCGTGGGATTTGTTGTTTGACTGGAACACTGTCCTACTTCTGTGGTATAGCCTGTTTATTGCAGGAGTCCACCAGACTGGTGTCCTTGTCTAGGAGGAGTGAGACTTGGTTTACCAGTGATGGCACAATCCATACATCCATGTAGGTGCTTATAGACTGCATTTGTAAATCTGTCTGTATCTTGAGCAGTGTTTCCTCTTAGCGTGGGGGCTACAAAACCCCCACCCCTGTCTCTAGTACTGTAAATTTGGCTGTAGGAAAGGTATACACTGTAGTTTCCGTGGGTGGGGGAGATGTTTGGGTGTGGAAACAGTGAATAGTTCATGGTCAGATCTAACCAGTGACCAGTTAAGCTCTGCTATGGTGCACCTGTTGCCCATGTTGGTGATGACCAGTTCTAGTATGTTTCCACCCCTCATTAGGGAGGTTACCACCTGATACAGGGCATATGAGGTGATAAATTCCAGGAAGCGCTGGGCCTAGAAGTGAGTACTTGAGTAAGTTTCCCAGTTAATGGTAGGGTAGTTGACATCTACCAATGCCAGGGTGTGTGGTAGGACTGTCATGTTCTCCACTGTCTCCAGGTAGGTGGAGTGGTGGTCCTGGGCCATGGAGGGTGATCTGTAGCAGGCCACAGTTTACATTGCAGTTGTGGCTGATGTTAGCTGCACATGGATGATCTCAGAGGTATCATGCTGCCCCACTAACCTGGAGGTGTAGATATCCCTGATGAATATGGATACACCCCCTCCATGTCTGTGTCAGTCCATGTTCTGTGGCCGAAATGTGTGGTATGTGTTGTAGTCTGGTAGTGCTGGTGTGCTCTCAGGAGCCTTAAGACAGGTCTCAGTTACTGCACAGATGTTGATGTTGTCCATCCTGAGGAGTGCTGTGAGTGCATGCATGTTGTGTTCACAACCCCTGGTGTTGAGTAGCATAACCCTCATTGATTTTGCTGTTGTGCTGTTTACGGAGCTGGTATTCACCTTTGCAATTCTCCTAAAAAAGGCACCATGGGGGTGCCAGTAGCTTTGGCCAGTATTCCAAAGCCTAAGGCTGACACATAAGCCGGTATGGTATTGTTGCATGTATGTTTCCAATATGTGCTTGTTTCTCATCTCTCCTGTAGATAACCTACTGGTAAGCAATAGAAAGCCTTAAACTTATACAAGTCTTCTAGCTTCCAAGATAGGCATTTGGAGTGATTAAGTATCAGTGTTCTGTATGTTCTTGCTGTACTTAACTGTTTCCTGACTACATGGTGATTTCTCACTGTATATTGTGATCTGAAGGTCTGTTTATTCACATATTATGGCTGTGTGATGGCCTGCACTTTAGAGGTTCACAGATAGCCTACTACCTATCTGCCCAAGGGCAATTAGTAGCATAGCTACAGTGTGTGGGCTTTCTCCGCACCATTGATGAAGTAACTGAGCCTCTGTCAAGCATAGCCAATGAAGCAATTCCAAGCAGAGTTGCCAGAAACTGCTGAAGACTGGGATGGTCGAGGGTGACAGGGGCACTTAGTGATCTAAAGAGGGCATGTTAATGTGACAATTCAACACCATTCAATTTCCCTAACAGGTCTTGCAGCTATCAAACTGGACGGGCTCCAACAACCCCTGGCTATATGGTTCTGGGACACATGATCCCAGGGGTGTATATTCTGTTACCCATTCACACAACAAGGTTTCCCTTGAAGTGTGTCAGTGAGGGGCTATGCCTAATGTAGTTAGGAATTTAATATTTATATATATATATATATATATATATATATATATATATATATATATATATATATATATACATATATACAGTTACATCAGTAGCCATATATATAAACATCTATGAACACACTTCATGACACAGAAGCACTCCAAAGGAATTGAAGTGTACACAAACACATGCAGCCCTGGTATTATAACTATTAATATTAACCTAATTCACCATAGAAGGAATGGTTGTGTATGTGAAGATTGGGGTGGGGGAGGAATGATGGGTAATCAAATCATGCATCAAGGAGAGCCTGAGTCAGATGTTCAATAACTGAACTGGAGGGGTATGCATGGAGTATGGGGACAATATAAAAAGGACACAAAACAAGAACCTTTCTCATTTATAACACCCTGTCATGTCACATTGCAACACCTAATTTCACAAACATATGAACATTAACATGTATCAGCCATATGTACACCATCTGACTGTTGCATTTGTTTTCAGTAGTGAGGAATGCCTGTAGTAAAATGTATATTCTAAACACCATCACATTTGCACATATCTCAGATGCCTTAGTGGTAAAGTCCATGACTGTGGTGTCCATGGTCCCAGGTTCAAGGGCTGTTAAGTTATTTTAAGGGCCAGAATAAGGGCTGTTGGATGCAGCTGGATTAAAGCACTTTTAAGCAGTTGTAAGTGGGTCTGCGTGACGGTAAGTGGCGCTTAAATACGGTTAAACGGAGAAGCACTTCACAGGTTTAACCTTTGCTTAACGTCGCACAGACCACAGGAAAACCTGCTTACAACCACTTAAATGTGCATTATTCACACTTTCCCTATCAGTGCCTACACTGAGAGGTAAAATATTAACACCTTCCAGGATTAGAACCACACCATGTACTCCATCTTCAAAGTAACCTACCACTAAGCTACCTAAGATGTACCTATGCCAGTTGTGTATGCAGACAGGTTAAACACAAAAGGGAGAAATGTGTTGAAATTGAAATAGGACAACCTGCCATGTACCCAAGGAAAGGTGTATGCTCATATATATCTTTATATACACATATATATATATATATATATATATATATATATATATATATATATATATATATATATATAGAGAGAGAGAGAGAGAGGGAGGGAGATATAAATGGAGACATTTCGATATATACAGATCTACATATATATGTAGATATATAGATAGGTTAAAAACATCTACACATCTATAGAGGTACAGGTAAACGTATGCAATAATATATATTATATATTATATTTATATACAGATACATATACACATATATAATATATATGTATATATATATATATATATATATATATATATATATATACATATATATATATATATATATATACACACACATACATACATGTGTGTAGACAGCATCCAACGTGTTCATATCTGCATATAACATGGACCATAGCAATCACACATTCCAACCCCCCCAAACAATATGAACATAACATATGAAGAGCATATGCCAATACACTATTACAAATATGTTCTATGGACACAGGTACCAACACAACTGCAATGACTGCAAATATCCATGACAGAAATACACAGACAGCTTTTATTTAGCAAAACTTTATTACATTCCGATGTATTGCCAAAAGGATTCAAAGACTAACAGTACCTGCATGCTATACATGAAGGATTTAACAGTGCCTTAATGAATCAGCCTGCAATTACCATAGTATTAGTCCACTAAGGGATAGGTGTTCACATAGTGAAAGAACACCCACACACATATAGAAGTTGTATAAAAGGGGATCCTACACACCTGCATCTGCTATGTACACCCACCAACATCTCCCCCACACCCAAAATAATAACATCAATACATGCTGTCATACCATAACCAATTATTCAACTACTGCACAACATCTGCTGAAACCTTAACATACCTGGACACAGACACACTAACATGGCCCTATGTGAAATAGTTGCTGTTATACAATTGAGCAACTGCTGATGATACAGGGTTTTCTATGAACTAATCACGTTTTAGAGGGTTGAAAGATTCTTACACTAGGAAGTGTTACCGAGTACTGATTATCAGCACAGTATGATACACATTAACACCAAACTAAAGATGTCTGGTAAGCACACTGTAAAACCCCTAACATTATATGCATAGCTATGCAGCCTTGAGCTGGTCAAACATCCTGGCCAGACTGAAACATATGCAGAAGTATTAGGTACAGGCAAACCCTGCACACGTAGCAATGTTCAGAAATATAACAGCAGTACTCACATTTATGCCAAATCCTCTAGGCATTACACACAATATATTACTGTTCATCTCCATACAGCTATTGCAATACATTTCAAATAACACTTCCAGGCTGTATTCCTCACAAGTAAGGCAAAGGGACAATGCCCAAGTGGAGTACTCAGTTATACTCCACTGTTGCCATGGCATTGGCTAAGGCAGTAGCAGTGCAGCTGATGTGCATGTAATTAGCTACTTAAGAACACCAATTGGTTATTGGGATAGCACATGTTACTGATCTGTAACTATAAAAGGTTGTCTTGTCACTCATTCAAACCATCTATATCTACCTGTAGAACAGTACAAATCACTGAAAGACAAACCGAAAATGAGTATTATACTAGTCAATAACACCTCCAATTGCTAAGAAGGTATGTATAACATGTAGTATGTGCATGTTCTGTAAGAATTACAGTGTAATCAATGCATATAGTGGAAATAGCTATCTTGTAGTGATGTATTGTTGAGCAGTAGTAATGCTTGTAGTATTCTATGTGTGTACTGCTGCAGGTCACAAGGCAAACTCCTCATACACCACAAGGGATGATACGGGCTTGGAACTCACCAAATCGCTTCCAGCCACTGTCAGTGTCAGGGTTGGTCCAACAAGTATGTGCTATAACAGGGGATAGTATATGTTGATATATTGTAACAGTAGACATATGTATGGGTGTATAAGTAAGTTGAACATGTCAAAGGTGGGCTTACTGTGCAAATATGGCTTGCATTGTGGGATATTGTGTCAGTAACTGTGTAATGTACAATATTTTAGGCAGATCTGTATTCCATTCTACATAGCATTTCTGTTATGTTATGCAAACAGTAGTTATGTCTATTGGTTATTACAATACTCAATAACAGGATACATATCACTTGTATTCATCTGACAGTTTAGCAGCATGATAGCAAAGATAATTGGAAGAGCTAGGTAACTATCCATGCACATAACACATGTAATATCCACCTCTCTAGTATTGTTTGCAAGCAATAACAGCTGTGCATGTGTACATGTTATGCAAATGTGTAGTGACCCTTGTTACAGGGCTGGACCTCTCTTGTATCATTTGCAAGCAATAACAGCTGTACATGTGTACATGTTATGCAAATGTGTAGTGACCCTTGTTACAGGGCTGGGCCAAATGGCTATGTGCACACCTACATAGAGTGGATATTGAGAGTAGAGATACACTGGTTGAACTACCAGGTTTGTGTAGCCTAACCTCCCATTGCCAGCCTAACAGCCTCTTGCACATACTGTATGTAAGGTAGTGCACAGTACTGCTAATGAAACAGGTTGCATATCATCTTTAACTCCAGTGTAACATCTGCAGTAAGAGTGTAAGATGTAGGAGACTGCTGCCCATGTGCAATAGCCACTTCATAGGTGATGGCTTACACTATCTGATTATATCCTGATCATGTTGATAGTGGCATCAGAGTCTATTGATACATGACTCTGTTTGGGGAGTGGATGTCTGTGCCCAACAGAGCTCATGGTCCTGGTGGATATGTGAGTATATACCCAGAAAAGGAAACAGACATGTAGACACCTGCATCATCTGTAATCAGCTATTAGGATGTGGTGTGCTCCTCAGAGGAGGATTACTGCTAAAGGTAACTACAATGTTTCTGTAATAGCCAGTGTTGTCATGTCCATAACACATATATTTACATATGAACATCACTGTCTAAAACATCTTCATAAGCAATAAGTAAACTAAATACAGTACTTGGTACTTGTAGTACTGAATGCTCATACAGGCATGTCCACTAATCAGCTACTGGTATTTACTAATGTCAGCTTTGTGTATGTGGCCATCCTGGGGGAATGTATTCTCTATGCCATGTACACTGCCAAATCCACTTAACACCACACCCCACACATTGTCTGGGACACAGCTACAGGCGTTAGCTGGAAGGCAGTCCAGTCTACAGCCATGACTGGACTGGACAGTCATAAGGTGTAGGTTAACACATGCATCTCATCATCACAACCAACACATACCCTTACCAGAACACAGTAAGGACACCCACACACACTATCAGAAATCACACACATTCACAGATGCTTCTAAGTATCTGGCCAAACAAGTGACCTCCCAAGGTGGAATAGACAGACAATGAAATACACAAACTGTATGACATAGTTTGCATAATTGTGCCACACCTCAGAACACATGGCTGGAAACATGCCCAACAGTACTCATTTGTGAATGCAAACTCTAGCACTATATTACACACCAACCTACATGAGGGCATACATACTGTCAGCTGCCTGTCTGCTATGATTAGCCACATACCCATACACTCAGACCACCTTTTGAGCTATACACATGGCTCTGGCATATTCCATGTTGTTGTGCAGGACCTATGCTGCAGTAGCCTGGACTGCATGTAAACACATGTAGGAGCTGTCAGGTCTTGTGGCCCATGCAGGTATGTCTCAAGGCCTGGGTAGCATTTTGCCATTGGCCAGAATAATACTGTAGTACAGGGACAAAAGGATTGTATTCCACAATTGTCTAATGTAGTGGTGCAAGTCAAAGGGTATCCAGTATCTATCTGCCTGGGATAACATGGTTGACAGACCATAATGCTTTGCCTTACAGGGCCTGCACCTGTCACCCCTGGGAATCTGGATACTGGCTAGGGCTCATGCATCCCCTATAGTGCCTTCATCATGCACAGTTCAAGTGAAGGTCCGCTGCTGTTACAGGGACAGCCAAACAATAAACTGTGGGTCTCGCTACTCAATGATACATTTCAGAAACACTATATGGACTCACATATGTCAATCCCTAACATGGAGAACATATCTGTGCAGTGACTGAGACCTGTTTCAATGCTCCGGAGAGCACACCTGCATGACCATGTTATAACACATACCTCACCTCTTGCCCATTATCCTTTATTGGAACACATGGGCCACAGTTGTGCCCATATTCCTGAAGGATATGTACACCCTCACGCTAATTGCACTTGCATAACTTCAGATGCATTTTGCTGAGCAACTACCTTTGTGCCAAAGTGGAATTCAAATTGCACCTTGCGACAGATCATCCACCATGCCGCAGATTTCCCAACTGTCATAATGTGCTGTAATGGGGAATATTAGGTTTGAGACAGAAAACCATAATAATGGCTACTCTCAACTATTCCATTATGAACTGGAAAGACTCCCCATGTACCAATACCTGCACTCAATGCATATTGGATTCCATCAACCCCATTGACCTGGATCACAATAGTCACACAAACAGGGCTAACAGTATGCTACACATAGTCAGTCTCCAAAGCCAATGCTATGCTTCCTAAGAGCAAAGTGGTTACTGCCATGGCACCCATGCAGATGGACAATGCATGTGCAAATGCTGAATCCTATACAAATGAACCTTAAGCAGTCACATACATGCAATGAGTGTGCCATTGAAACAGAACTAAGATTCAACCAAACACAAACAAGAAGGCAAACTGGTGAGGTGAGGTGAGGTGAGGACTAACATGGCGCCTGAGGCTACAGTTACGAGCAAGAGGGTGTCGCAAAAGGAAATAACTTCATTTTCTCCCTTTCTCTTAAAGCAACCGGAGAAGGTTGCTTTACAAATGCAACAGAAGGACTCTTTTTTATTGCAGCAGCAACAACATCCAAATTTGAACGGAAAAAGAAAGAGCAGCAGTCCGTTGGTACATAACAAATTGAGCAGACGCTAAAGAAGGTTGCTAGAGGTACTTTAAATTTATCTAATATTGAATTAACTGATGCCCAGCGTTTACTTCTTAGTAAAGGGCTTAAATTTATCCCGAATATGAGAGATAATATAGTACAGGCGATACTGGACTTAAAGATGTTTCTACGAAATGTTGCACTCAAACTTATTTTTAAAAATGATAATACTTATGTGCCAGTTTGTAAGAAGTCAAGTATATTTATGCCCATTTTATGTCCCGTTCTGACTGCTTTTTCGAATGTTGTTGAACGTGATTTACGTGCTTATTATAAAGGGAGTGTAGCAAATAAGAGAATATATAATATTACTTATCCAGAATACTTAGCTTTGAATGAATTAAAGCTTAATGATACTATAGTAATCAAACAAGCTGATAAAGGGGGAGCAACTGTTGTTATGGAAAAGGAGTTTTATCTCACAAAAGTTTATGAAATTTTGAATGATGTCTGTACTTTTAAAGAAATTCCATATACTAATATACAGAATATTATTTCTGAGGTGAATATGGAATTTATGATTTGCAATTAGTGAATGATATAAGTTTGGAACTATTTAATTATTTGAGCGTCCCATGTCCAAGAATACCTCAATTTTATGGTAATCCAAAAATTCATAAAAATGTAACTGACCCACCCCTGAGACCTATTGTCTCAGGTGGTGGGTGGATAACAGAACCTATTTCAAAGTACCTTCAAAATGTGTTAGGGAACTACATAGCAGTTTGTAATACTGTATTGAAGGATACTAATGATTTCCTAGATAATCTCTATATGTGGCAACTTGATAATAATGTGGATGAATATATTATGGCCACTTTGGACATTACGTCCTTGTTCACTGTGATACCAAATGACTATGGAGTGAATGCAATATGGAATTTTTTAAATAATGAGATAAAAATGAATGGGAGGGAAATTGAAACAATATATGCTCTTTTAGAAGTGGTTTTAACACATAATGTTTTCATTTTTGATGGGAGACTGTTTTTGCAACTTACAGGTGTTGCAATGGGCACACCAGTGGCAAACACTTATGCCAATTTAGTGTTATATGAATGGGAGAAGGAGTTAATACTAAATAAAGTCAATTACCTGAATGAGAAAGTCGTCTTCTATAAAAGGTTTGTAGACTACTGTTTTTTATTGTGGAAAGGTTCCCATTCAGAGTTGGAAAACTATTTGCAGTATATGAATGAGTCAACTGACTTTCTAAAGTTTAAAATGACAGCATCTTGTGATAATATTAGTTTTCTAGATGTAACACTATTTAAGAGAAATAAGAAATTGGAATCTAAAGTCTATAGAAAAGATGTTGACTCACTGAGATACATAAGTATGGATGGCATGCATGCACCTCATATATTTAGAGGAGTTCTTAAAGCACAATTTATTAGACTAAGTAAGTTAAATACTGATGAAATTAATTTTAATGAACAAACTGAAAGTATGGCGAAAGAATTTGAAAGGAGTGGTAACTCAAAGCAACTTATTAACAAAGCATTGTGTGAAGTAAAAAATGAGAGACAGACGAAGTTTAAACCAATATTGTCAGGAGGTATAACAATGGGGAGAGACAACTCATGTAAGGATATAAAGTTAACTAGATATCTGACCACCTATAATTTAAATACATGTAGTGTAAGTGCTATAATAGAGAAGAACTGGCCGATTCTACTAGCCATGCCTGAAATAAGATCCATAGTAGGTGATAAACCTAGTTTTGCATATAGAAGTGCTGAAACTTTAAAACAGAAATTATTCATACTACGCCTAGGACTAATAAATTGATGGGAATAAGGAAATGTTACAACTGCTCTTGCTGTAATGATTTATTTGAAGGTGAAAATTTTTTTGAACATCCTACTAGTGGAGAAATTATTAGAATGACCACGTTAACAACTTGTAATGAAGAAAGGGTGGTATATTTGGCTACATGTGTATCATGCACTTCATTTTATATGGGTAAAACTATTAGAAAGCTTAAAGAGAGAATAATAGAACATAAATCAGAAATCAGGAGGAGAGTATTAACGAATGCTTTAAGCAAACATATCATAGAAAAAGGTGAAAATCATGTATTTAAATTTAGAGTATTAGCTGTAGTAAGTATCAGTCTAAGGAAGGGAGACATTAATAATTCCCTAGAACTGAAAGAGTTAGAATGGATTATTAGGCTTCAGGCAGATGCCTCCCCTGGTTTAAATAATGCTGTTAGTCTGAAACCAGTATTAGTTAAAAAACAAAGAGAAAGGCTATAAATTCTATGGCTATGCTTCTGTCTGTATTCTTTAGTTAATTATGTATGCATATTTAGATAAGTATATTCTATTAGTGATATATTGTTTCTATATATAAATTTTTATTTTATTGCATTTTATTGCATTTATACTGCAATTCTTACTGCAATTTTTATTGCATATTTTAAATATGAGTAAATTATGTATATGTGTGTATATTATTATATTATACATAGATGTAGAGAGTCTGTTAGACCATTATTATGATAGTATGTCATTCATATCTTGTTTTTAATGTATCATAATACATAGGTTGCATTTATAGTGCTGTCCTTTTAAGTTTTCTTTATGTGTTTGATTAGTGGGATTGGCTGAAGCATGTGATATGATGATTTCTCCTATTTAAATGTAATAATATTGTTGTAGTGTTATACTGATGAAGGGTGTAGACCCAAAAGCTTTATCTATTAAACTTTTTATGGTGTGGTATCATTGTACAGCCTCAGTAAGATGCAGATACACCATATACAACCACACAAAGCTACTGTGAAACTAATCAGCCACATATTATGAGGCCAACCACAGAGCATTCTATAGCTGTGCCATTAATCGTAATGGCAACGACAAGACCTGCTGTGCTGCACAGCACTAAGGCATGGGAAGTACTGCACCTACAGAAATAGCACCTGTTCATCCAGATAGGGTCTTGGAGAATCTAAACCCACTCCCACCCCCCAACAGGTACACATAGTTATATATCCATGTACACAACAGAACCCCTGTAATAACAACTATGCAGGTACAAGCTGCACTCTCTAAAGCCATGCATACAGCTTTCATGGGACCTGTCAACATCCCAGTGTGTATCCTACACAAATGTAAGAACAATCAGCTCTCCACATACACATCATGTTCAATCATAGCTCCATGTCAGGCTGTGTACACACTGAATGGTGCACAGCAACAGTTATCACGCCCCGCAAAGGGGGAGACACCATTGATAATGGAAAATAGCGCACTACTATCCTGCTGAGTCTGGTCTCTAAGGCCATGAACCGTGATCAACTTATTTGATGTACTCAGTACAGATGTAGATGATAGTAAGGTTGATTAACACAACATATCATGACCTTGCCAGGTCTTAGGACACCATCACCCATACTGTGTTCCAGCTACACTCAGTAAACTAGGTGTATATTCCTATGTCACAGGAGTGGTTGGCAACTGGACTGCTGGCAGAACTAACACTACAGAAGGTGTCTGACTACTACACACACACATCAAACCAGTGCCAGCCACAGTAATACAGGGTTCATTCCTGGTACTCCCCCTCTTTGTTATCTATACCACACAGACTAACACAGAAGGCATCTGCCTATTGATGTTTGCAAATGACTATGAACTAGGAGCAATAGTTGACTCAATGTGTGCTGCGTTCAACATACAGAAGGGCCTTTGTGTGTCCGATGTGTGGTGTGTGACGTATGGCCACAATCTGACAGCTAATTATTGCATTGTCATTACCTATGTTAAAAACCCTGTACCCATGAACTACCACCTAGGCAGTGGTCAATGTAATGGCAATTGTGTGTGTATGGGATGCAGCTTTGCAACCTTTGATAGTTACTTCACCACACCAGTAAGGTAGTCATATGTGGCACCACTAATCATGACAGGGTGCCATCCATGAAAAAAGAGATAATTGTTCAGCTGTACTCAACACTCATGTTACCCATAATAGATCGCATATTTCCTTTAAGGGTTATTGCCCATGTGTAGATGGTCTACACTGCTTTTCCCAATCCATAGCTCCACTATGTAGCATGCAGCCTACCCTGAATAAAGCCATGTCCAACCCAGAGATGTTGGACATGCTACACTTAACACATCTTGATTCCAAATAACCACATACTTCATGGACATCCACCTTTCTAGTACAAGGATCACAACATGCCTGACAGATCTCTGTCTCATACACTTTACATACTCTTGCCATACTATGCATCCCTGTCCAGCAAAGCTGCACATCGCCCCTCTCTGTGACATGGTGTGATGACCGCATGCCAAATATATCAGTAACACTGTGGATCAGTTCTGTGGCACTGCTTGAACTGGCCACTGAAACTTACCTGTCTGTTGGCTACAGCTAGGTAATCTTTCTGACTAGGCTCATAAATGGCCCAGGGCATATAGCCTACTAGTTCACTATGACCATACATGCTATAGTTGATATCCAACCCTGCAAATACCATCAGGCTAGCTATTGTCCCATGTGTTTCACATGTGCAACACGGGCAATACATGGCAGGATACTACACAGCTGTACAATGCCATGTAGATATATATGGCAAAACACATATATGTAAAACATTCTGTAAGCAATTCTGCAGGGTCATAGGTCACGTCCCTAAAGGCTGTGTATGACTATATATGTGACATATACACAGTATTAAGGTCTATTGCATTAATGTGAAAACATCCAGGCATGTGCTGATAGGTAAAGATATCAGTACAGGCAAACAGACATGCCCACATCAAGACAACATCCACATGGAGTATGAGCAATGTCATCATATGACACACACATATATGGTGATAACATCACATCACCAGTAAGTGTCAAATGTGTGTGACTTAAACATGCCAGTGGTGTTAGTGTCATGTAGATTTGCAAAGACTTATTTGTAAACTTAATAAATGTGATGCACATGTATGTTCAGCTGTACTTCTGTACTTCTCTGTGAGTTACTGTAACCTGTCTCCATCATTATGTCTTCCAGGTATGCTGCATGGCAGGCTACCAGCATACACCCATATGGAGGATGAGATCCTCATCCCATACCTCCTTGACAACCATTTAACACTCTTCGGCCATTTGCAACAGGATGCACAGCAGCGGGATGCCCTGTGGGAGGAACTCCGCAGGAGGGTAAATAATGTTGGCAGTCACAATCACACCTATCAGCAGGTGCACCGATACTGCACCGACCTCATAAGCCGGGTGAAACAGCATGTTAATGCAATTTCCAGGGAACAAGGTGCAACAGGTGGGTGGCCACTCACCCAACCCCCACTCACATGTACCGGGGAGCTACTGGCCAACCTGGGGACACCTGCAGACCTCCATCCACAAGCTTTAGCTGGTATTCTGGAGGTGGGTGTCTCTCAACCACCAAGCCTGGAGTTACTTGGTAAGTCAGTACTGCACATATAGCACAACTATATTTCACATTGTTACATGTGTTACTGTACAATATGTAATGTCACATCATATGCAAGGCATGTATGCACACATGCCACATACTATAGTCTGCTACTCTATGTATGCACAGATGTGCTTACTCCATGGTATAGTGTATTGTACTGGCTTATGTGCTAACATGGACATTGCACATGGTAGCTATCACACAGGTGTGGATAATGATCTTATTGCTGTGACATTACTGTTTAGGTACCTCTGGCATTTTGCAGAGATAGCAGCCTGTGTCAGGTGAGATTGTTATTATTTACCAGGCTTGATAATGCACAGATCATATTAATTGCATGCTATCTGCCATAACACACATACACATAATGTATGGTGGTCCTGTTAACAGACACTGGTCAGACCTGCAATACATCACAGTGGTTGAAGACTATATGAAACACCTACACTAAACCTTCCAAACTGTCATTGCCAGATGTGTGGATAACTCTGAATACAATGGTGGAGGTGTGGTTCACTGTAGGGACAGGTACTACAGATCAGCATTACACATGTTGGGAGTACAAACAATGCTGTACAGAGAGCATATGTTGCACATACTCTAAATGTGTTTGAGCTGGAGTATGACCAGCCCACAGGATACACCCTTGTGGATTATTCCCTTGCTATGAAAGTCACACAATGTCATGTGCTATCTGACATGTCCATGACATGTAGTGGGCTGACTGCAACACTGCTCAACTATCCTGCAAAACATGATATCTCACATCCCATATATAACACCCTTTGTCTGGATAACCCTGTCCTCAGTGGAGCATGTGACATTTATGGGTGTATGTCATATGGGATAGCACTGACATGTGAAATAGATGACCATCACAACCATTGGACAGAACATGTGTACACATGGCCATGGAGGATGGCCAGAGACATGAAGCAGCACACACAGTAAAAGTGATGTACATGGTGTGTACACCCTGTTGTACATTGGCTTGACACAATACAACTATGGCCTTTGTGTAATGGTGATATTGCAGATGTGAAACACTAAACATCATACAAACCTGTACACAGCTTCTGTAGGCATAACATGAAACCACCACATAACATGTTTTGAACATCTTGAGTGTGTCATGACATGAAAGCATTCACCTGTACAATATCCAAATACATACATGTGTTGCACAACATACACATACAACCACATCAGGCCACAGATACAGTACATTCACCTTGCTGGTGTCAGACATCACTGTCATGCCTGATCCTCATGTGTGTGAGATACCCAGATGGCATATGGGAGATAGAGTACTGCTAAGTTAGGCATGTGTGGGCATAGCTGCCAGGCATCAGTAATATGGTTGCAGATGTGCCGGGATTCATCTGTATACCCTTCTGTGACCTGTGTCACACATTCCACATTAGGGTTTAATGTGTATACACCTCAGTGACCTGGGTCACATTCCACATTAGATATATATTGTATGTGAACACAGTCATGGCTATGAATTGTGTCAGTAACTCACACTGTATAGCAGTAGTGAAGCCACATGATGCCCTGCAATGGCTATGCACATCAGCTCAATGTGTAGTATGTCACTGCATATTTGTAGGGCAGACAGACAACATTGCGTCAGCTGAAGGCCCATGTTAGTATAACACGTCCCTGCACTGGGACACCATTACCATACTGTAGATTGGAAAGGACACCATTGTGTTACACATGTATGCATGTTATTCAGCACATCAGCAGAAGACATGTCATACTACATGTGATTGGCAAGGTCATATGCCACACATCAGGCCGGTGAACTGTAAACCTGTGCTGGTCTGTGGCACCATTGCAAAGTAGGGACAGCCATGTCAAACATGTGTGTACAGCCACATGCACAATGCCTGTAGACTCAGCTCAGTGGTAGTCAGAATAATGTTGAACAGACATGCACTACTTTGGGGGAGATATGCAAGCTAGAGCTCAGGCAAACATAGTATTCAGTCGACATACCCTTCTGCTCATGGCTTCACACATAGGGGCAGTGGTCAACACAAAGCATCAGTGGCAGATGTACAAAGGTCAATGATGGTCTGTTAACATGTGGTGTATGTTGCACACACCATGGCAGTGCAGTGCAATGGTGCATAAGTGCATGCATTGTGTTGCAGGTATGGAGCATAAGCTACTAACACAAACGGTGCAATACAGGTACGTATGTTAACCACCACTATAATTGTGTAAGGTGCATGCCGTCTGCTATAACACATGGAGGCTGTTGTGTGCAACTCAAGGATGTATGATAACTACCACTTTAATTGTCTAAGCTGAATGCCAGCTGCCATATCACCTGCATGTTGCATGCCTTTGGGTGCCATAGCATGTGCCTGTGTGTCTGTGTTGCATAACTTGTAATGTACAGTTCTTTTCTGCCCCCCACAGGTGTTGATGTAGGTACGTTGCCCTACTGCAGTCCACCTGATGTTGGTGTCCCCACAGACTCTAGCAGTGATGATGAAAGTATGATTGAGGCTCAGGCAGGGTTGTCAAGGGCTGAATCTGTGCCATTGGTTGCCATTCCTCCTATATCCCCCTCATCCTCACACACAGTTCCCCTGCCTACACATACCCCATCACCACTGGCCATAGAGGAAGGACAGTTGGCAGGTGGTAGCATGGAACAGGGAAGTGTGGAGACTATGGAGGGTGTGCCTGCACACCATGATCCCAGTCAACAGACTGGTGATGTCCCACACAGGCATGTGCCCAGTGTTGCTCGTAGGAGGACCACTGGACAACATGCCCCTGCGAGACAAAGCACATCAGCTGAGGTCCCCAGATGCATGTTTCAGGTTGTAATGGAGGCACAGGCACATGCTGAATTACACAACAGAGAAGGCCTGATGCTTCAGAGGTCTGCTGTCCGTTCATTAACTGACAACATCCAGGCAATTGCAAATGCTCACTATCATCTTGCAGATGTTTTGGATAGACTATTGGGTGATATGGTGGGAGTCCTTGACCATGGCATGTCAATCCTCGAGCGTGGAATGTCCGTGCTGGAACATTTGGTGGGAGTGAGGCATCGGGCAGGTGCACGTAGGTCAGCTACATCACCTGTTGAAGGTCTACGTGAATATGCTACTGCACATGCCCACTCCCATAGTGGCGGTAGCAGCAGCAGTGCAGCTGGTGCTGTGCAATCCACACCAGGACACAGCAGGCCAAGTGCACGTGGTCCTGGATGGTCCCAACAGGGACATGGTTCCAGTGGACATGTGTCATCAGACAGTACCCAATCTGGACCTCTGCCTGGTAGTGCCCGTGCAACCCCTGGCAGGTGCAGGTCATGTGGCCATGGCCGGACACCGTGAACTGTGAAACCTGCCTTGTAAAGTCTGCAGCTGTCAATAATACCCCTGTGTAGGCCAGCCACATGCCAGACCTGTGTGCATGCATACACACAGACACCAGACACAAATGTAGGGCACCACAACACACACACGCATAACATACACACAACCAGTGATATCACAGGCCCTAACACACACACATGATGTCAACCAATGGTGCAGCCTAGGCCTCTGGCAAACATTATCACCATGTGCATATGATGATGCCTGTGCCGCATCCCTGTCATCCACACCATCGGTGCAGGGACATGCTCATATGGTCTGATGCACAGGGTGAACATACTAGGTAGGCAATTGTAGATTAATATTGTTGAGTATTGTTGACAGACAGCAGACATACCATGTATTACAGTTTTAGAATGCATTTTGTACGTTTGACAGTATGTATCATGTGTGACAACATTAACAGCATGTTGATCTTGATGTTCTGCCTTCCTCTTTCCAGTGTGATTGCATGTGCTGGGGGATGTCAGTGTTTGCAGTTAGTGTCCCATATGTACACGTTGACTACTCACAGGTCTGTAGCACAATACCTGCATGCACTTTGTAACTTCCACATCACAGTTATAATCTCCCATGTTTCAATTATGTTTACTGTTCTAATGATCCAAGAGCATGATAGCTGTGTAGGAAGCTACTGTGTTCAGAGCCGTCACATCCATGGTGGGTGACATCACAGGTATAGTTACCTGGAGCAGGGAGGAGGTAAAAGAGTGGTATAGCGGATGACAAGGGTAAAGGCCAGTGGAAATAGTGGCTTCTCATTGGGAAGCAGTAATACCCGCTGCCATGACAGGATGCAAATACAGACACACCCACACACTCAGGGATTCACAGACACAGTAAAACACACTCTGATACACACACAGTTGCCAGTGTTGGGATGAGAACCCCTGCCTATGTGCAAATCATCATTATAGTACTACACAATTACAAGATGCACCACAGAGATTACACATGTACAGGTAGTCAGAATGGCCTAAGATCAATGACATTGACAGGGATACTACAGTGCAGTGAGTGTATGTGGGGAGGAGAGTTCATCAGTAGGCTAGGTAACAACAAGCCACAGCCTAGAGTGTACATGTTAACAGGCTGTTAGAATGCCCATTTAAGATTGATAATATCAACAGGGATACTAGATTGCATTGAGTGGATGGGGGGAGGGGGCATTAACATTTCACTATGGTAAAATACAGCCTCACTCCAGGAATGGACAGCCATACACACAGACAGCCATATGCACACACACACACACACACACACACACACACACACACACACACACACACACACACACACACACACACACACTGTGGCTTTCACAAAGATATACACCTATGTCAGACACATACAGACACTTGACATGTGTGAGGTTCAACCACCTACCTATGCCTTTCTTTCTACACTTCACTCTATACTGATGTCAACAACAGTGTTCAGGAGAGTGAAAAACATGTGGGATGTATTCCCAACCATACGTGACATATATGGACACACCCCCACACGTACCAGTACTGTGAATCAAATACCTGCCTATCTCATGATAGGTATTACAGAGGTACAGCACTATCACATTCGCTACAAAGCATACTGACTCTTTCCTTTGCCAACTGTGCTGATATATGCACAATATATGCACAGGGGAGGTATTACTGTTACAGGTGTCAAGAGGTTTGCCACCAGTGTCACCCTTACTGCATTCTACACTGTCTGTCTTCAACTTCAATTAACAAAACCAGACGGTAGCAGTTACACAGGTTATTGTAGGAATGGTTGTAACACACCTGTGAGCAATCCTCAGTAATCATTCATCTACAAAGTAGCCCCACCACTTAGTAGTTATGTCCAAACATCTGTCCATACCTCATGTACAGCTTACTGTACTTTGAGCATATCACCATATACAGTTGGCAATGTTGAGGCTGTATTGCAACAGCACAAGATACTAAGACAACAGTCACCTTCAAACATCAGACACTGCACATGCATGGAATCTAAACAAACATCAATACATGTACACATATGCGGTCTACATCAGTAAGTGGACTAGCAGGTCAAGAGGATACATTCCACACCTTCCTCATGCCATGTGTGAAACATAGCCGAGTATTACACCATAATGGATGTTGCATTCATTTACTGGTAGGACACAATCACCTTCAATGAGTAGCAAAATGTACATATATGACAACAGCACATATCAGCAAGACACACACAGCATTATTCCATGGCATGCTCCTATAAACTGTTACTTGACAGTTCCATGGTAAAGCCAGGACACTGTAATGGTCAACAGTGAGCACATCATATTTACCACACACACCTCATGTTTACTGGAAGAGTGCCAGCAATGTGCTCTGTTAGAGTTAGGCAGTACACTCATTCAAGTATGTGCAAAGTCTGTGGCTTGTAAACATCTCACCCCAGCATGTACTGGCTATTGTAGTATTAAGTCTAATCTCCAGACAGCACATAGCATGCATGGCTTGCAATTGTTGACATGGGGTATATGTAGGAGCTGTGGGCACACATGGCTGTACATGTCATGGACATATCACCTGTGACTGCTCAGGAACATACAGAGCAGAGCTGGGTTTCCCTGAGTCTGTCAATACAGGTCTTGTGTAGGTCCTATGATCCTGTTATTTTGATATGTTTGTAGGCATTGCATTAGGTAGACATGTCTAATGACATACATGCCACATGGGTTGTTGTATGATATGATAGGTGTCATGGGTGACCAGTAGAGATGGAATATTACCTCTGTTAACATAGATATCAAACCTTATGTACTGTTAGCATGCTAAGTGCCATGTGCATGTGTGTAATGAATGTAGCCACCTGTATGTAGAAAGGATAATGAAAGCTATGGTAATGCCATTTATGTTGTATCAATGTGGGATGTACAAATTCAGGGTAGGTACAGTTAGGTCATATACAACCATGAGGGTGTTGTTTACTGGTGTACAGCAACAGTCAACTGTGTTAATGCTGACAACATCCGAGTGACCCTGGTATGTGTACAACTGACCTGGTTACAAACAGTGGCATTATTGCATTGCATAACACATTATGCAGCTGTGTCTGTACATGGGTACTTTGCACAGTTGATGTAGGCCTAGGTACAGTCCACCAATCGAAGGTTATCTGGTGGTCTACCATACTATGTCATACCACATATGGATGTGTGTTGGTAGTCTGGGGATAAGGTGATGGATGTATATGAGGATACAACCTAGAATGCAGTGTTTGCCACTGTCACCTGTACATGACTCATCTGTGATGAGTTATGTCAAAGTAGTGGTCTTTACATGTGAGTAGCCTTTATGAATATGTGGACAACACCACCTGGAATGGTCCGTACCAGTGTTATGGCCCACATGTCTGGATCTGAGTTATATGGTGGTAGTGCAATTGTGCACTACAGAGCCTTCAGTCAGGTGTTCCTCACTGCACAGATGTCAGTATTCCCCATTGTAGGTTCTACATTGAGCAAATGGATTACAAAAGCCACACATCTAGCACTGGTTAGCATAAGCATCCAATGCTATTGTCTTGTAGGTGTCAGGGTATTATTTCTGTGTGTAGGACTTGCCTTAGAATGCGACTAAATGGGTAAATGCGACCTAGGTATTATCCACACTCACTTGAAACATGGATGCATGTGCTTTGTGTCTAAGGCTTGTCATTCAGTCATGACAGCCCGGAATGACAGACACTGGACAACCTCATAATAACAGCAGGACATTGGCTCATTGTTTTGGTCTAGCAGTTGCCACTTGTACCATGACATCACTGCAAGTGGCAGTAATGTGCTTGGTAGCAAATGCCACATCTAAGGTGATGGACAGCAGCAGACATTGTGTATATGACCAATGTGAGATATACTTAGTGTAGCAGTCCTGCTAATAATGACAACTACAAACACAGCCAGGAGAGGTCAACTTGACACCTGCACCTCAGTACCATTACACAATGGGGCTCACACATTATGCTTGCATATGCCACTGTTCCAAGTATAATGCCACTGTCCACAACCTGCTATCAATGTATGCCTTTCAGGGCAGCAAGGTGTGTGACACATGCTGGAGGTAGAATCCACCTGTGTGTCCCAGTTAACCTATTGTCTGTCATGTCCACACATGCATGATTGTGTATACGTAACATATATATGTCAGAACTTCATGTACATGTATGCATGTGTATCACACAGCACAGACACATATATATAATTTACGGGCTGCATACAGGTATCTGGTAGTAAACCAGTATGATGTGCATATATACTGACAGGTAAGATGTACATGGCTGTAAACCTTTGTGTTTACAATAGGAGTCCATTACAAAATGTTCTGCACATGTAAGTATATGAGCATGCACATTGTAGCCTTCTGTGGTTAGAATCGGAGTGCATCTCAAACAGCCCTGTGCTACTAAGTGTCTGAGCGTACCCACTGCCATGTTGTGTAATTTGAGTCAGTGCATCCAAACAAGCCCTTTGTTTCTAAGTGTATGAACATGCCCAGTATAACCTTGTGTAGTTGTAGTCATACTGCATCCCAAACGGCACTGTGCTACTAAGTGTATGAGCATGCCCACTGTCCCCTTGTGTAATTGCAGTCAGTGCATCCAAACAAGTTCTGTAATTCTATGTGTATGAGCATGACCACTGTAACCCTGTATAGTGATAGTAGTTGTCCATTACACAGATGGGCATACTCCAGTTCAAGGCTTGTTGTGCTACAACTATACCTCTCAGGTCTACCTATGTCTTACCTGCAGATGATGTGTCTTGTTTGTGCATACAGGTTGCAATGGACTCCTACTTTAAACACAAAGGTTTACAGCTATGTACATCTTGACTGTCAGCATCCCTGTTGTTGTCCTCAATCTTAGAAGGGCATTCTGACTGCCTTGGAATGTGTAATCTCTGTGGCCCTCTCATAACTGCGTAATGCTGTAATAGTGATCTGTAGATAGGCAGGAGTTCTGATCCCACCACTGGCAACTGTGTGTGTGTGTGTGTGTGTGTGTGTGTGTGTGTGTGTGTGTGTGTGTGTGTGTGTGTCAGCAAATGGCTGAGTGTGGTTGTGTGTGTGTGCATATATTTGTGTCTACATCCTGTCATGACAGTGGGTTTTGCTGCATTCCAAAGAGATACCACATTTTGCATTGGCCTTTATCCTTGTCAACTGCTAAACCTCTCTTTTCCCCCCTCCCCACTGCAAGTAATCAGTCCTGTGATGTCACCCAGCTCAGAAGTGGAATCAGAGTAAGTGTAATTGTATGTGTTCTGTGGCACATACCCCAACTGCATACCACTGTACTAGTTACTTTTACATAGGCAAGACGTATATGCACAATACTGTAAAGTTTGTGTGTGTGACTACCCTGTTGCCAGGCATACACATGTGTAATGTCTTTTAACATGCTGCATACTATGGTAGCCATCTGTGGTGACTGGAGTCTACAAAGTATTACATAGTCTGGAATGGAAAACAATACACAGTCAAGAACAACTACAGTCGGGTATGTTATTTTCTTGTGCCACTGTCGAGGAGTGACACAGAAGTGGTCACTGGGGTGTAAGTCCATACCTATCATTCCACCACCCAAACTCCAAAATCCCCAGGGTAGATTACAATAGCCATCATTCCTCACCCAAAACTTCACATACACAACAACCATCCCTTCTCTGGTGAACTGATTAAGATTTAAATGTTATAAAACAAGAGATGCCTCTGTTTTGTGTACACATCAGTTCCTTTGGAACCCTTCTGTGTCGCAAAGGGTGTTTAGACATGTGTATATATATATATGTGTGTGTGTGTGTGTGTGTGTGTGTGTGTGTGTGTGTGTGTGTGTGTGTGTGTGTGTGTGTGTGTGTGTGTAGTTGTGTACACATCCCATAAGTGTATATATATATATATATATATATATATATATATATATATATATATATATATATATATATATATATATTTAGTTATGACAGTTGTACAGATGTAGACTTGTCTTTGTTGTTTCACAGAGCAAAGTACATTCAAGGGTACTGTACATATGTACACAAAGTGACTGTCCCATTTGTTTTCAGTACCGTGGAATACCTGTAGTAAGATGTGCATTATAAAATCCATGCAACATGTATACAACCCAGATGGCTTAGTGGTAAGTCCAGTGACCTCAGTGTGCATGTTCCAGGGTTCAAGGCTTGTTGATACTGTCAATTAGGACTGAATAAGACACTGTCAATTAGGACTGAATAAGACACATTGCAAGCGGGTGTAAATGTGTTTGTGCAATGGTTGCACACAGATAACAGACATGTACAACTCGCAGTACACTTGAAATGCCCTTCTTTGGCAATCCTGCTGATGTCACCCACCTACAAATACACCTCTAGGAGTGCTGTAACCCAGTAATCTCTGTAGCACATGCTGTAGTATGATAAACTAGTTTGGTAGGTGTTCTAATCCCAGACAGGCCGTGTGTGTGTCTGTCTGCCTGATAAAGGAACAATGCTTTTTAGAGTATGAACACTCTTTACAATTCACATACACACCTTTGGCAATCCTGCTGATGTCACCCACCTAGAAATACACCTCTGGGACTGCTGTAATCCAGTAATTTCCATAGTGTGTGCTGTAATTGTGTAATGCTGTAGTGTGATAAACTAGTTTGGTAAGTGTTCTAATCCCAGACAGGCTAACTGTGTGTGTGTGTGTGTGTGTGTGTGTGTGTGTGTGTGTGTGTGTGTGTGTGTGTGTGTGTGTCTGTCTGTCTGTCTGTCTGTCTGTCTGAGAAAGAAACAATGTTTTTTAGAGTATGCACACTCTTTACAATTCACATACTCACTTTTGGCAATCCTGCTGATATCACCCACCTAGAAATATATCTTTGGGAGTACTGTAACCCAGTAATCTCCATAGTGTGTGCTGTAACTGCATAATGCTGTAGTGTGATAACCTAGTTCAATAGGGGTTCTATTCCAAGACATGGCAGGTGTGTGTGTGTGTGTGTGTGTGTGTGTGTGTGTGTGTGTGTGTGTGTGTGTGTGTGTGTGTGTGTGGTTGACAGTCTGATCCTCTGTGGACGTGGCTGTGAGTGTCTAACCACTGGACATATTGGGGAGCATTTTTTTTAGTTTTCCTATATGGTGTCCGTATATATGTCACAATGTCCACCTCACGAGGAGTACAGATGTCAATCAGCCAAGGGACTGGGTTGGCAAGCCATACCCCTACATCTGGCAAAAGGCCTGGTGAACAAAGTATGCAACCCTACTATTACCCAGAATATGTTCTGAACCCATGTGTCATACACAAACACACTTGTCTAGAATATCCCACTATGTTGCTAGTACCCTGCACATTGATGACAGATAGTAGGCATGGCGTGATTGCAGTGGGCTGCAGAGGGCATGACAGCCTGTCTAACAGTACAATAGGCAAATAATTGTGGACAATGTGCATTCACTATGTTCCCCACTGGATGCCTGCAACATATGTGGTGCCATCAAATGTGATCCACAAAGGACATACAATGCCTTACACACATGCTCTGTATGGACAGATGCCACTGACAGCAGGGAACACCTGTATTATGCCATCAATGCAGGTGCAGGATCAACCTGCTGTCTATTAGCAGGTCCTGCCACACCAGGCCAGTATTGGCATATCTGATGATAACAGTGTGTGTACAAATGTGCCAGCCAAACCAGGTATACTTGTACATGTCACTGTGCACATCCCAGGCAATGTCCATGTCAAGGACTATCAAAAGACATGGCATGCATTGCAAAGCAATGGCCATACACAATGGTAACCAGGATGACAGGACAGTTCATACAATACCCATTTGTATGGGACATTGCAGACACTACAACCCTGAACCACACTGCACGCCATTGTTGGGTGGCATGATGCCAAGGATTACCCCTCACCCAGCCTTGTACAGCCATCTTGCACAGCCAGCCACTACAAACCCATGAAGCAATGCATACATTGCAAACATGCATGTCAGTACTGGCACCTTGTGTCTGTGTGTGGGGTGTGATGTTACCAACCACAGTCACACCGAGTATAACTCCCATTGGCATACCGACTGATGTCAGAAACGTTCACATGCCCTAGCCCATAGAACCTCAGGATATTCCCTGTGGTGCATGTAGTACCTGTGCATTACTGCAGTGTGGCAAACTAAGTAGTTAGGAAGTGGATTTGTGAGCCTGGTAAAGTGTGGCAATGTGTCTGAGTCCCTTAGAGAGTGTGGTTGTGTTGACAATGACATCCATTCATGTGGAAAGTCATGTGTGCTACACCTAATGTATGTCTACTATATCTCTGTTGCAGATGTCGCTCACCAGCACACACATATATTCTTACAGTACACCAGCATGTCAGCTATACGGCACATGGATTAACTGCATGCCCTTGTAAAAGTAATGGCTAGTCAGTCAGGGGTTTGAACCCCTGTACTGGTAGGTGTGTGACAGCCGATGCTTAGGTTTTAGTCTCCAAGCCCTTCTCTGATGTACTTTACCTCTGTCTGTCCCTCCCACACACTCTCTGGTGGATATGGAGTTGTACACCTGCTCAGCAGCAGCTTGTGTTTTGTAAGTGATGGTCATGATCAGGTGATGGCCTCTGCACCTATTGCAGTCCTCCTCTAGCTGATTGCATGTGGAACAATTGTGGTGACATTCCCATAGCCAGTTGCATGGAAACACAGTACAATATCTAGGAACATCATGTTGGTGTTTGCCCATGACAGTCTCTGTGAGTGGAACCTGGATCTGGTGTTTGGTAAACAGCATCACAGATGATATTTGGATATTCCTCAAACAACATACACAGTGGAAAATGGCCTAAAGACAGGAGGGTGATGTGCCAGACATGACTACAGCATGTAAGTGTAGCTATGCTTCATTGAGACTACTGCCAATTTAACAAGTTGTGTGTGGTAATGGCTAGTCTGCATGTTTTAAAACTGACAAGACAGTGCTCTGTTTGTGAGGGAACCCCCATCTGTAGGGCCATCTGTGGACTGGTCAGTGTGTGGAACCATTTGTTTCTTGTGTTACTCACTGAACACACATCTGTGAACTGCAGAAGCATAGTGTGAGGATTGCAGTCAGTACATGGTGATAGTGATGAGAGCTACTGCCATCGCATCCCTGATTGGACATATGGCACATGAAAAAATGGTATGACAGTCACTGTCTGAGGTTCTCACAGTGACATGCCAATAATGGGCCACTGTTCATAGCTGTAGTCGCAAGTCTTCTACACATTGCACAGATGTCATGCAGTATATATGCATGTGTTGTGCTTCCTCTGCAAACGTATGTCATCTGTTGTGTTGGGTTGATGGTCATATCTATGCATGCTGTTATAAGTAATCTTGAATGCTGTTGACTATTACTAACCTGTATCTGTGTTAAAACTGCAAGACCATAGGCTGTATGGGATTGGAAGTCTCGGCGGAACCTCCTGTCCCACTTCATCTGGCCATGGCACCAGGCACCAGCATTTCTGGGGCCCAGCCTTGGACCTCCACCTCTGTTGGCTCTGCACCACCTTCTGGTGGAACCACCACTGAGGATGGGGCTTGTCCCTCCTGGCAGCAGGTCCAGACAGGAACTTGTCAGCCATCATACAGTCCCAGATGTGGTGTGTAGGGGGTTCAGTAAGGGGTTTTGAGGCCAGATATGCCAGCTCAAGGGCAGATTGTCACATTTAGAGGGAGATCCTGCCCTTCCTAGACAGCCCCCAACACAGCCACCTTTGTGGCTGTTTTGGTGCAGTGGTGGCTGCCCATGGGTGGGGACCTCTATCCCACTGTTTCCATCTGGGGGCTCATGGGCTTGTGACTGCCAAACACCCCTCCTCATCCAAGGTGTATCCCCCCACATGTGTCATATACCGACCCTGTATGCTGTTTTGTCTGTCATCCTACCCTACCTATCCTCCATGAGTATACCTTCTCTCCTTTCCCAACATCCCAATCTCACCTTACGGAAACAAAAAGACAATCTGTTCCTAGAACAACATTTGCCCCATATATAGCTGTCCATTTCACACACGTGTCCACTGGACACATGTGACCTTTTTAATTTGCATCACAACATACTACTGTTGTCCTCACCCCTGTCTCTCAGGCACACGATCCTGGTATGCACATGACTCCTAAAGGTTCCAGGTACACGTGATGCAGATGACCCCATTGTACACACAACACTACCAGTCCCTCTATGGTTACCCCGTTTACCTTTTTCATGATGATGATGTTGCACACAGCACCTTGCAAGAGTACTGTTCTCACATAATGATTGGACAGGAACTGTTGTGTTAATGTAAATAAAATGCACAGAGTAATGCATTTGGCCAATGTACAAATGTTTGCGTGCATTAATGACACATGTCTGTCTGAGGGAGTCTTAATATTACATAGGACAACACCACTACATAATACAGGAGTTGTTGGTGTTTCCCTTTTAATTCCTTTTTAATGCTTTGTTGTCACATGGGATGTTCTTGATATATCTATATATATGTATGTATCTATATCTGGACATAAACACATATACATACATCTACATGATGGAATACATTTCCTATACTGTTGAATGACTGGCTGGATGATATAGTTGTGATAACATCCAATTGGCTGTGGTGTGCTGGGTCCTGGTTTTGAGCTTTGCAGAGGCTGTTTATTTTGTTGCTGGGCAGAACAAGGCCATTAGATACAGAGTGATTAAGGCACTTTTAAGCAGTTGTGAGCGGGTGTGCGTGGGTTTATGCCACGGTAAGCAGTGGTTACTTTTCGTTACAGTTCCTTACACTCAGTTACCTTCTTGATTGCTTAACCTGTGTAGGCAGTGCTTGCCCTGTGCAAACAGGCTGAAACCCGCTCACTGTGGCTTAAAAGTGCTTACTCCTGCTTACCCCCCCCCGCTAATTCTTTAAAAGAAAAGAAAAAAGGGTTGATAGGAAAGTGGTGAAAAAGGGGGCACAAAGAGGGAAAGACAGTAGGAAAATAGCTAGGGATGTGCAGGAAGGGTGTAGGGAAGGTCCATAGTTGTCCATTTCTTCTACAGCAATGGCTGTGCATATACAATAAATTTGGTGGGACATTTGGACACTCACAACCCTAAGAGAGGAGTGAGGACAACAATAGTATGTTGTGATGCCAATTAGAAATGTTTACATGTGTCCAGTGGACACATGTGAAAATGGACAGCTATGTATGGGGGGTGTTTTTTTTGCAGGAACAGATTGCCCTACTTTTCTTTTATGTTTAGGTGAGAGTGGGATGTTGGGGAAGGAGAGAAGGTATGATCAGGGAGGATAGGCTGGGTAGGATGACAGACAAGACAAACAAGATGCATACAGGGGCGGTATATGACACATGTGGGGGGGACACCTTGGACGGGGAGGGGTGTTTGGAAGTCGCACGCCCATGAGCCCACCAACGGATACAGTGGGACTGAGGTCCCCACCCATGGGCAGTCACCACTGCACCTTCACAGCCCAGAAGGTGGCTGTGCTGGGGGCTGTGTAGGAGAGGCAGGCTCACCCTCTAGTTGTGCCACTTGGCCCACAAGCTGGCATAGGCAGTTTTGAATCTCTCTGTTGAGCTCCCTACACACCACAGCCTGGACCATACCACGGGTGACAGGTTCCTGTCTGCTCCCACTCCCGGGGGGGCCGAGCCCCATCCCCTGTGGTGGTTCCACCCAAAAGTGGTGCAGGGCCAATGGATGAGGAGGTCCCAGGCTGAGCCCCATATGTGCTGGTGCCCAGTGCCATGGCCAGCTGAAGTGGGACAGGTGGGTCTGCTGGGACCGGCCTTCCCATACGAGCTATGTTGTAGTATGTTTAAGGCAGATATGGGTTAGTAATAGTCAACAGCATTCATGATTAGTTATAATACCATGCATGGGTATTCCCGTTACCCAGGGCACCAGATATAACATAGTTGCAGAGCAGGCAGAACACATGCATATATGGGTAAACAGTGGCCATTACAACAACATGCAAGTTTCATTGATGGCAACAGGCCACCAATATGGGTGTATTTTAACATGGCACATGCATTGAAACAGATGTGAATATTTATAAACCAATAGGACATATGTCCCAACAAAGGGTAGGAGTGTAGATATACCAAATGAGTTGTGTAAAACGGTTATGTTTGCACATATGGTAGGGATGAGAGAGAGAGAGACTTCAGTTAACAACTAATACATCCTTGTAGTTTTCACAACATTCGTAGTCACTGCAGTGGTCTGTCCCTTACATGTATTATTACACTACCCAGTGGAGTTATATTGTACAATGGTATGTTTGTAGATTAGCATGTACGGAACCTGTGTCTTATGTACAGGCTTGACAAGATGCAGGTGTTAATGCAACATGTTTTGAGATTGCTCTATTACACTTTGCATGAGATGCTGGGATGACAGGTGTGTTTGCATGTACATTCTCTGACTATGTACAAGTCTGACTATCAGTTATATGTCATTAACAGCTGCCTACATTTCTTGGATCTTTACACTAATTTGCCAGGGGAACAGGGCAAAATGCAAGTGATGTGGGCCATTTATCAGGACATACTGGGCAGATTGGAACAATTGAGGGGTATGAATATGCATACCACTCTCTATTTAAGCATTCTAGCAAAATCTGTACAGTTGCTAAGTGCAAATATGCATACAGCTTTCTCTCTGAACATTCTAACAGACTGTGTGCAGTTGTGTGGAATGATTATGCATACAACTTACTAGTGCTCCTGGAATCCAAAGCCCTGCTGTGTGTGACAAAAGCATTACAGTTAAGATCACTGTACACTATGCTATCAGGCAATTGTTGTGAGGCTTTGCAATGTATTTTGTGTAATATGACTGACCTGTTTGCACTTCCGACATTGTTATACAGCAGTTCATATACATTGAATCTGCATACCACAGTGTGGGTAACACTGCTTACTACAACAGTACTATTTAATAACTGCAACAGTACATTTATTTGTTAAGACAGTATGTGCAGGCTATTTACTAACCTGCCTTGCAACGCATCCTTTGCAGCCTAGCATCATAGGCTTGCTGGTTCACAGCACACTCATCTGCAGCTGTCAGGGAAGTACAGTGATATTTAGCCATACCTATCCATAGTATACACAAGCTAGGCAATTATTAACTACATAGTGAAAGGAGTACTTACTCAGTTCTGGGGCATTCTGCATCTGCCTTTCTTCTTGGAACCAGTGTTCCAGGACATCCTCCCTCCACCGCTTCAGGTCTGCATGGTGGTGCCTGACCTGCTCACCAGTCTGGGGGATACCTGAGGCACTAGTGAGGTCACAGGCTAGACTTTCCCAGGCCTCTGTTTTGTACTGCAAGCCCTGGTACTGGCCATGCAGTAGTCTCCTGTCATGGTACTTTACCAGGAGCCATACCATGAATTTGGACTCCTGGATGCCCCAGCCTGTACTCTAAAGCAAGTGCCTTCTCCCACTCCAGCCATTTTGCCTGCAGGGGGATGCTACAACCAGTTATGAGTCATATTCCTGCCTCTTCGGTTTAAGTAGGGCCAGATTCCCACAATTTTCAGTAATTGGCCTGTTTCAAAAAGGCTAAGCTATGGGCACACATGCTTACTTCAGGTTGGCACTGCTTAAAGAGGTGTACCTGTGGGCGTATTGTATTGGCTTCCCTACACATTGCTTACAATTACTTAGTTGGGCTATGCAGTAGTTAGCATTGCTTATTGGTTATCTAGCATTATATTTGGCTTTAGTCAATGATGTCTTACTCATTACAGGCTATATATGTGTCTGGTATCCATCATTCACGTGTACATACACTGTAAGGGGTCCTGGGGACTTCTGAACCTTATTACAGTGACACTTCAACTCTATGTTTACTGCAGTACTCCAATTCGCATATTTATGCTCTGTGACAGGTTATAGAACATTACACTGTATATAGATTCAGTTCACATATTTGATTTGTTTCCCTGTTGAAAGGATTAGTTTCTGATACCTCCTTTATATGTATTGCTATCATGGCGTAGTGGTTTACTACTATGACTGTGATGTACAAGGTCCTGTGTTTCAGCCTTGCAGAGGCTGGTTCTTTTGTTGCTGTTGGGTACAGAGTGATTAAGGCACTTTAAAGCAATTGTGAGTGGGTTTGCATGGAGCTAAGCAATGCTAACCTCCGGTTACAGTTTCTTACACTCAGCCTCTACACTGCTTCACCAGTGTGATACTCGCATAACGGTGGCCAAACAGGCTTACACAAGCTTGCTCCTGCACTTGCAAATGCACTGCATTTGGTGTTTGCATCTGACACTCACACCCCTGGGTAGGAGTGAGGACTATGATATTACCTTGTGATGCCTATTACATCAGATTACATGCCTATAATACCGGGAATGGATGCCCATTAGGAGTAAGCATGCCGTTCGACTGTACAGAATCCGCGGCCTGTCCAGAGTTTGATTCATACTATTGGTGCTCCTCTTACAATCTGCACCTGTCTGGCTAATACATGGGAACTGACACCATTCAATACAAACAAGTAATTGGGTTTTGGAACCCATATCCTTCAGCCGAGTCATGCTACTGCATACCTATTATTCTATCATCTTTCTAAGGTTGTAAGTGGAATATGCGCTTTCTGTCCCTATCAGACAACTCAAACGATTGGGGACAAATATCATATGAATCAGGGACAAGTCATGACAGCATCAGGTACAATCAGGGACACATTTAAAATATTAGTGTTATTAACCTGACACATTGACAGACTCAGAGCATATGAATTAATACACATTTTCTGAAGTAAATAAAGTTTATAACTCTTAATTATTGTCATTATTCATTACGTGTAATAAACTACCTTTCCTTCAAAAGTCACTAGTTTTAGGAGGGATTAAGTGGGGCAGAGTTAGAATTTGAGTCAAAATCAGGGACATCCCTGGAAATCAGGGACAGTTCAGAGGTATGGTCCCTATTTGTTCCCCCAACGGTTTATGTCCTGTCCAGTGGATTTGCTCTTAGGGGTTGAGAGGTATGGGTGTAAGCTATGCCCATTTTGGAATATTACTTAAATCCCCGGGGTGGTCCTAATATGACTGCCCCAGCCAACACCTGCATGCCTAGGCCCATAATTGCATATCCATAGTACCCCCACCTGCCCCTCCTCTACAGCACTCATCCTTACTGTGGGTGCAGGTGAGGTATAAACACACCACTACACACCGCCCACTCTCTGCGTGTCGGGACACATGTTGCACAACCTATTGGTCCGTGTACATCTATAGCCTGGTTTGATGAATCATTACAGGGACTGACTCTGATGATCAGTAATTTTTGGGGTGTCCCACAAGGGACATTGATGTCTTTGTTTAAAGATTAGACCTGGCAGGTCTATCCCACTGGTAGTATCCTGCCGTTGTGCTGGGAAGCAGTGGTGTGTTTACTTTTATTGTGTGTCTGTATGTCTCACCGGTCTAGCTGTGGGGGGGGGTTGATGCTACGTGTTACACATTTGCTGACTGGACCACTCACCCCCATATGCATGAACATATGTGAACATATGTAATTCATAACTGCTGTATCATATCCTAGCTATATACATGTGTTTATTTACAGTTTTTTATATATATATATATATATATATATATATATATATGTGTGTGTGTGTGTAAAAAAAAAAAAAAAATATATATATATATATATATATATATATATATATATATATATATATTTACATTACTAGATACAGATATATCTGTATATGCATGCATACATGTATATATTTTTATATTACTGTCTATATATATCTAACATCTAACAGCATATGGGTCTATGGGTGTCTGCATATGTATATATCTATATGTGGGTATGTATATGTATTCTGTCTCTGTATGCATGTATACATTAGTACTACTCTGGGTAGATATACACACCCATACATCTACATATATACATCTACATCTGGTTATTCCATTCCTTGCGATGTAGATTACAATTTGCTCCAGTGGTACTCGTAGCGGGTGTGGCTGCTCGTTGGTCGACGCCTCTGCCCAATGAACACTTTTGCTTACATCCCTGGAGTTGTCCATATAGGCCCACATCAGCCAACACCTGCACACCTAGACCCATAACTAGCTACCCATAGTTCCCCCACCCACACATCTTCTACAGCACCCATAATTACTCTGGGTCCTGGTCGGGTCTGAACACACCACTACATGCTGCCCACTCTCCACTTCACGGGACCCATGTCATACATTGTCTCATCCCATGGGTCATCAGGCTTTCCCACCCTTGTATTCCAGGTATGTACACACCCCATCCAAAATGGTTGGCGTATCACCTTCCTTTGGTCTTATGTCAATTTTTGGGGCATCTAGCAAGGGATGCTCCTGTCTGTGTTCCAGTATTAGATTTTACTGGTGCACTGTGTACCCCCCCCCTGGTTATATCCTGCCTATGGTCTGGGGAGCAGTGGACTATTTACATTGTTTGTGGGTTTGTGTGTATGTTTCCTGTGTCCGGCTGGGGGGGTGG
The DNA here is from genome assembly GCF_019279795.1 of Protopterus annectens. Taxonomy (NCBI): domain Eukaryota; kingdom Metazoa; phylum Chordata; order Ceratodontiformes; family Protopteridae; genus Protopterus; species Protopterus annectens. Next base: position 124,730,813 of record NC_056737.1, read on the forward strand.
AAGGTCATGCTACGTGTTTCATGTTTCTTGCTTGGGCTCCTCACTTCCATTGGCATAGCCTGTGAACATATGTCATTCTTGTGTGCTGTTTCCTATCATAGCTGTATATCTGTGTATATCTACGCACACACACACACACACACACACACATATATATATATATATATATATATATATATATATATATATATATATATATATATATATATATAGATATATATATATATATATATATATATATATATATATATATATATATATATACATATATATATATATATATATATATATATTTATCTATTTATATATATATATGTATATATATATATATATATATATATATATGTCTGTAAAGCAATGCATACCCCATGCAAACGCACTTACACACGCTTACTGGTGTTTATATATGCTTAAACCTGCTTACTAGTGCCTTATTCATTATGACACTGACACTTCACTCCATTTCACTTTTAATTGTTATTTTGCAGGTTATACAGCGGACAGATGTCGAAATATGTTCATATACAGATTACCGATGGAAAATGGTATGTGCTGCAGTGGGATTTGGAACTGGAATGTCTGTTCATTAGGCGGATGCTCTAAGCAATACACTATTGCTGTGCTGCTTCATTTAAATATATACCCATATACCCATGACTCCTAGTTCTCCAAACACCCACCCCAACACCTCACTAACACTGCAGTCATCCATTCTCTAGTTGGATTTGTGGTGTATCCACACCACTACACATTGGCCACTCCCTACTCCGATAGACCCATCCCATCGGTTGACTTACTCCACATATCCTCAGAAATCCCAAACTTTTAGTCCACAAACATTGGTTACATGAGCAACCAATAGGACACTATTCGCAATTTTTGGGTTGTCCCACATGGTACACGCACGTCTTTATTTCAAGATTAGATTCTATACTTCATTACATCCTTACTCCCGTTAACATGACACTACAATAAATTAATAAATTTGAATATGTGGTAACGCACACGTTACACATGAGAGCTAATTATGTGCGAGTTTGGTGTAGTTCTTTTACAAATAGACCGGTTTAGTAATTGGCATTGCAGTAGCAGGCAGATCACAGGAATGATTCCATGCGTGAGAAAGTCCTCACCTTTGATTTTTTCAGCACAGCACTGACTTCAGACATTGTACACACTTCTTCATTTTAGCAGTTTCGTCCCTTCCCTCTTATGCACAACCTATTATTCTATCTACTGTCGAGGTTTGTAAGGGCACATTCATGTTATTTATGTCTGCAAATGGAATGAATGTGTTACAGGGAATGTACTTCTACATATAAATGTACGGATGTGTGTGTGCATATATACTTATAACGAACTCACTGACCTCCACAAGGCGGTCCAATTAGAACAAGCCCATCCAACCCTGACACGCCTGGATCCATAATTTCATACCCATAGTTCCTCCGACCCACCCGAGTTCAACATGTACTCATACCATACATTGTCCAGTTGCTATCGCAGCCATGACACACCTCCACACATTGCCCTCTCCCAAGCATTAGGGGCCCTACACGTATGTTGTCCCAACCCATCTATTATCAGGCTCTCCCACCATTTAGTCCTTGAACATACCTGCCCTTGCTTGTGTAATGGTTGGATGGCCAATTATCCTATCAATTTTTGGGTAGTCCCACCAGGGACTACCCTCTGATTGTAAAGTAGACTTAGCAGATCAACCATGTTACTCCCACTGGTAATATCCTGCCTGTGGTGTGAGTAGCAGTGCTTTGCTCACTCCTGCCCAGCTTGATATGACATACGCTGACAGCACTATATAATACTGGAGTTGCTGTTGATTCTATTCTGATTCCTTTTGAATGCTTTATTGTTACGATGTTCATTCTTCATATATATATATATATATATATATATATATATATATATATATATATATATATATATATATATAAAATATATCTGTGCATACTTATATACATTTTCTATGCTGGGCACTGCTTACACCCATGCAAGCACACTCAGACTTGCTTACTGGTACTTATATATGTTTACTGCTGCTTATCTGTGCTTACACCTGCATACTAGTGCCTTATTCATTATGACAGTACCACTTTGATTGAATGAAATTTAGTTAAACATCTCATGCGATACTAAATTCACATTTACATGTTATTATGTCGGTTTTACAGCAAAACGACATTCATTCCACATGGAAAATGATATTTGCTATAGTCCGATTTGAACCGTGAATGCCTGTTTATTAGGCAGATGCTCTAACCACTACACTACACTATTGATGTTTACATTGCTTCAGCATGTTTTTCTCTATTTGAATGATTTTGATATTTAAGCTACGCTCAGTGGAGGGTAGCGACACGCAAACATGCTACTCTTTGCTTACTCTTTAGATATTGCAGCAATACAAATGTAAAATAGGGGCACGGGGAATCTAATTGTGAAAGTTCTAGGGACGGAGCTCAACATTCCACTACGTGCTTGTGTGTTTACTACTTTTTTTTTTTTATTTATTTTTTTTTATTTTTCATTTATTGACCAGGCTAGTCTAACTGGATATATGTCCATTTTCAGTAGAGGCCCGGGGAGAAAAGCTCCGATATAAGCAATTATACATTAAATGCAATAGTATCATAGCATACAATATATGCAAATAGCAGGAAATGACATTAAAATCGATATAGATCAGACATAAAAAAGTGTACAGAGTCAGCAAGAGAAAAAAAAAAAACTTAAGATAACATATAATATGAAAAAATAAAAAATAAGCAAGATTAGTTATTTTACATCAGAGGCCTGGGTACAGGCATACATACTCATGTTTGCTTACAGCTAAGTTGAAGGTGAGTACTTCTAGAGTAAGTCACTCATTTAATAGAGCTGAGAGGCAGGATGCTTTAATACTTAGGTAGTGGTTGGCATTTTTAGTTAAACCAAATAGACATCATAGGACAGAATAGAGGGAATGAGTGAAGGGAGTGGGGGATAGTGAAATGGATGTTAGTCAGGGTTAGAGTACGGGCATAGCCAGTGTGTTATGAGGTATTGTTTGAGATATTTTTTGAAGAGCAATGTAGAGGAAAGAGAAGAGAGTTCATTAGGAAGTTGGTTCCAGGCTTTTCCCACTGTGTTAGAGAATAGTGAGTCTCCAGCCTTGTTATTACATTTAGAAGTGGAAACTAGTAGCTTATTAGCTGAGCGTATTGTTTCAAGATTCTTGTATGGAATAATCAGACAAGAGAGGATTGGGGTATTCATAGGGCGATAGAGAATCTTTTGGGTGATAGTAAGTTGTTGATAATGAAGTTGGTCCTGCAGTTCTAGCCATCCCAGCTGCTTAAGGTTGTGACAGTGATGGGTTCTAAAACGGGTGCCTGTGGCAAATCTGGCAATGTTATTTTAGCTGGTTACTAGTTTGCTCAGGTTGTTTTTAGATAGGTCAGTATAAATGGCAGAAGCATAAAACAGGGTGGTGATAAGGTGGGTTTGGGCAATGGTAGCTCTGGCAAATGGTATGAGGAAGGTTTTGATTCTATAAAGAGAGCCTAGTTTTTTGTTAACTGACTTTATAGTAGTATTAATATGATCATCATAGTTAAGGTGGTGGTGTATTGTGATGCCTAAGAGTCGAGTTGTAGTGTCTGGGGATATGGTAGTTCCATTGTTAGAGGTTACTGTAAAATGACATTGTGGAAACTTTTGGGTAGGAGTGAAGAGCAACAATTTTGTTTTTTTTTGGGGGGGGGTTCAGAAGAAGGCAATGTTGCATAAACCAATTTTCAACGTTATTAAATACTGTTTGAGTGAGGGTCTGGAGTGAGGAAATAGAATTTGCAGAACAGATTAAAGGTGAATCATCTGCATATTGTATACAGGTGGCTTGTGGAGTGTTAGCTTTGAGATCATTAATAAAGATAGAAAAGAGAAGGGGACCTAGTATAGAGCCTTGAGGTTCACAAATATTTACAGGGAGGGGTGTAGATAAATTATTATCCCAGAGGACAGCTTGTTGTCTGTTATCTAAATAGGATTTAAACCAGAGTATTGCCTGGGTACCAAGTGTTAGGGCTGTTAGTATGTCAATAAATAGGTGATGACTGACCATGTCAAAGGCTTTTGACAGGTCAATAAATAGTGCAGAGGAAAGAGAGTTATTATTGCAATTTTTGTTTATGCAGTCAGAAAAGGATAGCAAGGCAGTGGTAGTACTGTGGCAAGGTCTAAAACCATGCTGACAGTTAGCAAGTAAATTATGAGAGAGAAGGTGGAAGAGTATCTGTCGGTGGATACATTCTTCCATTATTTTAGCTAATGGAGAGAGTAAGGCTATTGGTCCATAGTTAGAAATCTCATTAGAAGAGCCACCCTTAAGCAGAGGGATAATGTGCAAGACTTTCCAGATGGAGGGAACTGTTCCTTCTGAGATAGTTCTGTTTATAAGGATGGATATAGGATAGGCAATGACTTTAGATGCTATTTGTAGGTATTCAGCTGGTGGACAGTCAGCTGAGGAGGTGCATGGTTTGAGTTTTTGAAGGAGGGAGCAGAAGAGTGATGTTGGTACTGGTTGTAGGTGAAAAGAAGGAGCTGAGCTATTTGTGCCATCTGATAGACTAGAGCTTACAGGGGGTAGAGTATTTGCTAGATTTTGAATAGCTTCAGTGAAGTAGTTATTGAAGGCATCAGCAATTTGTTTAGAGTTATTGTGGGTAGTACCTCATGGGGTGAGAGTTTTAGTATGCCCTGCCTGAAGCAATTTGTTAATGCCTGACCAGAATGTTTGTGGTTGCTTCTGGTGAGTCTGTTGTAGGTGGAGGTAGTAGTTCCTTTTGTCCAGTAGAATTTTCTTTTTGGTAGAGTTTCTTAATTGTTTGAAATAGAGATGGTCAGCTGGGTTTTTAGATGCTCTCCATTTAGCCCATATTTTATTACATAGGATGATCTTTTGCTTAGTTACTTTAGAGAGTCATGGAGCGACTTTGGTCCTAATATGGGTTGAGTGAGAGGGGGCATGGTAGTCAAGGATTTGCAGGAATTTTGTATTGAAGTAAGATACTGCTTCAACCAGCTGAAGATGATATAGAAGTGACCAATCATATGCCTTAAGTTCATCTTGGAAATTCTCTGGATTAAAGCATTGTTTTGAGCGTGAGATTTTGAGGAGATATGGAGTGAAGCTATGTTTTTTTTTGTTTGATTATATAGGTTAGAGAGTGGTCACTAATGTCGTCTGGATGGGTACCTGGTCTATATGTGTCATGCTGGCTATTTATAAGGATCAAATCTAGAGTGTTTTCTTTACTGCTAAGCTTATGGATTCTAGTGGGGGTGGTTATAATTTGGTAAAATCCATAGAGATTTATGTGGGTGGCAGGATTAGGGTAGCTGCAGGCAGTCCAGTCTATATTAAAATCACCTAATACTATGGTTTCCTGAGGTAGATGAGTGGATAGGCAACTGAGGATACTTTCAAGGATACTAATGATATTTCCAGGTGGAAGGTAGGAACAAATTATGTAGACAGATTTACAATTGTTGATTTGAAGTTTGATCATAAGGATTTCAGCATTAGTATTTGAGGGTAGGTATGTATTGAAGGTCATAACTTGAAGTTCAGTTTTAAAGACGATGGCTACTCCCCCACCCTTTTTAGTTTTCTGATCACAATGAAGAATGCTATATCCCGGAGGGGTGATTTCCTGGTCCTGAGTAGTAGGTTTTAGCCAAGTTTCTGTAATACAGAGGATGTCAAATGAGTATATAGCTAAGAGTGCATGATGGTGGGTTAATTTATTGTTTATACTATGGATGTTGAGATGAGCTATCAGGAGGGAATTAGAGGGTTTTGTTTGGGGTGTGGGAATTAGAAGTTTGATTTTAGGGGCTCCTGGTAGTTTTATTTGTGGGGTCAGGGTTTGGACAAATGTCACCATCTAGTAGAGGGTGTTGTTGAGGTCTTTGTATAGTGTTTAGGAAATTAAAATAGCTATTTAGGTTTTTTTTGTCATGGAAATGGATAATATGGGTGGATCTATGGTACTTTGGAAGTATATAGATGGAAATAGGTTATGTTAATGTGGATGTGGGAGATTATTTGAGAAAGTGATTGCGTTTGTTGGTGGGACAGGTGAACTTCATTAAGTGAGCAGTGTTCATAGATGGTTAAAAAATAGGGAATGGTTAGTGAAGCTACAAAAGCTGTTATGAGTAGTAGGTTTGTATAATTTGTTTTATACATTTTGGCCATAGGGAGGTAAAGGATAGGAGATAGTGTAGATTGAGGGAGGGAGTATAGTATAAGATATAATATAGGTTGTGAAAGTTGTTAGTAAGTATATTTAGGGTAGAGAAGGTAGAAAGAGTTAATATTGTTGTAATGTAGCTGTAAGGTGTGGTAGGGAGTAGAGGTGTAATAGCTAATAGGGAGAAGACAGTGGTTGGTTGATGGGGAAAAGGGGTGTGGTTAAAGAAGTATAAAGTTAACAGCACAGGGGGTGTGTGGGATATGAGGGTAGGGTAGGGGAGGGGAGCAGAGTGAGCCTGCAGGGCGAATGGAGTGGGTTAGAGCAAGTGAAGACAGTGCATCAGAAAAAAAAAGTATCAGGAAATAGATATATATAGAATGAAGGTAAGTGGGTAAGTAATGAATACTTTAGGGAAAAACGGGACTAGGATAACAGTAAAGAAAGAGAGTTTGAGATATAGCAAGGAGGGAGTGGGATTATGGATTATGGGGGTATAGCAGGTAAAGGAAGGAGGGAGTATATTACTCTTGAAGTTAAAAAGGATTTTATTTCATTGTTCGTGGACACTCTTGTATGCTTAGCATACATTTCGGTATCCACAGACACTGAATTACTGGGTGACTATTAGAGGCGGGGTCTAATAGTAAGCATAGTAGGTTGTGCAATTGTCAGGGCATGTTTACGCCTCCGTAGAGAACTTGTACACGCCCCCTGCACCCGCACACATTTCCTGTGCACGTTGAGAGTGCGTTGGTGTGCCCTCATTAATATTCATATGGTGCTGCTCCACCATCTGCAATGAGGACGCTCACTGCAAGGCTAAAACTGTGCTTGCGCCGAGCTTCATGAATCCGGCGGAGTATTTAAAAATGTGTTATACGCATTTACAAAATGTTAAAGTGTATGAAAAAGTGAATTTATAATTTTATGAAGCAGCATTAAATCAGTATAAAAGTTTGCTTCACAAGGGGAATAGATTAAAGTATTTTTCTTATGAGGATATACAGCATAAGTTTTATGTGGAAGAATGTACAATGGCATATTTTTATTGCATTCTCAAAATTCATAAAAATCTACAAGATCCACCAGGATGGTCTATAGTTTCAGCATGTAGGTATTTTACCCATAATCTATCTTGCTTTCTACATAAGTATTTATTAGAAAAGGTTGTAAAATTGCCTTCTTTTATAAAAGATGTGCTTGAATTTATAGTTAAAATGAAAGATGTAATGGGAAAGTATTTTTTTTATTGTAATAGATGTAGTGAGTTTATGTACAAGCATTCAGCATCCTTTTGTGATGGAAGCTTTACTACATTTTCTAAAGGATTCTCCCAAAACACAGTATATTATGGAATTAATTTATTTTTGTTTAGAACATATTTTTGAATTTAATGGAGATTTCTACAGGGAGCTGCAGGGGACTGCCATGGGGTGGCTTTCACCCCATGTATGCTAATCTATTTATAGGACTTTATGAAAGCTTATACATTTATAGTAATAACTTTAATAGAAAGTATGTAGTTAAGTACTACAGATACATAGACTATCTGATATTTTTATGCAAGGGGAGTCGAGAAAAGGTGCAAGAGTTTATCTCTAGTTTACATAAAATAGGTTTAATATCCAGTTTGTTGGGTTGCAAGTGGGGGAGAAATTTAATTATTTGGATGTAACTCTAGAAGGTGGAAGAAATGGGATTATACAAACAAGAGTGCATAGAAAGTTTGATCAACATATCCATATACTGTTTGGAGAATGTTGTCACCCTCCACATACACTGAGATCTATCCCTTATGGAGAATTCTTGAGAATAACAAAGCTGTGCATTAATAAGGAAGTATGTAAAGAAGAGTTAGAAAAGGCCACACATGTTTTTTAAATAGAGGCTATTGAAGAAGGTTGGTAGAGGAATTGCTGAAAAATGAAAGGGAAAAACAACTGATGCAGTCAGGTATCAGAAGAAAGAAGAGCGAGTTAATAATGAAAGAGTAGAATTAGAAAAATAGTTTTTGTGACCAAATATACACTCTTTTCAAAGAAGTTAAATAGTATAATTATATATTTTTGGGATATCCTGGCTAGATGTAGAAGTTTAAATTTGTGAGTAATAATCAACTACAGATTTCTTATACTAGGGGTATAAGCATTAAAGATTTTATAGTACATGGAAAGTTTTGTCTGCCCATTATAGAAAGAAGCAATGAGCTTATATTCCAAGGCACTGTTCCATGTGGAAAGTATAAAAGCTGTAGGTATATAGTGAAGGTTTTGAAAAAATAAATGGGAAAAGGTTCCAGGTCAAAGGAATATATGGATGTCACAGTGAGAGAATAGTATATGGGATTCAATGCCCATGTAGTAAGTTCTATTTAGGCGAGAGTAAAAGAAATGTTGGCATTAGGTTAAGGGAACGCATCAGAGACATCAAAAAAGGAAGGGAAGAAAATCCTGTAGCTCTACACTTTAGAGATGTGGAAAAGATGTCACATATTAGTATATGGAAATAATGTGAGGAAGACAAAGGTGCCTGACTGGTGAATGGCAGAGTGGATAATTTGTTGATGTGTCCAGAGTGAAAGCAACTGCAAACTGACTCAGACTTGAGATGATCTTTAAGCTGAGCACAAAGTGATTGGACTGTAGTTGTGGTCTTTAAGATTAATAGAAAGGGATTACCAGAGTTTGGGGCCTAGACTGGAGAAGGCATGTTAGTGCAATTAAATCAGGTTCTGGGATGTTGAGAAAGTGGATAAGAGTTCTGAGGTTATAATGGGGGGTCATCTAAAGACATTGGAGAAAAGCGAAAGGCATGAGTGTTCTATGAGGCACTTGTAGGGTTGGGATCCAAGCAGCAGGTTGGCACATTGTTGGACAGGTAGCCAACTGACTTTGTTAACTGTGATACAATGATGCTCATTCCTAGGGAAGAGGGTAATGAAACAGCAGATAGAACTGCTTATAATTTGGATGCAGGAGGAGTTTTTCATGGATGTTGTTACAATAAGTGGAAGTCTATATTTAAGCTGTGCTAGTAGAATGCCCTTTCCTGTGGCATTCCCAGTTGCTCTAGAGAGAAACGGAAAATATTTATAGGATTAAAATAGGAGGAAATGTATTTTTTCTGTAGTTTTTCTAGGGTAAGCTGAACATTCAGTGTTGGATCAAGCCATATACCAAGGTATTTGAAGGAGATAACTTGATCAATGTGGTTGTCAAGATGGTCATGAATAAAAAGTAATTGAGAATTTTTCTTCCATTTAGGGATGGTACCAAACAGCATTGTTTTAATTTTCAAAGTGTTCAGAATTAGTTTTTCATTTTTAAGCCATAAGGTTTAGTCTAGTGAGTTCAGTGAACATTTTGAGTTTGAAGTTATTAAGGTTTTCCAAGATATCATTTTGATTAGGACCAAGAAGGTTAAGAGTAAAGTCCACTGACAGGATGAAGTTTTTTTGAGATTTTTTTATTGAGGAGGCAATTTCAAACAGAAGGGTTTTGAATTTGCCTAAGGAGGAGAAGATGAGAGAGAAATGTTAATCTGATTACAATATATGAGAAGACTGCAAATTTAAAAGGAAGAGGGAGTTTTTCTCAGGAACAACTAAAAGTACAGTTTTGGAGAGGTCTGAGTAGGAGAAGATATATTGCAAAGCACTATGGGTGGAAGAATGGCAGATGGGAATGATGCTAATTGTTTGAGGGAAGAGAAAAACTGAAATGGGAGTGTTTCTTTGATAGTAGTAAAGTTGTTTGGGAACATATAGGCAATGAATATTAGAACACATGTGGGAAGTATAATAGCAGGCTAAGCCTGGTGGGTGGGAATTAGACGTAGAGTAGGGGAGTGAAGTGAATCTGAGTGTAACAGACCCATAGGTCATGTATTACAGAGAAAAATCAGCTTATGGCTGGTGTTCAACAATTAACAAACAGGCACAAAGTAGAACAAGTTTTTTTACATTTAATGAATGCATACAACAAGAAGCTAGAGATATAAAGTAAACGGATTACACAGTGTAATCAAGTAGTCAAATAACAGGATAGTGGCCAATTTGTTAAGTGGTTTATAGAGTGCAAAGACTACTCCTTTGGGGGGAATGTCACAGCCACTTTCCAGTGCTGGGCAGGCACATATTTCACTTGTTAAAAGCTAATATTATACAACAAGCTTCTTTATGTTACACTTACTTGCACTGCAAAGTGGTAATATTCTCAGTTAAAATGTTTGTAGAGGTGTGCCTTGTGACAGAATTCTTGCAATGTAAAGGGAAGGGAGAGATGTAATGTCCACAAGCTTTGAAGGGAAAGAAAGAGAGAAAAAACTCTGCTAAATGTAAGTATTATACAGAGGCAATACAATTGTGACATAGGTAGTAAGCTCATTCCTAGGGATGGAGGAAACTAAAACATTGAGTAAAAAGGTCACACAGAAAAAACAATTGGGGGGGTGGTGGAGCCTGAATGGCTAACTGAAAGCAATATTATTTTAGCGCTCCATATAACTAGTTAAATAAGACAGGAAAAAATATTCTTTTTTTCTTCAAAGTATAAAATCTTATAGATAAATGACTAATTTACATAATTAGAAACTTTGGTGAAGTTTTACAAATAATTTTCTGTCAAAAAGCTTGGAGATATATTCACTTGTTAAAATGAGCAACTCAAAGAATTCTCACCAGGATGCTGCCTTAAAGAAGGAACTTCAACAGATTGCATCTACCCTGCAGGAGTTGTCTTTGAAGATGGATGATTTTAAAGAGAACCTGGAAAATCTTAAAACAAGCAGTCAAAAGCAGGGTAACACCCTCAAGGAAATGCTACAACACCACCAGACAAGGATAACAGGAATAGAGGTTTCTCTAAATTACTTAGAAAGCATACTTAAGGAAGAGGAAACACAGAAAGAACTGTTTCTTAAACAAAACACTTTGTTGGTTAATAAAGTAGATGACTTGGAAAATAGGGAGAGGAGAAATAACATCAGGATTTTCAGATTACCTGAATACAAAGTAGGTGAGGATATTATTTCCTTTTTATCAAGCTGGATCTCTGACTTTTTACATTTAAAAGAAGGACTTTCCTTTGGCATTGAAAGGGCACACAGAACTCTTGAGAAACATGCCACTAACTCAAACTCTCCTCCTAGGTCAATAATTATCAAATTTCTTTCATACTTGGACAAGGAACTGATTTGAATATCTGCTTGGAGGAAGGCACCTCTAAAATATAAACAGAGCCTGATAAAATTTGATAACGTTTATTCATCTAGAATAATGGAACAAAGGAAAAAAGTGTGGCCAATGATAACGTTTCTGAAACAAAATAACATCAAGGCACAACTTGCATATCCAGCTAAGATAAGAATACTGTATGTCAATGAGATGAGGACTTTTATTGACTTAGAGGAAGCCTCTCCATTTATTAAAACTAACAATGTGATTACTTTACCAGAAGATATGGATTGGATGTCACCTTCTCTCAAGAGAACAAAAGAAACAAATGTCTGGACAGATGTCAAAAAGAAGAAGCAAAAGACTGATACTGTTGCAGCCAACTCTCTCAAAGCATCTACTATGATATGAATTGTTTTAACATTACTTTAAAGGACCCATTTTACTGCTCGGAATTTTAAAACAAAGGTAACCAACTACTGGAATCTGTATCTATATTTTTTGAAAATAGATGACACATGAGAGTTTTCACATTACCTCAGGTATGTAAAACAGGGTACTTTTCTTTCACAGAAGGAGGTTTATATAGCACATAAAATATTATACTGTAAATCAACATACATAGTATATGTGTTTTTTTTCTTTTCTTTCTCTCTTCTCTCTTTTCTCATTATTTATGTTAATTGCATCTTGTCTCCCTTTTTAAATTCTCTCCTATTTACTATACTAATATAGTCTGTATATATTTAATAACTCACTATCTATAAATCGATAAATAATAGTCTAAAATAATCTAGTTTTAAGGTAGACTAATTGGAAAAATGAACTTAATTAATTGTTATTACAATATTTATTAGATTAATGATGGTCACTGTTATGCTTATTGGGATTGGGGACATGTCCTTGATTAACTCTGAAATGTTCCATTCATGTACATATGTCCTTTGAATTATTTCCTTTTAGTATTAATAAATACATTAAAAAAAGGAGGGAAAAATGTACTGTTGGTTAAGATAAGTGAAGCTTTCTTCACATTCTATTTGTGTTGCCATAGCAACAGTAAATAATTGCTGCAGTTTCTAAGGACACTGTGAATCTGCGAAGTGCATTTAGCCTCACAGATAACAAATAATAAGAAAAAGTAATGTTTAGTTATTAAAATGAGAAACAACCTAAACAAGGTAAAATAAATACATAATAGGATTATTTGTAAATATTTTATGATTTATCCTCACAGGATTACATATTCCTGGAAACGCAACTGAAATGTTCCCTAACTACATGTGCACTGATATGTAGCTGCTTCATTAAAAAGTATTACTCATTTTAACATGCTGATTTCACAAGCTGTCTGCACTGTAAAAGTTACATTTTATATGTTACTTGAAATTGTCAGTCTCTAAAGCATATGAAAAGATAGATATTACTTTTTGCAACATATCTTTTAGCAATAACCCACGTCTGGGTGTGGGTAATGCTGGATTTACCCATGGTTTGTGTGGTTTGGTCATGAGGGCGAAGCCCGAGTGGCCAAACAAAGCCAACCATGGGTAAATCCAGCATTACCACACCCAGGCGGTTATTACTATTAATGACATTATTTAAGAAAAAAATACTTTTCTTAAATAATGGCATTGTATAATGCCTCCATGCTGCCCTTCCACAGCTGTCTGGTATTCTGCGGCAGTTCTGATGTACTTTGCATGCATACGCTTACGCAGTACATCAGAGCTGTGGCTGGAAGCAACGGAGAAAGCAAGATCTCCATTGCTTTTTACAAAGTGTCTCACTATGTCAAAGGAGTTTAACATAGCGAGACAGCTTTAAAAAAAGCAACGGAGAAAGGAAGATCTCTGTTACTTTTTTTAAAGCTGTCTCGCTATGTTAAACTCGTTTAACATAGCGAGACAGTTTATAAAAAGCAACGGAGATCTTGTGTTCTCCCTTGCTGTAAAAAAAAAAACTTATACTAATGGGAAAAGTCCATGCGACCGGACCTTTTTCCATTAGTATTAAGTCTGATTTACAACATGCACACTGATCAATCAGCATGTACGTTTTGGAATATTAATGGGGGGTTGTTGTATAATTGCAGTTACCTCATACTCTGTGCAAACTCACTTGGTAACAGATAGCTATTCACTTAAAATATCATTTTAAATATTAAATGTGCCCATGAAATGCTATTGACATTTTGAAAAAATATAATCTGAACTGTAAAATGAATGACTTGAAAGAAGAGAAGTAATGCATAGATTTCAAAGACATTTCTTGACACTACAGTAAAAGTAAAAATAACTTCAAACTATCTGGAGATATACAGAGCTGAGTATATTTTTCTGGCACTTCAGAGTTGTGTACTGGTAATTGCTGTTTGACTAATTTTATATCATTGCTGGCTGAATTCAGAGTTGTGCACTGTTATTTTTCCTTCACTGTATAGTTTTTCAGATCTCTGCTGAAGGTGTTGGTTTTCACATACTCACCGTCCCTATTCCTGTGTTGTTTAAATTTGGAGGTTTTTGCAGTTGCCCACCCCCACTGTAGATTTCATCCGGGACACTCCTCCCATTCCCATCTCTTTACCTCATTCTAACTAATAGACTCCTTCTGCATTGTTTTTAGTCATTTTTAATTTAATTGCATTTTTTAAACTGTTTGGTCTAACATTGCTACATACTCAAGTGTGCTAGCTTGCACTGCATTTGAATTGTTTTGACTGCTGTTTTAGCTACTTTTCTGTATATACAAAAAAATACCTTTCCTGTAACTAGTGTAGTCCAGATTCAGATTTGCTGTATCCAGGACTGTATGTAAGATTCTGAGCCCCCCACCCCAAGCTTTCCGTGTTGGAGGGAAGCCTTCTAGCTTATCAGTGGGAGTAGTAAGCACTAGGTAACCTATCTACCACATAAGGAGTGGTTCTGGCCCAGAAATTGTAGTTATTGGCCGTTTGGGCAGTTTTTCCATCTCTCTCTACTTTCTGATTTAAAAGCCACATTTGTACTTGTTTCCCCCTTTCCTATAACTAGTTTAGTCCAGATACAGAATCTTACTTTTAGCACTTGAATTTGCTTTTTCATGATCAGCACTTGTTCAGAACTTGTAAGCACTAAATAACCTACTAATTACTACAGCACTCAACCTTCCTCGTTACCTAGAGGAAAACAGTTTTGGTACTTAGTTTCCTCACTTGCTTAGAGAAAAACAGCTCTTGTACTCACTTTCCTCACTTATCTAGAGGAAATAGTTTTTTTATTCAGGCATGTCCAAGGGTCAGCTCCCAGTGTTCTCTCCTGTCTATCTGGTGAATTTGGGCATCTTGGGGCAATGTAGAAATTGTCTCATGTACACAGACAACCCTCTCCTCCTACCACCCAACACTACAACCTGTGAGAGGTGCACTTATCTAGCCAAACTGGAGGTAAAGCTCTCTCCAATCAAGACTGAACTTGACAGTCAAGAGGAGAAGGTAAACACTTGCACCACACCACACTCATCACATAGTCTAACTAAATCTACACCACCAAAATCCACACATAGAAACACAAAAACATTCGCAGAGGCTCTCAATAATAATCTGCTCAAGCAACAGAGACCTCCAAAGCAGAAATGCAAGCAAACTCCACCCCCAACACAACCCAAATGACACAATAGCCCGCAGACTCAGTGTGCCACTCAACCACAGCCAATAAGGCAAAACACTGTCTCCAACACACTAGTCATAGGCAACTCTATAGTCAGGCAAACTGATGTCCCACTCATCAGGCTAAACAAGGAGAAGGTTGCTGTCAGCTGCCTGTCGGGTGCCAGGATCCGCCACATAACCCACGCACTCAGGTCACTCCGCAACAAGTACAAATATGACTCTGTCATTGACCATGTTGGTGTGAATGACCTGAGGCGTACCTCCCTGGAATACATGAAAAGAGACACGGAAGAGCTCTCTGATCTTGTAGCCCAGGCAGGTATGACCCTAGCCCTGAGTAGCATTCTGTCATCACCCAGAATGATGCCACAGTACAAGGACAAACTGATTGTCTTCAACAATTGGCTAAGCTTCTGGTGCCATTCTAAAGGGATCCAGTATCTGTCTGCCTGGGATGACATGGTTAACAGACCATGATGCTTTGCCAGAGATGGCCTGCACCTGTCACCCCTCGGATTCCGGATACTGGCTAAGGTTCTTACCGTCCCTATAGTGCCTTTTTTAGGCAAGGTTCAAATGACAAATTCACCACTGTAACAGGAACAGGCAAGCAAAAACTGAGGGTGATACTACTCAATGGTAGAAGTCTAAATCTCAAAATGCACTCACTCAAGACACTCCTTAAAATGGGGAACATCGATATCTGTGCAGTGACTGGGACCTGGTTCAAGGCTCCAGAGAGCACCCCTGCACTACCAGACTATAACTCATACCACACTTTTCAGCCATGTAACCTGGACTGGAACACCAAAGGCGGAGGTGTGTCCATATTTATTAAGGATATCCACACCTCCAGGCTAGTTGCTCAGCATAATGCAGCCGAGGTTATCCAAGTGCAACTAACTCTGGGCAAAACTGCAATCCAAATTGCAGCTTGCTACAGATCACACACCATGCCCCAGGATTCCCACTCCTCTTTTCTTGATGTACTGGAAAATATTAGGCTTCAACCAAACACCCTAATAATGGGCAATTTGAATTACCCCACCATTAACTGGGAAAACTACTCATGTACGAACTCCTTCACTCAACGCTTTCTGGAATTCATAAACTCCAATGCCCTGGATAATGTTATCCACACCCCCACCATGGGCAACAATATCCTAGATCTAGTCATTACAAATATGAGTGACCGGTGTTCCACACCTGAAGTCAATGACTCATTGGTCCGATCCGACCATAAGCTAATTACCCTAGATATCCACATCCTGCCTCAACCCCCCATTAAGGAAACCATGGTAAAAAATGTCTCCAAAACCAACTTCAAGCTTCTTAAAAAAGAAGTGGTGAACTTTATGACACCCATGCAGATGGGCAATACAGTTATGACTACTGAATCTTACACAATTGCACTTTATAAGCACTTACATGAGTGCATGGATTGTGCTATCCCAAACAGAACCAAGACGCTATCCTCCAAAAAAAGGAAGCCAATCTGGTGGTCCCCTGCCATAAACAAACTGTACAATAGAAGGAAGAAACTCTTGCAAAAGAGAGTAAAATCCCACAAGTGGAGGAACTCTCTGGTCAGCCTCAGTAAGAAGCTGCGATCCATGATGAAATCCTCCAAAGCTAGTTACGAAAACAAAATCTCCACTGATTCTAAAGACAACCACAAAGCATTCTATAGTTATGTCAAGAATCTCAATGGCAACACTCAGATCTGCTCTGAGTTACAGCACAATGGCACTAAATATACAGACCCAACTGATATTGCCAACATCCTGGCAGATAGGTTCAGTGCTAACTTTACCCCCCTCTCACCCCCTAAAGAGCCCATCTCTATACTGGAAGTATGCAAAGTTCCTGTAATCATGGCTGCACAGGTAAAAACCACACTGTCTAAAGCCAAGAACACAGCATACATGGGACCAGACAACATCCCAGGCCATGTTCTGCACGAACTACAGAATGAACTGGCACCCCACCTAAGTACCAAGTTCAATCATAGCCTCACCTCAGGCTTTCTGCACAGAAATAATTATCTCACTCCACAAGGGGTGAGCCACCACGGACCCTGGGAACTACAGCCCCATTAGCCTGATGAGCCTTGTCTGCAAGGCCATGGAACGTATCATCATGGAACTTATAAACAAAGACATTGGTAATCTCCAAACTCTGGATCCCAACCAGTTCTGGTTTGTAAAAGGCAGCTCATGTCTCCTTAACCTGATAGACATCTTTGAAGCAGTCACCAAAGCTGTAGACAAGGGTAAGGTGGTTCACACAGCCTATCTAGATCTTGCCAAGGCTTTTGACACCATCCCCCACTCTGGAATTATAGATAAACTCACTAAACAAGGTATAAACCCCTATGTCACAAGATGGGTTGCCAACTGTCTCACTGACAGAACCCACACTGTGAAAGTAGCAGACTCCAAATCTGACTTCAGACCAATGACAAGTGGAATACCACAGGGTTCAGTCCTGGGTCCTCTCCTGTTTGGTATCTACTTCTCTGAAGTACAGGCTAACACAAAAGGTCTTTGGCTAATGAAATTCACAGATGACTGCAAACTAGGAGCCATAATCGAAACTCCTAACGATGTGGACATCCTACAAAAGAGCCTCACTTAGACAGATGCCTGGTGTCAAAGCCATGGCCTCAAGCTCAATGCCAAAAAGTGCATTGTCATCCCCTTTGGTAAAAACTCTGTACCCATGAATTACAACATAGGTAGTAGTATACTTAACACTGAAAGTGTGATAAGAGACCTTTGGACACAGGTGGACAGTAGTCTCTCCTTTGATAATCACATCGCCACAGTAGTCAGGAAATCATTCTATGTGGCACACCTCATCACAAAAGGTTTCTCATCCAGAAAAAAAGAGGTCATTGTTCCCCTCTACTCATCACTCATTAGACCCATTATAGAGTACAACGCCCCTTTTGGTATGTACCTCACAAAACATCTACAACAACTGGAAAGGCCGCAGAAATACCTCACAAAGAGGATTACTGGCCTCAAACAGATGCCCTAGGCAGACCGTCTCAAAAAACTCCAGCTTTACTCCATCGAATATCGCCTACTCAGAGGAGATCTCTGCCTAAAATACAAAGCTATGTCAAACCCAGAGCTGTTGGACATGCTCCACTTAAAGAAATCCCAATTCCTCTGAGCTATATGCTCTAGGGACCTAAACATTACCACCACAATAAACAGAACATGCTGGAGGGATAGATTCCTGTCCCAGAGTCTTCCCATACTCTAGAATAAACTACCTATCTATATCAAACAAAGCTCCTCATTAGCAGTCTTCAAGAAAAATCTTGATGATTGGATGGGAAATAGGAAATTCACCCTGGGGATCACCTCTGTGGCTCTGCTTGACAGTGGCATAGGAAAATAATTTTCTTGGGTGGCAAAAGCCAGGGTACCTTTTTGGCTGGGCTTGTATAGGCCCCAGGGCTGATAGCCTAGTTCCTACCTATGAACCTATGAACCTATGAACCTATATATATTCACAAGGAAGTATTGAAATGTTTTAGTCTTCCAGTTAAAATACCTTACTGTCAACATTTTGCGATATCAGAAAGCTTGAAGAGCTAGGAAATTACTTTTCTTTGTCTTTATAATGATTATTAGACAGATGTTAGACTCTGCTTAGTTTAATGAATTGTGACATATGTTTATGAGGAAAAGTGGACTCAGTTACTCACATTGGACTACACATTCCTGGAAACTCAACTGAAATGTCCCCAAATTACTTGTGAATTTAAATGAAACTGCCTGATTAATAAGCATAATTTACTTTAACAACCTGAATCCATAAGCTATCTGCTTTATATATGCTACATTATATATGTCACTTGAATATGACAGTCTCTAGAGCACACAAAATAATACATATTATTTTTGCAACATGCTATATTTGCACTAACCATACATTCTAAACTAACTCAGTTGGCAACTGACAAGATATTCATTTGAAACATCAGTTTAAATATTAATTGTGCCCTTGAAATATTGTTGCCATTTGGACAAAACAAAACCTGAACTGAAAAAGGAATGATTTGAAGAATTGAAGTATTGTACAGGTTTCAAAGTTAGCTATTGACACTACAATATAAGCAGAAATGTATACATGCAAGGAAAAATTGAAATGCTTTATACTTTAAGTTAAAATGGCTTATTGTTAACTTTTTGCTTTATCAGAAAATTTAAAGAGCTAGGAAATTATTTCTAATTTGTCTTTATAATGTTTACTAAGGTGATGTTAGTCACTGACTTGTTTAATGGATTGTGAGTCATGTACAAGACGGACTACTGAATGTTATTTCTGTTTATCTATGTTTGCTGAATTTCCTTTATTAATACTGATTTAAAACAAGGGAAAAAGGAAGGAAAATCTCTGTTTTTGGTCAAGGGAGGAGAGGCTTAAGAGTATTCTAACTGCCCCGAGAACTCTCTAAGATGCTGTAAATACTATTTGATTAATACTTACCTAACGTAAGTCTTGATTACCATATAGGTACCTTTACATTCATTTTAGACCTGATGTGATTATCCATTCTGGAAGCATGAGATGCCCTATGCAGGATAGGAATTGTCAGGGTGATCATAGTTCATTCTTAGACTCTGCTTTGTAAATCTATAAATACGTAAAAGCACTGCATACTAGAATGTAGGGCGCCTCTACTCTGAGTCAGGATACCACTGATAAGTCATGTCTTTTCATAAGTGTAAGTTGAAGTTGGTGAGCTAAAGAGTGGGAAAGTAAAGGAGGACAGTACACCTACAGTAAATTCATATTTCATTGGTAATCACTCATTGTCTCCTGTAGAGTCCTTTTAGTCAAATTATTTTAGTAATAATCTATTTGTTGTTGGCTTATTTAGTGTATGCTTCTCTGTTGAATTTAATTTATCCAAAATTACATGTTTGACATGTTTGGGATCTCTTAAGGGTAACTAAATATTGGATATTTTCTAAGTCAACATAATAATTGTTTACACTACTAACATTCCATCCTGCTATATAAAATACTATAGAACAATAATAGAATAATATAGAATTTCATATCTCTTTTAAGAAAATTATCCATACAATAATTTAACATATGGAGCTCAGTTGGTATTGTTGGTTAAAGGTTTGAGTGATAATCCAATAGATCTATCTTTATCTATTGGATTAGGAAAGACTTTCATTCCATGTATAATGGGAAATTCATATTTACTTGTATTTGATACTTTAGAATTAATGTTTTATAGAAGTACTTTTTTAAAGCCTGACCAGAATTTTACCCTACTTATATTTAAAGAAGAAAGTACATTAAATTACACTCCCAAGTTTACACACATAAAAATAACATTCAATGTTATCAGAGAATATGATATAACTACTATAATCAAACTAAAAAAAGAAGCAAAAAGTTTCTTCCAACAATAACTTGAAATGGATTTAACATTCTTATCATTAAATACTAATGGCTTAAATAATGCAAATAAAAGAGCAAACTTACTAAAATATTTAAATCTAAATAAGGCACAAGTAGTATTTCTCCAGGAAACGCATTTTAAGAGTAACGATAGCTTTATTTGGAACCCTAAGGACTATACAGTCTTTGCTCAATCCTCCTATAGAATAAAGACAAAATGAGTATCAATTTTCTGGAAGAAGATCATAATCACTCAAAAAGTTATTTATAAATATGAAGACAAAGAAGGTCTACTAGCATTTGTTATAATTAAATGTAATAACAGAATATGGACTTTAGCTAATCTATATTGGTTCCCAGGAATTGGAGCAGGAACATTTAAAAAACACCTAGATTTTATTTCCAACAATTATAAAGGAAATCATATACCGGGAGGAGACTTTAATTGTACCTTAGAAGCTTCTGAAACCACCAAGAAGTCATTTCACTTAACAACTATTTCAAAATCCTTAAAAAATGGATTGATTCATTTCATTTAATTGACACTTTTAAAGTAAAAGATGATAAATCCTTATTTTCTCATAAAGACCATAGATTTGGAACACAAACCAGAATAGACAAATTATTCGTAGTTCAAGATTTACAAACAAAAATCCTCAACTTCGCAATAGTTCCATGCCCCTTTTCAGATCATGACTCTCTGATAATGAACCTCAAAACAGAGTTTAAACCCTTAATCCTCTCAACTAGAATTCCATCATATATCAGGAAATTTTAAAGAATTAAGACCCTTGATGTTGTCAGAACTACAATTATTTCTTGAAATTAATCATACAACAGAAATCAGTAGAGTCATGGTTTGGGACTCATTAAAAGCGTATTTGTTTGGTAAGATCCTTAGCTGGTACAAAAACAAAGTTAGAGAGTGGGAATCTGAGTCTGTAGACTTGCAAACCAGACTCTTGATAGCAAAATCTTAAAAAAAATCTGAATTGTCCAGAAGTCAAAAAAGAAATAGAGGAATTAAATAAAAAATATAATGAAATGTTAACACACAAAACTTGTCTAGTCTTGGAAAAATTAAAAATAAACCCATTAGCCACCTCTCCCAGATATCTACATAATTTATCTACAAGAATTAAAATACAATCTAAAGCAAATAATATTAGTAGTATATATCATGAAAAGAAAGGGAAAAAATTATCAGATATAGGCGACATCCTTGAAGCATTGCAGTTCCATTATATGGAACACTTCAAAAAAGAAGATTTAATTACCAGCCAAATAGACTTAGATACAAACCTTATCAATATAAAAAAAAATTCCCGAAAATTTAAAACTAGACCTACAAAAACCTATATCCTACAAAGAAATTGTTGACAAGATAAAAGAAAGTAAATCTAACAAAGCTCCAGGGATAGATGATATAATTATGCAAATTTACAAACTCTTCCCTTCAACAGTAATCTCCCTTTTTCATAAAACATTGCTAGAAGTCCAGTCAGAAGCAAAAATACACCCTCATGGAAATATTCTCTCATAACACCAATTCTAAAAGATAATAAACCATCATACCTTTGCACCTCATACCTATATCATTACTGAATAATGATTACAAAATATTCATGTTTATACTAGCTAACAGAATGAAAATCCCACTTTCAAAGACAATTAATAATGATCAAACTGGATTTTTATATAACAGGCACACACATTATAATATTAAAATATACTCTTATAGATTATGTGAATAAAGAAGATAGAGAAACACTTGTAATCGGATTAGCCATAGAAAAAGCCTTTGATTCCCTCAACCGGGAATATCAATTTAAAACTTTAGCATTATTTGAATTTCCTCCTCCCTTCATCCTATTATTAAAAAACATACATATTAATAACTTAGCCTAAATTATATTAGGTCCTTTCACCTCAGAATCTATCCATATAACAAAAGGTACTAAACAAGGATGCCCCCTTTCTCCTGTTTTATTTGCTTTGGCTATAGAAATACTTGCAGAAATAATACACAATAATCCAAGAATAAAATGAATAGAAGTCTATGACCAGTACATATCTAAAATAATGCTTTTTGCTGATGATGTTTTATTAACACTATCAAACTCCAGAGAGTCATTAGGAGAGCTAGAAGAAGTAATGGAGAATTTTATAAGATTTCAGGTCTACACTTTAATAGAGCAAAATCAAAATTTCTATTTTTAAATAAGAAAAAAAACTACAAGTTACAGATAAATCCATCATAGGAAAACAAGAACTTAAGCTAAATTATTTAGGAATAGTGTTATGCAAAAATATAAATGAAACAATATTAATAAATTATAAAAAACATTATTGAAACAATAAAAATATATATAGAAAAGTGGAACAACATTATATTAACTTTTGAAGACAGATTGCAATTAATAAAAATGGTCTTATTGCCAAAAATACTATATGTAGCATTAGCAATACAGTTAATTCCTGAAAGATGCATTATTAAAGAGATAAACTCATGTTTAATAACATTTTTATGGTATCCCAAAAAGAATAGAGTTGCTCTAACTCATCACATTAGACCCTGGAACAAAGAAGATTGAACTTCCCAGAAATAGAAACATATATAAAAGCATAAGTGCTTAAAACTACAGTAGACTGGATAAACCCAAATTATTTTGCCAACTGGAAAGAATTAACAATGGCTCTATTAACAAATGAATTTAATCTGTTAAAAAATGTTAATAGTAGACAAATCAAAAAAACACAACACTGATTAATCATTACATCAATTCCTTTAGGAAACTTATCAATGCAAACATAGATCTAAAACATTGGTTTGACCTTTTAACCCCATTTACCATCACTAAGAACTTTCCTTAAAAAATATATAGGGAAACAATAACCTCCTGGGAACAAAATGGATTCTTATGCTGGTTTCAATGTGTAAATAAATTAAATGTTTTAGATATACATATGATAAAAAACTGCTTACAATATTCCAACACAGTACTGGCTAACCTTACAAAGCATTCTAATATACACTCAAGATTTATGCAGATTAATTAATAATTCCTCATTTAAAGATATTCCAAATCTAATAAGTTTTCTGTATGAATTTATATATAATAGTTGTGAAAAGAAAAATTCCATTTCAAATCTATATAAAGAATTAATAACATATACAACAATTCCCAAACCATCATACTGGCAGTTTTTAACAAAAGGTCAGTCATTGCAATTAACAGAAGAAATTAAAACTAACATTTTACTATCAGTTAATTACACCTCTAACACACAGTACTGGAAAATATTTAACTGGAAATACTTACATAGAGAATTTTTAACACCAGATAGAATTAAAAAGATCAGTACTACTACAAATGGTTTTTGCTGGAGGTGTGAAAAGTCAAATAAAGCAGATTGGATTCATATTTTTTATGAATGTAATAAAATTAAATCATATTGGAATGAAATTAATCATTTTTTACAAGCTTTATTTAATGAATCATTTACCTTAACTAAAGTATTGATAATTCTAAATGTAAATTAAGGTTCCTACCTGAATAAGACTAATATGTATTTGTTATGGACAATACTTGCTATATCTAGGAAATGCGTAACCAGAAGGTGAAATTCAAATACACCCCCGGCCTTCAAAGAATTCTACACTTTACTGAAGACAACTGCATTGATGGAAATAAAAATCAAAGAACGACGAATCTATACCAGGCCACTGGTAAATAATCCTTGGAAGAAAGTTATATCTTTGCTAGACACTCTGCAATAATCAATATTGTATCTCTAATAACTGATCTGTTAATTCTATATTTAATGACATACAATGTATATAATTGAAAGTCAGGCTATTGTAAATATTGTATATAGTTGTTTAAAATGATATTAAAAATATTATGTAAATGTTATTTTAATTGAAAATAAAAAAAATATTTGAGGAAAAAAAAGAAAAAAACAATTGGTTAAAAAACACAAAAAGAAAAATCTAGCAAAACTAGACTTTCCACTGTGTAATTCCTTAAACCTCATGCATTAGAGGTGACATGGGATATATATGCAAATTACCCTTTAAAGACATCAGGTGTTTCAGCTAAATGGCAACTCTTAATATCCATGACGTTTTCTTTTCAGGCCTGAATCTGTCCATAAATAGACTGAAAAGAAAAAGTCATGGACATTCAGAATTGCCATTTAGCTGAAATACCTGATGTCCTTAATGAGTAATTTGCATATATCCCATGTCACCTCTAATACAGGAGGTTTAAGGAATCACACAGTGGAAGGTCTAGCTTTGCTAGATTTTCTTTTTGTGTTTTTAACCAATAGGGATGGAGGGAGGAACAAGGTGGGTCAAAGCAAAAGAAAAGATGGGCTATTCTAAGAGAAGAGAGAAGGTAAAAAAGTTATGAATGTAAGGTTAAAATAGGTTTAGCAGAAGGTAGGTTCATAGAGAACCACAGTATAGAGCAAAGCTCATATCATAGCACTGCATTGCTAGGCACATTATGAAATCATCACTTAGTAAGCATTCATTGAATTAATCAGTACTTCAGAAGAATGCCCTATATACCAAAGCATCAGCAACTGAAATGACATACTTGAATCTCCTACTGATTAAAAGCACAGGCTTAACATTTGTAAAGCTTATCAGAGTGGAATAAAATGCTTGTTAGTAGCTTGATTAATCTGTTATTCTAAGCATCTTAGTTTTTGTTTTAGCACTTGTGCTTCAGGCTAGTTATTTTACATTTAAAAATGTTTTTGTGGTCTACACTCTTGTGGACAAACTCTTATCAAAACCCTCTCTCCATAAGTCTGCCCAAGTATTCGGAAAACTATGTCTGAACAATTCCCATCAGTTTCTCCTGCCAGCCTGGCAGACATGGGCATACTGAGACAGTGTAGTAAATGCCTCATGTTTACTGACAACCCTCTTCTCCTAGCACATAGTCCTTCTACTTGCAAGAAATACATCTACATCAGTAACCTGGAATCCATGCTCTCTCATGCCAGTCAGTACTCCTGACATAGAAGAGATTGCCAGCACAAATACCACACCATTCATATCACATTGCCAAGCACATCACACATTCACCTATGCAGAGGTCCTCAATAAAAACTTGCCTAAACAGTAGAAACCTCCAAAACACACTCAGAAACATTCCACACACAACACCAAACACATCACACACAGCAGACAACACACCAGTGTCTCACAAACACAGCCTATAAGGCAAAAAAAATAAACCATCACAGCCCACAAGGCATAACAATAAACAAAATATACTAGTCATTGGTAACTCATTTGTGAGACACACCAAAGTCCCCCTCACCAGGCTCAAAAAGGAGATGGTCACTGTCAGTTGTCTGTCTGCTGCTAGAATCTGCTACATCACGCATGCACTTAAGTCTCTCCACAACAAGTACAAGTATGACTCTGTCATTGTCCATGTTGGTGCGAATGGCTTGAGATGTACCTCTCTGGACTATTTGAAGAGAGACACGATTGAGCTTTCAGAGTATGTGTCCCAGACAGGTATGACCCTAGTCCTAAGCAGCATCCTACCTTCACCAAGAAGGATACCACAATACCAACAAAAAATAACTGACTTTAACAATTGGCTTAGTTTCTGGGGTCATTACAAGGTGATCCAGTATCTGTCTGCCTGGGATGACATGGTTGACAGGCCTTGATGCCTTGCCAGATATGGCCTCCACTTGTCACCACTGGGATTCTGGATACTGGCCAAGGCCCTCACCTCCCCCATTGTGGCTTTTTTAGGCAATGTCCAAAAGACAAATCTTCCAACATAAAAAATCTGTCAAAAAGCAAATTGAAGGTCATGCTGCTTAATGCTAGGAGCCTTAACCTGAAAATGCACTCACTGGTGGCTCTCCTTGCACTGCAAGATGCCAATGCCTGTGCGGTCAGGAAACTTGGTTCAGGGCTGCAGACAGCTCCCCTGCCTTACCAGCCTATACCTCTTTCCACACATTATGACCCCAAAATGAGGTCAGGAAGACTAAGGGTGGTGGAGTCTCTATCTTTATTTAGGACAGGCACAGCTCTAGACTGGTTTGCCAGCATGACCCACTGGAACTACTCCAGGAGCAACTGATGGTTGGCAAAACACCCATCCAAATTATAGCCAGCTATTGACCCCCATCCATGACTCAGGACACCCTTTCCTCATTCCTGGATCTACTTGACTCCATCAAAGTACCCCAACACCCTGATCCTTGTTGACTTCAACTACCTCACTATAGACTGGGTGAACTATCCCTGCACTAATGCACTCTCTAAATGATTCCTTGACTTCATTAGTTCTAACGCACAAGACCAGCTCATCTCATCCCCCACAAGGAGAGATAACATTCTGGACTTGGTTCTCACCAATATGGGTGACTGCTGCACCACTCCCATAGTATGTTTCTCCCTGGTGAGATCAGATCATCATACTGTCTCATTCAAAGTCTCTATCCTACCCAACGCCTCCCCAGCCATAATCAAGCTAAAACACTTCTCACAAGCTGACTACAATCTCCTAAGGGACCACTGCCCCCTCAGAAGATGCAGACAACTATGTTAAACAGTACGCCAATGCAGTATACAAGCACCTGTGCAATTGCATGGACTCAGCCATACCCAACAGAACTAAAACTTGCTTCTCAAGAAAAAACAAACCTGTTTGGTGGACATCCTCTATCATCAGATTTTACAACAAAAGGAAGAAACTGTTGTTCAAGAGTAAAAAGGAACACATTCCAAACTGGAAAAACTCCCTCATTAGCCTCAACAAGCAAATTAGATCACTAGTGAAAACCTCCAAAGCCAATTATGAATAAAACTAGCCTCTGAAACAAAGGGAAACCACAAAGCCTTCTTCAGTTACATCAGAAACCTCCATGGCAAGGCCCAGGTTTGTTCCAAATTAGTACTTAACAGTATTACTTACACTAATCCAGTTGACTTATCCAACCTTCTAGCAGATAGGTTCAGCACAAACTTCACCCACCTATCCCCCTGAAGGCCCTTTTGACATCCCCAATACTTCTTCTGCACCTCATAGCTCTTTAGATCAAGTGTTAAAGGCCCTATCCAAAGCAAGGAACACAGCTTCCATGGGACCTGATAGTATCCCAGGCTGTACTCTGCACCATCTCCGCAATTACTGGCTTTAGCATTGAGCACCCTAGTCAACCACAGCCTAAGTACAGGCTTCATTCGAGCAGAGTGGAGAACTGCCATTGTCAGCCCCTTGCACAAAGGTGGTGCCACTACTGACCCTGGAAACTATCACCTCATTAGGTTGACAAGTCTGATCTGTAAAGCCATGGAGTATATTATTATGGTTCTCATGAACAAGGACATAGGCAATCTCCAAGCACTTGACCCACCCAGTTCAGATTTGTCAAGGGCAGATCTTGCCTGTTGAACTTGGTTGAATTCCTTGAGACTGTCAACAGGCCCTGGATGAGGAAAGTCAGTACATACAGCTTACCCTGACTTGGCCAAGTCCTTTGACACAATCCTGGACTTGGGCATCATTGAGAAGTTAACACAACTGGGCGTAAATCCCCATCTCATCAGGTGGGTAGCCAACTGGCTCACTGACATGACCCTCAAGGTCAAAATAGGTGCTTCCACCTCCAGTAGAAGACCTGTCACTTGTGGAGTTCCCAGGGATCTGTCCTGGGACCCCTACTGTTTGGCATCTACTTCTCAGAGGTCAAGGCAAAGACAAAAGGCCTGTGGGTGACCAAGTTTGTGGACGACTGTAAGTTGGGTGTTGTCATTGACTCTCCAAATTATGTTAACATACTGCAAGAGTCTCACAGCAACTAATGACTGATGCCAAAGTCATGGCCTCAAGCTAAACACAAAAAATGCATCATCGTATCATTAAGCAAAAACATAGCCCTTGCTGATTACCACATCAATGGCAACCCCCTAAGCACACAACCTGTGGTGAGAGACCTGGGTTCTCAGGTCAATAACAATCTCACATTTAACTATCATATAGCAGCAGTGGTCAGAAAAGCCTTTTACTTGGTTCATCTCAACAGAAAAGGATTTGCATCCAGAAAAAAAGAGGTTATTACTTCTCTGTACTCCTCCCTCATTAGACCAGCAACTGAGTATAATGCCGTGTTTGGTATGTACCTCTCCAAACATCTTCACCAACTGGAAAGGCCACAGAAATACCTCACAAAGAGAATCCATGGCCTCCAAAACCTGCCCTATGAGGACAGGCTCAAATCACTGTCACTCTACTCAATATCATGCGGACTGCTCAAAGGTGATCTGTGTCTCGCCTACAAGGCAATCTCAGACCCTGCCCTACTAGAAATGCTCCAAATCTGTAAGTCTAACTGCTTGAGTATTACCTGTTCGAAATGACTGAATCTAATATGTGACATCAACAAAACCTGCTGGGGAGACAGGTTTGTCTCCTAGAGGCTGCCCTATCTCTGGAATAGACTTCCCATACACATCAAACAGAGTACCTCGCTGACCCTCTTCAAACGCAACCTTGATGAGTGGAAGGAAAAACACAAATTTGTCCCAGGGGTTCCACCTGTGTCCCTCATTGACAGGGGTGGCAGATGTTAACTGAAGTTTTTTTTTGGGGATAAACTCTTAGCTAGGCTTGTAAAGGCCCAAGGGCCATTAACCTAGTAACCTCCTATGATCCTATGAAAATCCATGCAAATACAAAACAGTTCCAAGGTGTTTGCATTGTTCCTCACTGTGTTAGATCAAACAGAAATGCAATAACATATGACACATAGCTGCTCTGTGAAAGAAGATGGTGACCAAATGAATGTGTAGACCTAAGTAAAGGGAGATTTAAGGGTACATTCTAGTATAGTGACCCTGACCCAACTCGAAGGGGAGGGGAATGTGTGGGACAGCCTACTATTTGGGTTGGTCATCAAGTGAAAGCTGCTTTTTAAGCAACCCTTAGGCCATTTATTATAGAGACCAATTGATTTATGGCTGGTGCTCAATAACTAGCAAGGAGGCACAAAGTAGAACAGCTTTTCTTGCATTTACTGAATGCAGACAACAAGAAGCTAGATACAAAGTAACAGGATTACACAGTGTAATCTAGTGATCAAGTAACAGGACAGTGGCCAATGTGGTAAGTGGTCCTTAGAGTGCAAGGGCTACTCCTTTGGTGGGAATGTCACAGCCACTTTCTAACCCAGATAGGGTACATATTTGTCTAGTTAAAGTTAATAGACAGCAAGGCAGTTTATGTTAAACTTGTTTAAATTCCACCATGACAATATTCCCAGTGCAAATTTTTGCAGAGGTGTGCACTGTGGCAGAGTTCCTGCTATGTAAGGGAAAGGGACTGATGTAATATCTACAGGCTAATGCAAAGTGACAATATTCTCATTGCAAACATTTGCAGAGGTGTGCCTTATGACTGAGCTGCTGTTATGTAAGGGAAGGGGGCTGATGTAATGTCCACAGACTATTGTACATTGACTCTAGTCTCAGTGAAAACATTCTCTAAAGTTTGCCTTGCAGCAGAGCTCCTGCTTTGTAAACAATAGGGTAAGGGACTGATGTAATGTCAACAGGTTGTTGCACATTAACAGTATTCTCAGTGAAAACTTTATCAGAAGTTAGAACCTGGTTAAGGTTTATACATAACAAAGAATTATGAGTGGTTCTCTCTGATCATAACCCTACGTTTTATGTGTTCTGGACACAGACGTCAAGCTTCATCTCTTGAGCATCAACCATGAGGTGAATTTCTTGATGTTCATGTCTGGAATATATTAAAAGCCGGTTATGTGAGACGAGATTAAATCATATTTCATTTCATATATATATATATATATATATATATATATATATATATATATATATATATATATATATATATATATATATATATATATATGTGTGTGTGTGTGTGTGTGTGTCTATATATATATGTGTGTGTGTGTGTGTATATGTCATATGTCTATATATGTATATATATATATATATATATATATATATAGCCACACACACACACACACACACACATATATATATATATATATATAATCTATATATATATATATATATATATTATATATATATATATATATATATATATATATATATATATATATATATACATATATATGGATCTATGTTGTAACATTGAAAGTACGCTTCAGCGAAACGTACATGAGCGAACTCACTTTCGCGAAAGTGCATTTTATCAAAAATGCACTTTCAGGAAAAAAAACATGCCAAAAAAACTACAGAAATAAAACACTGCTCACATTGCACCTCCCTACACCCCCCTACTTTAATATTCTCACTCCAAGATCACACAACAGTGGGGAAAAGGGAATCTTCCCTTATCCCCGCTGTACCATGATCTAAGCAACAGTTTGCTTAGTTGTACAATCAACACTACATGTTGATGTACAACTAAATCTATATGCAAATTGTGTGTTGTTTTTTTTCTTTTTTTTTTTTTTTTTGCGAAAGTGCATTTTTGATAAAATGCACTTTCACTAAACTGAATTCGCTCAAGTACATTTCAATTAAACATACTTTCAATATTCAGACTAGGACCCATATATATATATATATATATATATATATATATATATATATATATATATATATATATATATATATATATATATAGGTCTAGGACACATGCTCGACTAGCATGTGTCCAAATCACAAAACACCGAACACACATACACAAAAGAGCTTAACATCGAAAAGCACTTCCGTGTATGTGTAGTTCAAAAAAGAAAAAAATCTACGTTTCTGCAGGGGAGCTTCGCCCCTCTGCACCCCCCACACTGCCCCTATTTTAATATTCTCACTCCAAGATCATACTACAGTGAGGAAAAGGGAATTTTCTCTTACCCGCACTGTAGTCCGACAGGCACACATACAATGAAACGCTTATCGATGTTAAGCACTTTCGTGTAAGTGTTTTGTGATTTGGACATTTGCTAGTTGAGCATGTGTCCGGTCCCATATACATATATATATATATATATATATATATATATATATATATATATATATATATATATATATATATATATATATATATATAAATATATAATATATCTTCTCCTTCTAGGATTCTAGGATTTTAAACTATCAGGATTTTTAGCATCCATTTAAAGATCTTGATAAATGTTCAGATTCCAAAGAGCATTTGTGCACTCCCATTGCCTCTAATACACTCCTTTATAACTTCTTTCTTTCCTTCTTTCTTTCTTTCTTTCTTTCTTTCTTTCTTTCTTTCTTTCTTTTTTTCTTTCTTTTTGTTTACCAAGATAGTGCTCTGATCAACACTGACCAATTTCATGACAAACCCAAGTGAAATACAAAACATTTCACAAACAAAATATACAGAAATGCAAGCAATAACAGAGTGATTCAGACTAATTGCATAGAAATAACACTGTATATGCATTCTACTCAAGCAAGTGCAGTGCAAGGTATAAACAAGAAGACTGTAATGTACAATATATGCTTTAGTTTCTAAAGGGGTTCAATCCTTCATGCATAATGAGAGAGGAGAAGATGACTCAGGAAGGAAAAAGGTTACATAATATGTCCTATGTTGAAGCAAGAACATTTGGCTTGGATGAAGAAGTGCTTTTTAAGAGTAGAAGGGCAAAAATGGATTCTTGTGGTACATCTTTGGTAATAGGCTCAGATTCTGAATGGGAGGAAACTATTTTAAGTCTGAGGTGTCTCTCAGTGAGGAGGTTTTTAAACCAGGGAGCAGTGTCTGAGCTGATACCAATTTCAATTAGTTTATTTTGGAGAAGATGGTGATCAATGAGGTCAAATACCTTTGTCAGGTCTATAAATAAGACATCTGTAAGGAAACCACTATCAGAGTTTAGCAGGACCAAAGTGCTATCATAGTACTTCATCCAGGTCAAAATCCATGCTGTTTGGAGGAAAGCAGGTAGTATTGCTGGATATAGAGACAGTTGGATGTAGACTATCTTTTTAAGAAGTTTGACCAGAATTGAGAGGATGGATATTGAAGAGAAGTAAGAGGTATCTTTTGAGTTGGTTTGTTTTGGGGGGGTTTAATTAGAGCAGTTTTCCAAACCTGTGGAATGATGCTTTGAGTGAAACATAAGATTATATATGTGGGTAAGAGGAATACATAAATGCTCTCTGAAGTGATATATGAACCCTGGGTTTATGTTGTCATATCCAGGAGGGTTGTCAGTGAAAGTATTTTCAAGTAAAACAGACACTTCTGTGGGATATATTCATTTGAAGTGGAATGGGGGTGAATGGTGGCAGCAGCTGCAATGCACAATTTATGGGTATGGAGTTTATTGCTGGGGATTACTAAATTCTTTATGGAAATCTGGATAAAGTTTTATTGTACCACACTAAATATTTGCAGACAGGCTATCACAAGGAGGTTTTCTTCCTGTAAGTAGGGTAACATCTTTCCAAAAGTGCTTTGTTTGTTTGAAGATTTCTTTGTGCCTTCTGATGGACTTTTTAACAATATTACACAAGACTATAAAGGAGGTGAGTTTTTCAGGTGTGGGGGTCTATTTCCATTTCTGTCATGCTTCATGCCTTAGAGTTAAAAAACGTTTGAGTTCAGTGGACAGCCATTCAGTTTTGGTGAGTTTATAAAGCCTGTGGATAAGTGGGAAAAATTTGTCTTGTAGCTGGACTAGAAAACTGATTAGACTTACAGCTGCTGTATTAGGGTCACATAAGGAGAGCATGTAGTTCCAGATGTGGACTGCAAGAAAGTCTCTAGTTTGTCTATATCTGTGCTACTTTGGTTTCTGAAGGCTTTTAATACTGGTGGTAGTTTTATAGGATGGTTAACAATCATAAAGCTGATTGAGCAGTGATTCTTTGGTGATGGTGGCAGAATGTTTATGTTTGTTATGGGGTTTGGTATGTTTGTAATAATCAGGTCAAGTGTGGAGTGTTGGAGTTATGTCTTGTTGGTTCTTTTATGAGTTGCAGGACATGAAGGTCTGCTAGGAAAGTACCCATATGAGATGAAAGAGGGCCAAGATAATTCAGATTGACGTCACCTAGAATGACTATGTTATTATTTTTGGGACAGTTATTAAGGATTTTAGTGATGAGTGATTTGAATTTAGAGAAGCAGTGGGTGGTAGATAGGCTGCAGTAATCAGTTGAGGTTTGCCTTTGTGAGTTGGAAATTTTATGAAGATCCAGTTAGACTGGAGTCTGAAGAGGCGTTTCCTTGGGCAATAACTTTTGGGTTTAGTTTATTTCTGTACAAAATCAGAGAGCCTCCACTTAATTGTTTGCTTGGTCTGGTATCATTGACATACTTGTAGGAGGTTAGAGAGTTTTGGAAGTTAGGGAATTCTGTTTTAAACTACGATTCTGTGACTGCTAGAATGTCTGGGTTGTGCTGGAAAATAGAAGCACTTATGTGGTCTAGCTTGTTTCAGATGCTGTGTGCATTACATTGATTAAATAACATTGATTAAATAAGATAACTACATATAAATAAAATTCATTGTCAATCTGTCTGTCTGGAGGCTGTGTGCTGTTGTACTGCAGTTTTGTAGTGAGATGCATTTCATATCACATCAACTACCAGCCTGTTCAGGACTTAGATATAGACAGAGATTTTAAAGACATTACCCTGGATTTAATAAACTCTGTGTAGGAATAGTGTATCTCCTTCATGGAGTATATCATGGCCGTGTCTGCAGCTCCCCCCCGGCAGAACGCCTTGCATATTAATGAAAGTGCGATAGTGAGGGAGAGCCATGTACACAGTTACTGAATCAGTCCCAGGGGTGTGTTCCAGTGCTCACAGATGTGTAACAACCACCCTGCACTCTGAACATGCCGTACAGCACAACAACATTACAGAAAGTGTCCTTGGACAGCTAATTATATAGTTTTGCATTTATGTAACACAGGGGTGTGTTACAGTGTCCATAACACACCCCCTGGCAATGTCAAAGTGCCATATGGCATGAAAAGAATAAAGAAAGCATCCTCAGACACTTATGTATTTATTTATGTATTTATGTCACACGGAATGTGTTACAGTGTCCGTAATACACCAATTGCACTGTCAAAGCTCTGGAAAGCACTAAAAGAATATAGAAAGTATCCTTGGACACTTATGTATTTATTTATTTATTTATGTATGTCACACAGGAGGTGTGCTACAGTGTCCGTAAAACCCCCCTGCACTGTCAAAATGCCGTATGGCACTAAAAGTATATAGAAAGTGTCCTTAGACACTTTTGTATGTATGTATGTATTTATTTATGTCACACAAGGGGTGTGTTACAGTGTCAGTAACACCCCCCCTGTACTGTCAGAGTGCCGTATGGCACAGAAATCAAATGTGCAAATGTGAGTTTCCCTTTTATGTTCATTTATTTTGTTTTAATTTTTGTCAAGTTTAAGCATAGCTGAGCATGTTTGCGTGGCATGGCACATTTCTCAGCACTGTTTAAATGTAATGAAAAGCTATATAGAAATGTATAACTGAAATTTTTACAGCTGAGTTAGCTGAATGGTTAGAGTCACAGCTTTGTGTGCAGTAGATGCACGATTAAAATACCATGACAGGCCATTCACCTTTTACCTCATAAAGCATTCCTATTTATATTTCAATTTTTTTCTATTGCTGTAATTATTGATATTTGTCAACCAGGTTAGTGCAGTTGGTCCAGACTCCCAGTGTCAGGGGAGATATGAGGTGAAAACCTCCAGTTAAACATAAGTACCCAATACAGTTCAGTCACACACTAGGGTAATGTAATCAAAGTACATAGAGTGAGGTCATGTAAAGTAAAATGCAAACATATAATAATAAAGTATCAATAATGAGTAATTAATACCAATATATATTTGAGTTATTATGTGAAAGTCTTGTTTGTCCTTAGCTAAATTTTGCTAAGCACTGTTAAGCCAAGCTAAGCAAAGCTTAAACAGGACCTGTCTTACTAATCATTAGCATCTCTCAGCTATGCTTAGCTGGTTTGAGCATTGCAAAGTAGTGCCATTCTAAGCAGTCCTCAGCTAAGTTAAGTGGATTTGGGCACCACTAAGCATTGCTAAGCATTTGCCACTTTAAGCACTGCTCAGCTGAGCTGAGTGGGTTTATGCACTGCTGAGCTTTGTTTAGCATTTTTTTTAAATGGTCCAATGACAGCAAAGGGTGGGAGCATAGCCTTATTTAAGCTGCACAGGTGGGAATATAGCCATTACCTGTTGGAGTTTGACCTGTGCCGGAACTATGGCAGGAGTTGGAGAGGGGCCGCGCTTTCGGGCTCAGAGCTAGGATATGTTGAAGTCCAGGGTCATGGTTGGTCTCCTAGTGAAAGACCATGATGCCAGATTGCTGCAGGGCCCATACCAGGGCTTTCAATACAAGTCTGAGGCCTGGGGCCATCTGACACTTCAGATCACTAATGCCGCTGGAATCCCCCACACTGGTGAGCAGGTGGATCATCATTATGATGATCTGAAGCAGAGGAAGGGGGTGCTCTTGGCCCAATTAATCCAAAATGCTCAGGATGGGAATGGCCCAGATGTTTGTAAGTATAAGAACCATTGCTTTATAAAATTCTAGCATGAATATGTGATAGACAGGCATGCATAATGGTGTGTTTCCCTTCCTACAGCTGCAGAGGAGAGGACTCAAAACTTAGAGGCCCCTGCAGGGAGCCTAGCAAGGATGCACCAATAGTGTGGTGAGTACAGACCTATTTTGCAATATATAGAACAATAAATAAGAATTAATACATTGTTTACTGCCAGTAGGTATAGTGAGTTCTGAGTGTACTGCAATAAATGTGTTCTTAGACCCACATTGCTATAACTGAGTAATGCCATGTAATGTTCAATACAGATGAAGGCATCAGACAAGCTACTATTGATGAAAGAAGGCTAATACTCTAGTAAAAGTGTGTAGGAATGACAGACGTATATACTGTATTAATACTAAGGATCTTGTAATAAAGTGCACTCTGATTGCAACTGTGAAGGTAAAAAATTACATTCATTCATCATCTACAGGATATGCAGTACAACTGAAGTCAGAATTTTGAATGTAATAAACCACTGTGTCATGTTACCCTCAATAAAGTTCTTTCCACCACCTGCGGTGTTTATTCTGGTCTGATGTTGAAGAAATACAATTGTACAGGTGCTCCACAGCAAATATGGCTATGGCACCATGAATTGAGTGAAGTTTGGCTGATAAAGAACTGTTATACTAAAGTGTAGATGTGGAGCTGTACAAGATGCAGTGCAATTTGATATATGTTCTGCACTAAGATCTGAACCTTGAATAGTAATGGGTAATGCATTATAGTGTGTTTCCCTCATGATTGCCTTGTATTAACCTTTGCATTTCAACTATACATATTCCTAAATGTAGGCATGATTTTGCAGGCAAGTATGAGACTGTAATAGGTGGAGACAGCAAATATAGCATGTGAAAATGTATATGGGTCAGGTATGCAACCCAGCACCCCTATATGGTCTGTACAGATTACACATATTCCCATCCACTAGGGGTTAAATGTGTACACCTGCATTCCAAGTATTAATGCACAGTTCACATACTATCTCTGTCATGCATGAATCACATGCATGTATGTTCAACTATCACTGCAGTCTTCTGTGACACTACTTATAGTACCAGGTCAGACTTTGCAACCAGGTGAGTTTTAGGCACAAATCATTCAAGCAGCATAGAAATGTTGTTCATATTTACAAACACAGACCAGGGTGTGAATCCAGGGATTGATACTAAGATGTATTTATAGTGACTATTTGTAGAAACAATCATGTAGTGTTAACAGATATTTTCTCCACAGGGCTGACAGGTAACAACATGTTTGTATTAGCTGTATGAAGGGTATACTAATAAACGTTGTATATTTGTACTTCTGTATGTCTGCTGCATCTGTGAATGTGTGCCAGTTGTCCAACCCCATGCCTACAAATGACAACAGGAAAGGTATATACACCATTCAATCTTCCCAATATATGTCTCTCAAGTGTCACACTGTCATGGCTAGTGATCACTGTTGCCAATAACCTTGGACACAGATATAAATCCAGTTGAAGTATGCCAGTAGCACACTAACACAACATAAGTGCAGGGTACACCTTGTTAGTCATTTATGTAACCCAGACATGTACGAGTCCCCTGTGGTTATGTACCTATAGTTTTCACGGCTTGGCCCATACCATTCCAGGATGACAGCTTAACAGGTATGTACATGCTACAAAAGCTATAGGGCACAGGTTGATGTAAAGTATGGGCAGATCTGTAGAGTATTAAGCAATACTGTTGTGAAAAATATAGCCTATACAGTTGTTAATGGAATGTTTTTCTCTCCCCCCAGCCCTTATCTGCATCACTAATTATTATTCATATACTACAATATGTTGTTCTCAAAACCTAATGTTGGGACTTGTGTTGTATTATTATTTATAAATTTCAGTGGTTGCATACTAACATATCTTGTTGAAATTCCACTGTTGTTGGCCTGTTGCCGTAACTGTTACTGGCATGGTGTTACAATAATGACTGTTATTCCATTTATGCATGTGTTCCATTTGCTATGCAGTTGTGTTGTTCTGGTTTAATTGGACTGCCCATGCATGCTGTTATAACTGACATTGAAATGTTTTGTTCATGGTTAAACAATTCTCTTTGACAAACCTCAACACCATAGCACATTTTGGTAGTCCGATCCCAGAGGATCTGCCTGTCCCACCTCATCTGGCTGCAGCACCTGGTCCCAGCACATCTGAGACCCAACCTGGAGCTGCCTCCTCCACTGGTCCTGCACTACCCTCAGGTGGAACCGCCTCAGGGGACAGGCCTCATCTCCCCCCATGCATGGGTGCAGAGAAGATCCTATCACCCATAATCAGCTCTCATGGATGGTGTGCAGGGTCTTCCAGTGGGAGTTGGATGACCAACTGTGCCAGATAGAGGGCAGACTGGTGCACCTCAAGGTGCAGCCTGGCCCTGGTTCCCAGCCCCCAGCACAGCCACCATCGGGGCCATGAAGGGGCAGTGGTGACTGCCCATGAATGGGGACTTCAGTCCCACTGTTTCCATTAGGGGGCACCAGGTCATCTGATTCCCAACCACCCTCCCTGTGCAAGGTGTTTGTCCCCCTCATGTGTCATACACTGCCCCTGTCTGCTATCTTGCCTGTCTTGTCTCTCTGTAAAGGCAACCTCTCCTACCCAACTTACCTCCCCAAATGTACCTACAACCCTTTCCCCAACATCCCACTCTCACCTAAAAAAAAGAAAAAGGGCATCTGCCCCCCCCCAAAAAAAAATGTCATCCCATACATAGCTTTCCATTTTGCCCCCATTTACACCTCCATGAATCAATCATCCCATCAATTAATCAACAAACGTATGTCACCCACACCCCCCTGTGGGGTGTGAGTCTCCAAATTCCAAATTGTCCACATCATACACAGCTGTTGTTGCACAAGAAATGGAGAGCTATGGTCCTTTCCTACACTTGTCCTGCATATCCCAAGCTACCTTTCATATTGTTTTTCCCCCTGCTTGCCCCCATTTCACCACTTTCCCATCACCCCTTTTTTCTTTTCTTTTTTTTGGAAATAGCCTGGGTTTAAGCAGTGATAAGCCTCATTTGCATCGCAGCATGGCTCGCCAAACTCTTTTAATCACCCTGTCTGATTCAGACACTGTTCAGCCCAGCAACAAAACAACCAGCCTTAGCAAGTGTCGAACCCAGGACACTCTGCACTATAGTTAGAGAAATGCACCACTAGGCCAGCTCTTCTCTAGAGAGCTATTGTTATTGTTTTTAATATATCATGCACTACAGTTATGTAACATTAGGGGAAAAAGACACCACTGCCAAGTATTGAACCCAGGACCTTCTTATCTATAGTCAGAACAACACACCACTTGGACACATGAGCTTTTAGAAATTAAGGCTTTTTTTTCTAAAGATATCATGCAGTAGTCATGTAACATTAAGGAAAAAAATATACCCTTACCAAGTATTTGCCCCAGGACTCTCTGAACTACAATTCACTGCAATACACCAGTACACAAAGTCAACACTGGGGGATTACTGGTGTTGTTACGAAGGTATCATGAGTACCACTGACACTACTTCTACATATAATGCGATAAATGACAGTGTACGTGGGCCTGTAATCCAGACACCAAACCAGTGCACAGACAATGATATGTTGATGGCTTAACGGGAGGCCCACCATATCAGGTACAGCTGACAGCTGCACAGACTGTTGCAGAATGTCCACAGTCATGTCACCTACATATGGCATGGTTGTCATCAAAGCTATTCTGTGTGCTGATGTAATGGCAAGGCAGTACAGATTGATTTCACAAAAGTATGACAGACAGGTCAGTGTCACACATCATAGCCATCCAAACAGACATGTTCATGCCAATCCTGTGTAACACACTGTATGCATGCACATATGTCTTGCAACTACACCTCCCACATTAATTAATTAATTTTAATTGAATAATTGTTTAATGAGTCTGATGTAATGTATATAAGGCATAAGGTGAAAGGAAATAGTGTACTCTGTAAAAGCTTTTATAGCCGAGGCACTAGAGGAGATACTTTTTGTATTGCTTGTTTTAAATAAAAGTGACTGTGCTTGGTGCTAGTATACTATATTTTTTAGTGGTCATGAGGAGTGTTGTATAATATTTCTATATACCCTCTGTGATGCTGTAGCCCCACACCTCAGTAATGTCCTCCTCACAGGCCAGGAAAAGGGCCAAGGCCTATATGAAAGCCTTAATTATAGGAATTTGTTCACATGCCATTGACTAATGGCAATGCAACCCAGCTGTTCTGGATGCAATTAGCTAGTGAGAGTCATAAATTGGTGCACAGGCAATTATTTGTTCATGAGCATTACCTACAAAAGGCAAGCTGCTACCTATGGTAAACAGGTACGACACTTTCTTCATAAAGACAGACTGCAATTCTGTAGGAGACTACAACTAGATTTCCTCTCACAAAGAAGTACAGCAATATACCAGGTGTGTTAGGGAATTAAGCATGTAATAGAATGCAGATGGGGGGATGCAGTAATGAGAAATAGGAATGTACACAGTGGGTCTCAACCACATTTCTTGGAGTGACATGTTGCTGTTAGTCTGCTGTCCAGCACCTACAGCCACCCCTTATGGCTCTGTCTGCAGTGACATAGATCACATCTCTGGCCCCTGACTCACCCCAGCAGTGGTCGCTCACATATGACTGCTACTGGATTATCAGGAGGTCTACATCTATCAAACATGTGTACACATTCCGCAAACATCTGGGTACTGCAGCTGTCAGACATCTATGTGGAGGACACCCTACACCGCATCTGCACTGCTCTCAGTTATTTTGTAGCACAGCCATTGCTGGAATGTCCACATGCATGTGTTCTGCCACTCATCTATTTGGCAGATGTAAGCTGGATGACATGGCACTGCCACGTCACCCATAGGGGGCACCCAACAGTCGATGGCAGTGTTGGTTGTAAAGACATAACAACACAGTCTGTCACAGCACTCAGTCAATATGTGGTATTCCTGGAACCATATGAGGTTACTAGGCTATGGGCCCTGAGCAGCCATATGCCTAGCCCAGATATTATCCCATGCATATGTAAGGCAGCACCTGATACCCTAGTCCAGCAGGGACCCAGGTGGGATCCCAAGGGTGTATGTGCAGTTAACCATCCATTTATCCAAATTATGCCTGCAAAGGTATAAATGGCTACTCTGCCTGATGTGGATAGGGTGCCCATTCCACCGCAGGGTGATTTTGTGGGACACACATCTGAGCTGCCAGCATGCCCAGTTCATGTGATATGCCAGGTTGAGAGCATGTGTGTGTGTGTGTGTGTGTGTGTGTGTGTGTGTGTGTGTGTGTGTGTGTGTGTGTGTGTGTGTGTGTGTGTGTGTGTGTGTGTATGTGTGTGTATGTTAACATTGTGGAGCATGGCTTCCACTAGTGCAGCATTCCCAGCAATCTGAATCCATGATTGTTTGGCATGCCACACTGAGGTCATCCCTGAGGAGTATGTATGAAACCAGGTAGAGGGTTGCCCTTATAGCCTTTTGGTGTATGGCAGATGTTTGATGCCTTGGTATCCCCTGGTGGGGAACCTCTGTGATGTTCCCAGCTGCTGCATATGCTGTGTGATGTGAATGACGTACAGGGAATTAGATACAATAATACAATAATGGGCCTCATTGGGGGAATACGGGGATGTGTATACACCATGTCCCTTGATGACATACCCTTATGTATGACATGTGCCTTGTAGAAGGTGTACCTTACAATGGGAGCAACATTGTGTTGAAATGTCATGTTGCCAATGACCTGTGTCCACAGCTCCATCACAACTGATTGCATGCCTAGGATGTTGTTAGTACTGTG
The DNA here is from genome assembly GCF_019279795.1 of Protopterus annectens. Taxonomy (NCBI): domain Eukaryota; kingdom Metazoa; phylum Chordata; order Ceratodontiformes; family Protopteridae; genus Protopterus; species Protopterus annectens. The sequence goes on from NC_056737.1 coordinate 124,772,822, forward strand.
ATACTATGCAGGGACATCACTCTCCCTGAAGGGATTGATAATGCATATCCTGCTATGCGGCCTGAGGCCATGCATCTGGCAACAGTCATATATCTGTGTGAGACCCTCCTAGGCAGATGTCGACATCAGTAGGGCATCCAGTGATGGCACACACCATGCAGTCATCTGTAGACATGGTCAGACATAGGTTAATGGCTGTTACATGCACCTCAGGAGTGTTCATCACACATAACAGAGGCCCAAACATGGAAAAACATGTTACACATGCAGTTATGGGTTAACAGCTTGAGGTGGATTCCCCTCTGTGGAATAGGTGGGTCATGTCAGCGCACTGGTGTGCTACCCATATGGTAACATATGGTGTGATGCATACATGGGGTTGTTTGTCTATAATGGCCACGGGGGTTATACTGTCACAGAGATTGTCTAGGTCAAGGTAGGCAGTTTGCACTGTCCCCCCCTGTCCATGGCTTTGGTGACTGTGTCATACAGGTCAAATGAGTGTAACTGTTAAAAATAGAAAATGAAGCAATAAACAGAAAAAGAACTGCTGGCTGCTGAAAAAATCCACAGACGGAACTTATTCCACTAAGGAATTTATTAAACTCGACAAAACAATGTTGTTAGCACTTTTGTCTTATTTCAGTGAATAAAACTTCTTCAGACAAAAACATTACACAAATCTTTGCCTTACATACACAGCTCAATCAATTAGTCACATGTTAGAATCAATTCAGAATTAAAGGCAAAAACATCCAATATTACAAGAATGATAATAAATATGTAAAAACATCATTAAAAAGTCAGTCAAATGCTTGCATAAGTATATGTTATATCATAATACCTTGCTATGTGTGGCTCAAATATATATATATGTATATATATATATATATATATATATATATATATATATATATATATATAAATAAATACTAAAAATACTAAAAATACTAAATGACCTATGAAAAGCAACCAAAGGCTAAGGAAAAAAAATGCATGTTAAAAAAAATTAATTTATTTATATATATGCAAATGTCTAGTCTAAAACATAAGTAACCTGTTATCTGATATACACAATAGATTCATGTTGCCCAGAAAATTTTTATAAAAACAACTTTAAATACAGTTTAAATACAAAGCTAAGACCTGAGATTTTATCTCTGAAGGCTCCTGAGCTTCAACACACAGGCCAGTGAACACATATCGTTCAGGCCTGGTGGACAGTAGGCATTCAATCTTACTTGCCAGAGGAGCTCTTAAAGTTCTAACAATATAGAGGAATATATACACCCCTTGGATTAAAGTCAATCTGATCAATGATCCGAAAACAAAAACTATGATGGGGATATTCGAGAACATGTTTTGCTAGGCATTCTCAACTTTAGATTATCTAATACTATAAAGATGCTCGTAAACTCTGTCCTTTAGTCTACGATCGGTCTTGCCGATGTAGAAAGAAGGACATTGTCTACAGGTGGCCAAATAAACTACACCTTTGGAGAGGCAGTTATATCTTCTAGTAATAGAATATTTTCTGCCCCTTATAGAAAAAGTCTTGCCTACCTCCATATATCTACAGTAAGGGCAATTTTCACACTTGTACATACCAGTAGTTCTAGACCCAGAAATATTCACCCTCTCCAATAGATTTTTTTAAGTTCAGTCCTCTTCTATAAGTAATCCTAGGTGATGATCCAATAAATGGGGCTAAATCAGCGTCTAATAATAATAATAATAATAAATTCCAAGTTTTAAAGACTCTCTGTCTTATAACATTAGCATCAATACTATAAGATGTAATGAAAGTAAGCGTAAATGATTTGGATTTTTCCAACTGTCCAATATTAGTAATCATAGGGGAATAAGATCCCAAAATGGGTTTAAATTGACCATTGAACCTTTTAAAGTGTACTTCTGAAATCAAATCATCCAATAATTGTAAAGGGTATCTTCGTTTCACAAACATATTATATAACAGTTGACATTCTGCTTTAAAGTCCTCCTCATCAGACACCATCCATGCTGCTCTCATCAGTTGTCCCTTCACCACAGATCTCTTCTGCTGGAATAGGTGACAACTGGTGAAGTGGAGGAATGAATTAGAATAAGTTGGTTTCCTATGTACCCTAACTTTAAATGAATTTGAATTTCTGTCCTTAAATAGTTCTATGTCTAGGTAGGTTATACTCTCAATTCCTATATTGTGAGTGAATTTCAAGAATTGAGTAGACTCATTCAAATAAACTACAAAGCTCAAAATGTCATCAGTGATACCATCAAACATAATAAAAACATCATCAATATATCTTGTGTAATAATAGATTTTTTTCTTGAATATATTGTTACTATTAAAAACATAATGCTGCTCCCAGTGGGCCATTACAAGATTTGCAAAACTTGCCCCACATGGGGACCCCATTGCAACCCCTGATTTTTACAAATAATAACATCCATTAAACATACATTATTGTTCAAAATTAGGTCCAATAATTCCTCTATAAGCTCTTTATCCCTTTCGGGACAACCCTTTGTTCTAATGAAATCGGTTACCCACTCAATACCTAAGTCGATAGGTATGACCGTTAAAAAGGTCCTTAACATCAATGGTTAAGAGCAAAATCTCTTCCTTATACTCCAAACCATTGATGCTCTTCAAAAATGACCATGAATCTCTACAAATGTAGTCAAGCATGCCAACAAATTTCTTTAGTGTTGTATCTACAAATTTTGCCAGTGGGTATATAATAGAATTCCTCCCATTGACAATAGGACGTAATGGTGGGGCATCAAGAACTTTGTGAACCTTTGGAATACTGAAGATTACTGGAGTGAGGGGAGCTAAACTAGATAAATAGTTATAGAGATCCTAAGGAATTCTGCATTCTATAAACAAATCATTCAAAAAAATGTTAATCTTTTGTTGAGCCCAGTTCATTTCGTTCAAGGACGAAAAAGAATAATGCTCTGATACAAGTAGTTTTGTCATATGTCTGATACAATCATCATTGTCAAAAAACACAAGCCCTCCACCTTTGTCAGGTTTGACTACTCTAACATTCTGAAAACCCAAATACTTCAGACTCTCCCTTTCTTGCACAGTAAAATTACTATGAGTACCCAAAGGTTTATTATGCCTATTATGTTCCAGTTTTTCACGTAGATCCAGTTTGCACATTTGTTCAAAAACCTGTAAACGTGGAAGTAAAGGTGGGTTAAAAGTACTGAGCACTTTACATTCATTAGATGCTCTAGATTGGTCTTTAAACAAAAATTGTAAGTTCAGTTTACGTACAAATAATTTTAAATCAGTAATAGTTCTTGCAAGACTAGCTCTTATATCGGGAACAAAAGTCAGTCCCTTTGCTAATAAGTCCACCAAAGAAGTATTGACCTCCAAGTTAGAATAATTAAAAACCTTGAAATCCTGATCACTGTTAAAAACATTTCAAAGACTCTTGGTGGTGGTACAATTAACCAAACTGCAATCAGGTCTCAGCTTTGTATTTAAACCATATTTAAAGTTGTTTTTATAAACATTTTCTTGGCTACATAAATCTATTGTGTATATCAGATAACATGTTACTTATGTTTTAGACTAGACATTTGCATATATATAAATTAATAAATTTTTTTAACATGCATTTTTTTTCTTAACCTTTGGTTGCTTTTCATAGGTCATTTAGTATTTTTAGTATTTAGTATTTATATTTATTCACATACATATTTTTTGAGCCACACACAGCAAGTTATTATGATATAGCATATCATTTGCAAGCATCTGAATGACTTTTAATGATGTTTTTACATATTTATTATCATTCTTGTAATAGTGGATGTTTTTGCCTTTAATTCTGAATTGATTCCAACATGTGACTAATTGATTGAGTTGTGTATTTAAGGCAAAGATTTGTGTAATGTGTTTGTCTGAAGAAGTTTTATTCACTGAAATAAGACGAAAGCACTAACTACATTGTTTTTGTCGAGTTTAATAAATTCCTTAGTGGAATAAGTTCCTTCTGTGGATTTTTTCAGCAGCCAGCAGTTCTTTTTTTCTGTATATTAGGTCAAACGAGTGTAACAGACATGAACCATTCCTTGACAAAGCCTAAGTGTGCGTGATGGATTGTGTGCAGGTCGCCAATGTGCTTGTTACTGGGGTTCTCTAGAAACTATACTATGGTCTTGCAGAAAGCCTAATTAGGCTGCTGCATCTATCATGTGACTGAGAGGGGGATGCAACACCTTACTCTAAAGGAGAGAAAGTGGTCATCCAAACAGCTGGGACAAAGGCAGTACTCATTCCTCCTTTGAATATGGTTCCTTATGGTGTTTTATGGTCATGCCTGGGGCCATGTAGGATGCATCCTGTGATGTGATAGGCTCCAATGGCAGATGTATACCATGACTTTCACATGGCAGCAGTGACCTGTTCCCTACATATAGGAGACAGGGGAGGTACTGTGGCTATCTTGATGTACTGATGGGGAAGACAGGGGTTGAAGCCTACACCAATTCTCCTAGGCATCCAGTATGGTATTGCAATAGCACTGGTATAGCTGGTGTCCTTGAGCACCTCAAGTGAGCAGCTGCAGTTGTTTCCTGTGCTGTTGCAGACATATGTGCAGTAGGGGAGATGACTGTCTATAGTGGATGTCGACACTATAAGCTCTGTGTTTGTAGTGCAGGTTTGCAGGACTGATCCCATTCTCATGTACACTCTATGGAGACAATGCTCCAAATTGGGCACCTGTCACTATTTGGTCTTGGACAACAGTATGTCATCTCTGTTATGGACAGTATGCATTGCAGATGTCTACCAGACAGGTGTACATATCCTAGCAGAGAATGATGTAGGCCTGCCGGGTATACCTGACTACATGCATCTATGCAAATACACATATAGCACTTGTGTGTATGTGTGGCTATTGGTGCCAGTCCTTAATGAGGGGTTTGGGAGCTGTGTGGCTGTGTATATCCCCCTGGAGGATGTATTCCATGTTATAGTATGTATAACTGACCCTAGCTAGATGGGTATTGTAGGAGATGGTGACTGCAAATGTGACTACATGATGGTTGCTTTGCCATGGAGGATGACACTGTAGGTATCCTGCAGTGGCATCCTGTGTTGTGTAATGTCAACTACAATACAACTTCACCTCATGTGAGGGTAGCCCCTGGACACACCAAGGTGTTTTTACTTCCACTGTTGATGGCTCTCTGGCCATTTGTGTGCTGGTATGGGTATATCTGACAATGTATGTTAGAGTCATTCAACTGAACCAGTATCAGGGTACAGACCCGACTCCTAATACAGTTGATGAGGTCCATATAGGCTGAATGGGCTTACTGGTCACATGTGTTGGCCGGTAGCTAGCTGTGATTTGAATAAGTGTGTGCTGGCAATGATGAACTGCCCCTGCAGTGTCCCCTGTGTAGCTTACTGCCTGTACAGTGTGGAGATGTGTATGTGTCACATATATACTGACACCCCATGTCCCATGGCCTTACTGGCTACACCTTGACATCTGAATGTATGATAGGATGGTTGACCAGGTAGGATGAGGTGCTCTCTGCAGCTTTGAACCATCGTCTGTGTGATTGCGCAGATGTCTGCGGTACCCAGGGTTAGGATTACTTGCAATGAGGGCAAAGTCATGTGTAAACTTCTAGCATTTAGCAGCATGGCTGTCAGTGTGTGCTGCACTGACACATATATGTTGGTAGTGATAACTTCACCACTTTTAATAATGGAGTCACTATGCTACTGCCAATAACCAGTGACAGATGCATGAATACCAGTTTAGACAGATGGAGGCTATCTCTCACAGAGAATTGTGGTCTGTTTACCATATCATCCCAGACTGCCAGGTACTGAAACCCCTGGAATATCACAGGATAAATGTGCACATGTTAAGGCAATCATTCCCTGATTGTATTGTGGCATCAGTCTGGTTGACAGCATGATGTAGCGTAAAGCTAGGGACATACTTGCCTGTGACACATAACCAGTGTGCTCAGTCATGTCTCAGTGCATATAGTCCAGGGACGTACATGTCAGGTCAGGCACACCGACATGTACTGTGACAGACCCATGACAGTACCTGTTGGTGAGAGACAGCACTGTGCATGCACTATAGTGGAGCTTGCCATGTGACACACAAGTAACTGTCATCCACATATATAGCCAGGTCAGAGGCACACCAATGTGTCTCCACTGGAGTCCCCTATATGTAACAGGTTTGAAATGGGCTGACACCTGCATGGCTGTGGGACACAGGTGTGTATCCATGTGTGGTATGTGCTGTGTACGGCTATGGCATTCATGTGTGGCTCTGCCTCAGAGATCCACTTTCATTGTTGAGGACCACTGCAGATGTTGAGGACCACTGCAGATGTTTGTATGTGTTGTGTAGGTGGGGCTGGTGTGTGAGGTGTACTGATTGTGTTAGCAACCTGTTTGGGGACAGATATGCAGCTTTGACAGTGACAGAACATGGACTGCAGGTTACTACTGCCATTGCATTTCTCACACAGTGTGTTCCTTGCTGGTGTTTGTAGATGGCTGTCCATCCATGCACATGAGGCAGGTGCTACACGATGCCAGGACAACCATATCAACCACACTGACTGGGGAAACTGTAAGACATTGTCAGCAATATAGTTTAGAATCTGAGGGAGGAAGGCCGGGGAGACCTGAGGGGTAGTCCTACAGACCATGTGATTGCTAATACAGTAGGGGGCTGACAACACAGCAGACCATGCAGACAGGCTAGGAATAGGCAACAGTAGGTGCAATAGGTACATGCATTGCAACACCTCACAGCACATACAGCAAGTAGCATGAAACATCAGGATCAGGAGGGGAACGTATGCTGTATTGGCACTGTGTTGATGATACCCACAGACATACTGTGCTGATAGATGGTAGGGTTATGATGTGGGGGTTAGTGGTGGATAGTGCTGGTAAAAGTGGATGTGCAGGGTCTGTACATAATGGTAAGCTATGTATGCAGCCCTGTGATGTGTTCCCCTGTTCATGTCTGTCAGGTGGGATGTACAGACGTCGCAACTCACCCTTCTCAAAAGCTGAGACAACTACAATTCATGATCCCTGAGACTCCATCAATGGGTGCTGTTGTCAAGGTTTTGCCACAACCAGCAACAAAGCACTGCACTGTGGGCAGACCTGGTAGAAACAGTGAATGATTTGGGTCACTGGGACAGGAGCTACGTACAGGTCCAACAACATGCTACTGATGTCATATAACATGCACTGCAAAGGGCTGCAGCTGTGGCCAGGGACTGTGCTGGGACAGGGGGAGGGCCTGCTACACAACCACCACTGTCAGCCACAGAGGATTTCCTGGCACACCTGGTTTCAACCACCAGCTCTCAGGAAACCATCACTACATATGTCATGGAGGTGAGTGGCATAGATTCTACAGCTGAGGAGTGTCCAGGTAAGCCTCCAGTGCTCATCATGTTAATACTGTAGCATTCATAGTAGCAGCCCCTGCATACCTGTATGCATATGTGAGGTCAATCAGCATTTGTGGTTGAGGATTTGTAATGTACACGTGCACACATATTGTGAATGTCAGCAATTTGGGTAGTATCACAGCTTGTACTGTGCATGTGCATACATGCACATTTTATCCTATACTAATGCCAGATGTGTGTGTTCTGACAATACCTCTCTCCCACAAACCCATAGGTACCTCTAGTGTGGCTGGGGTACATCAACCTGTAGCCGGTGAGTGAGGAACTGTCATGTAATGGCTCACCTATACCCTATGCATGTCAAGAACTGCAAGTTTGCCATGCAAACAACAGCTAAGCATACCCATGTTGCAATATGTGCATGTTCACTTATGGTGAGGTTCACTGCAGTGCATGACACTGGTAATCACAGTAGCATATCTGCAGGAGCTGTAACATATTAGCAAGTAGTTTTGTATAGGTGTAGCCAGTCTGCTATACAAAGGTGCATTACTATTGTGTAAACAGGGGTGCACTGTGTGTTAGGTCAGAGGTTCCCAAAGTGTGTACTGTGGTGCCCTGGGGAGCCATGGCTTCCTCACAGGGGCACTGCAAACTAATAAGCTTAGCGGCCACAAAATAAAGTGTGAACTAATAAGCTTAGTTACTAAGCTATTAGTTTGTGGATTATTTTGTGGCCACGCTAAAAGTTAAGTCTATAACACTTCTGTCTCAACTTCTAACAAGGATTGTTATTTGGTCAACTTCTACTTTTCCAAGCCTAAATTCTACCTTCATACAGTTACTAATTTAATTTATTTTCATGCAGTATCTGCTTTACATTTGCGGTCTTCATACTAACTGCATAGACATCATAGCTTCAAGAAGCCAAATGATAAGTGAGGTTTATAAAGAAGTGATGAATTGCATAAGCACTATGCACAGAGCATTGAAAAATGTGCAAATTATTAAAAGAAGGGAAACATAGAATCTGCCTGACAAATCAGACCTTTCTACCATTCATTAACCATACCAGTGCATCATACTTGTCAGCTCCTTCTCTCATGCTCTCAGTTTTCACACTTGTCTGCCTTGTTTTAACTACTACAGCTGTAACTCTGCTTTGATATGTGGATATGCCCTCATAATAAACCCCTTAACAGAGCCAATGTCCATCACATACAAGCTGTGCTATCCTACCTACAAAGATCTGGCCAGCTGTCACTTTTGGCTTTTATCAGATGTTAGAGTACTTACATCCAAAAAGATTGACATTCCTTTCATCAGCAACAGTGAAGAGTCCAGCTCATCTGAGGACAGGGCTGGTAAGGAAGATAACATCCCCTGATATTCCATCGTAGTTGTCTGCTTAGTAAAATGTAGTTTATTTGTAGGCTTCCTTAGCTGATTAAAAACTCCTGCAGAATTATTAACAATCCCAATATACTGTCCACCTCAAATGCTGCTTGTGCTCTGTGAGCAGGTAGAAGGACAGCAACAACAGGAATAGCTGCAGATGCGGACTAGGGGTGATCAATTAGTGCTCACTGCTGCTGCAGTTCTTTAACTGATCCTGCTGCTTCTGGCAGTACCCCGTAAGCAGGGTTTCCTGATGGCGCTAGACTTCACCGTCCCTTATATTGACTAATTTACAAATCTTAGACTAGCAAGTTAAGTTCTGCCTTATATAGGGAAGCAGTGTACAGTATGGAGTTCAGATCTCCTACTACACTAGCATCAGGCTCATTCTGAAGCCCCAGTGGTTCACTTACAAGGTAAGACTCCAGTAGTGGGTTTGTTTAGCTAGACAACAAAACTAACATAAGTAGTGCCTGTCATTAAACATCTGTTAGAAAAAGCAGCTCTCCTCAGCTCCCAGACATCTTTGATTATTCAGAATGGAAAGCCGGTGATTTGCATCGTATTTTGGTCTATCCTTCAGAATATTTGTGATCTAGAAAATCTTTGAGGATTACAGCAGCTAGATATCGACAGATATTTTGACTTTTCAGATTTCTTATTCTTCAGAAAGGGAACCTTAATGCAACAACTGTTATTATGTTACTTTTTAAACAAAAAATAAGAGAGAGAGAGAGAGAGAGAGAGAGAGAGAGAGAGAGAGAGAGAGAGAGAGAGAAAGCAATATTAAAAAAGTCAGCCCATCTTGATTTGACAAAAACATTTGGCACTATCCTCCATATTAAATAATAATTTCACTACATGTGTTTCAAAAAGACCCTTGTGTGTTAAAATGGATGTCTAACTGGCTACTAGGGAGTTATCTGAATTCATTACCAAACCCTACATTACTTTCCATATTTAGTCAGGTTATCTTCACGTCCTTTAAAGCATTTTATCTGCCAATCAAACTATGTATTCTAATGCCTCCAAAATGAATGTTTGCCTAGTCATTCAACACTTCATGCCCTTTTCTTGCCCGTCCTTTCCTTCATAGAGTAGATTGGCCACTTCTTCAGCCTTTTTCTATGAAGTTTATTACAGATGTTTTTAATTTGGGTCCAGGACTGAGGAATCCCTGATGCATTAGAAAACTGTAATTTTATGCATTTTTATAAGTGGAGAGTTGTCTTGTTTATTGTAGAAGTTGCTGGATTCGTGAAGGGGAGTTGGTATGCAGACAAAAATTTGTTCTTTTTGCGTTGTCTTCAGTATATAGTTTCGGGAGGCAAATGCCAAGGTCCACTCCCAGCTTTAAATGACTGCAGTAGAGATTATAAGTATTGTCTTGGGATACTTTGGGAAAAAGGATTTTTTAAAAACTTTTGGGAGACTGATTTTAAATTTGCGAAATCATGGATGATTTTAATGATGAGGTGCTGCTGGAAATGGAAAGGCTGTTGGATGATGGCGAGTATGGTGAATAAAACTTTCAGCCTTCCAAGAGTTTGGATCTGAAATGATGGTAATGAGCAAACAGGAGTCAGTGAGCGGCCTTTGACTTTGAATCAGATTTTAGCCATAGGTTAAGCGGGTGACATTTTCCTAATTAAGTGACGACAACCTCACCATGAATGAATCATAATATTTACAAATGCCTCAGTGATAATGCCCATATAGACGAGTGACCCTGTTTAGTGCAGTCATCCCTTAGTGAACCTTGAAGTCTCTTACCATCTTTGTAAGTGAAAACCTTGCTGGCCACATAGCATATTTACAGACAAACATTTTAAGCACTCGTCCTTCCTGCTCTTTCAACAAGCTGTGTGCATATTTTCTCTTTTATGAAGTTATGTTTTGCACACCCCAAAGTTTTACTTGTATATGGTATTTATAGCTAAATGACTGTAATACATACTGATGTCCTCATGTCACATACACACAGTCGCAAATTATAACACTGCAAAATGCAGTGGCACATGTTGCTTACTATGTTGCTTGCTGTACATCTTTGACATTTGATGTGTTGGGAACGTTAAATTACTCTGTTGCTTGCTGCACAACTCTGACCTGATTAAAATTAATCTGTAAGTGTGTGTGTGTGTAGGGGGGGCTGCAGCTCCCTTTTAATTCAGCTGTACTTATCAGTATGAAGTAGCTATTTTACTACCAGTTTGGGGACTAAGAGTTTGCAGCCCCCCTTACAAATACATGAGCTTTGCAATTAGTAACATCTGCAGAGTGCTGTTAAGTTTGCAGTATTGTATCAGCACATTATAGTAACACAATATTTACAAAATACTTAGAGTAAAAGGGTGGATCAGGAAATTTTCAGGTAGCATGAGTAAAGGAATGTCATACCTACTTACATTAAATACATTCATTACCTGAGGAAATTAAAATGAAACATAGAATGTAATTTTAAAAAAATGATGTTTTGGTACTGCATTTCAATAAGGCAGACTTTAATATTTCAGTACATCCCTGTGAGTGGGAATAGATTGCATAAATTGTATTGAGGGTGGCATATGGATGGAAATCCATGGGACTTGCTTCTTGTGCATCCTATAGGTTCATAGGAGGTTAGTAGGCTAATGGCCCTGGGCCTTTACAAGCCTGGCTAGGTCATAGCTGTGTTCCCTAAATGACCTTGGTTAGATGGTCTATGATCAGCACAGACTAGAGACATAGGTGCAACCCCCCTGGGTGAATTTAGTCTGCCATCCAATAGTCTCCTAACCCTTTTAATTAAAAAAATATATATATTATTTCACAAAGTATACTTGTTAAAATTTGATGGGGGGGTGCCTTGGGAAAACCTGGATTCAACAAAGGAGCCGAGAAATGAAAAAGTTTGGGAACCACTGTGTTAGGTGAAGGTCCATTCCATACTCTGACTTGTCATGTATCTCACAGGTGTATAGTACTACCAACATTAACTGCACGTAGCTGCACTGCATGTTGTTCAGGGCCTGTCCAGAGTGTGTCTGTTGTGGTCTGATTGTGTGTTGTGCATGCCATCAGAACATGTGGTGTGTATAATGCTTTTGTGTCACGTGTGTGTGTGTGTGTGTGTGTGTGTGTGTGTGTGTGTGTGTATGTGTATGTGTGTGTGTGTGTGCTCATGTAGTCATACTGTCTTCCCCTCACAGGTGACCATGGGGATTGGAGTGTGCCCCTCTCACAACCTGATATCAGTGTGTCATCAGACTCTGATGATGATGGTGGCTATTGTAAGGCACAGGTGGGGTTGTTGGGGGCTGGATCTCTCCCATTGGTTGACATCATACTTCCAGCCCCAGTGTCCCCACACATGGTCAGTATGCCCACAAATACCCAGTCCCCAGCAGCCACAGATATTGTGCAGTCAGATGGTGGTGGCATCGAAGAGAGAGTGTGGGGACTATGACATCTGTGACTGTAGACACTAGCCATAGCCAGAGAGCTACCAGAAAAGCTACCAGAGAAACCACCAGCACTACTGATGGGAGGGTGCTGTCCACAGCACAACATGACAGGCCACGGGGAGCATAATCCTAGGTGGTCCTGTGGGGGTCACAGACCCAGCAGACACTAGTCACAGTCAGGAAGTAGTACTGCATCTGGACTTGGGCATGGTGTTGCCATAACCACACCTGGTAGAACCAGCTCCTATGTTCATGCCAGAGATGGTGAACTGTGCATTCTGCCATGTATAGTCCTTGGCTGTCCAACATACCCTCTTGTAAGGTTAGCACATGGCTTGACTGTGTGCATGCACACACTTACACATGACTGTCACATGCAGGTCACTGACAGATGCACACAGCTCCTCTCCTTGGCCCAGCTGACCAGCACACCTCCAGACACTAACACCTGTCAACTGTATGGCACAGCCTAGGCCTTTGCCAACCCATAACTCACCCTGTGCATGTGATGATACCTGTATCACATCCCTGTTATCCATACCATTGATGCAGGGACTTGCTAATATGTGACTGTTGCACAGGGTGAATATAGTACTGGTAATGGCATTGTGTGGTGCAGTAGTGTTATGGCCAGTAAGGTGCTGTCTGCTAGCAATTGTCATGCATACGCATCAAAGTGTATGTACCTTTGTGCCATGATGCTTTATTGCTGTTGGTACTGCTGACTGTTGCTCACAGACCTTATTCTTTTCTGTTCCAGGTGTCAGTGTGTCTAACTCATGGTGGGCTGCTGCCATTACGGTAGCTGAGGATGGCAGAGTGGCAACACAGAGACCTTTTCATCAGCAAGGTATGGCTGTATGTGTCCATGTTTACCTAGGTGTGTATGCATGGAACTGTGTGTGAGGGAAAACTGGGGGCAGACAGCGTACCTTGCATCCATATCCCTTGACACAGCATGCTGCTCTTGCTACATGTCACCTGGGAATTCCATAGGGTCACAGGTTCATATGTACAGAGGAGATTACTACAGTACTGGCCCTAGGTCCTTTGCAAGCCTATCCAGTACTCTATCTCCAGCAGACTCATCTATTAGCATCTATTGCCTCTGCCATTGCGTGATGCACTTTGGGCACCTGGGACCGATTTTTTTTTTTACATCCACTCAACCTTAATGCAGTTGATGAGGTTCTGCATGCCACTCTGACATTTTTGGGGAGTGCTTTCCTGACACAGGGTAGCCTCTGGGAGACAAAGCTGTCTCTCCAGCTGTTTTTTTTTTTTTTTTTTTGCTGTGTCATATGTAATTCAAGCCTGTCATGCCAGTAATGCATGTAGAGTTATACTGACATGTATGAGGTAGCTGTTTAAGGGCTGAGCACAATATTGTCATGTAGGCATGCCACAGCCCACCTGTGGACAACATGACCAATAACAAGTGAGGCAGTACTGATTTGAGGCTGTCTGCATGACACAGGTGTTGAAGGCCATGGATAACCTTTGTGGGTGTTAACATAGCCTTTCCATTTGGTGCAGATGTCTGCATAGGTACATACCAGCCCAGTCATGTTGCTAATGTATTGTTGTAATGACTGAGGACTATACAGAGGTAATGTCCACCTTTTGTCTGGATGCAGCCCATTTACCTATGTGCTGAACCACATCCAAGCCTTTTCTGACCACTCTCGCTACTTCATGGGTGAATGCAACAGTGTTATCAACCTGAGTAGCCAGGTCTATCAACGCAGTTTGTGTGTGTATGGGGTTATCGTTGATGTGGGAAATAGTGGGCCCATGTACTCACCATATGGTCCAATGGTACTGTTTTCTGCATTTGCTTTGAGGCCAGGACCTGGCCACTATTCCATACCTGTTGTATGACCCCACTGCAGCATGTTAACATCGGTTTGTGGGTCAATGACAGACAGCGCACTACTCACAGTTGCCACAGCTTTAGGCAGTACCTACATATGTGGCAGGTGGCAGTTTGCATTCATGCCTTCATACAGGTGGGTCATTGTGGGTAGAAGTACTCACAGGGCATACACATGTCTACATATTGCACACACATAGGCAACACAGGGTACGGTTGCCACTATCAAATGTGGAACGTGGGACATGTTTTGTAGTATTGTGACACTTGGCAGGACATACCATAACCAATGGCAAGTGCACCAGATAGATCTTCCCTTTGTTTGCCCATATGACTGCTTCTTTGTGTCACATCACCATAGGTTATGCTATTTTGCATACAAGTAAGGTGCTTCTGATGTGAAGTAACTGCTTTATGCAGGTAGTAGACAACCTTAGAATATGTTTGTTGTCCTACACTCTGGGGACCTCTGTATTGTTTGTATCATTGTCACAGGTCTCACCTGGGTAAACATAGGTTCATAGGTTCATAGGTAGGTACTAGGCTATTGGCCCTAGGGCCTATATAAGCCTAGCTAAAAAATGTACCCTGGCTTTTGCCACCCAAGAAAATTATTTTCCTGTGCCCCTGTCGAGCAGAGCCACAGAAGTGATCCCTGGGGAAAATTTCCCATTTCCCATCCAATCATCAAGATTTTTCATGAAGAGTGCTAATGAGGAGCTCTGTTTGACATAGATAGGTAGTCTGTTCCAGAGTATGGGAAGTCTCTGGGACAGGAATCTATCCCTCCAGCATGCTCTGTTTATTGTGGTGACAAGGTTTAGGTCGCTAGAGCATGTAGCTCGGAGGGATTGGGATTTCTTTAAGTGGAGCATGCCCAACAGCTCTGGGTTTGACATAGCTTTGTATGTTAGGCAGAGATCGCCCCTGAGTAGGCGATATGCGATGGAGTAAAGCTGTAGTTTTTTGAGACGGTCTGTGTAGGGCATCTGTTTGAGGCCAGTAATCCTCTTTGTGAGTTATTTCTGTGGTCTTTCCAGTTTTTGTAGATGTCTTGTGAGGTACATACCAAAAGGGGCATTGTACTCTATAATGGGTCTAATGAGTGATGAGTAGAGGGGAACAATGACGTCTTTTTTTCTGGATGAGAATCCTTTTGTGATGAGATGAGCCATGTAGAAGGATTTCCTGACCACTGTGGCGATGTGATTATCAAAGGAGAGACTACTGTCCACCTGTGTCCCAAGGTCTCTTATCACATTTTCAGCATTAAGTAGACTACCAGCTATGTGGTAGTTCATGGGTACAGAGTGTTTACCAAAGGGGATGACAATACACTTTTTGGCATTGAGCTTCAGGCCATGGCTTTGACACCAGATATCTGTCTCAGTGAGGCCCTTTTGTAGTTTGTCCACATCGCTGGGAGTTTCGATTATGGCTCCTAGTTTGCAGTTATCTGCAAACTTTGTTAGCCAAAGACCTCCTGTGTTAGCCTGCACTTCAGAGAAGTAGATACCAAACAGGAGAGGACCCAGGACTGAACCCTGTGGTAC
Source organism: Protopterus annectens (assembly GCF_019279795.1). Classification (NCBI taxonomy): domain Eukaryota; kingdom Metazoa; phylum Chordata; order Ceratodontiformes; family Protopteridae; genus Protopterus; species Protopterus annectens. The sequence goes on from NC_056737.1 coordinate 124,788,532, forward strand.
TCCACTTGTGACTGGTCTGAAGTCGGATTTGGAATCCGCTACTTTCAAATTGTGGGTTTTGTCCATGAGCCAGTTGGCAACCCATCTTGTGACATAGGGATTTATACCTAGTTTAGTGAGCTTATCTATAATTCCAGAGTGGGGGATGGTGTTGAAAGCCTTGGCGAGATCTAGATAAGCTGTGTGAACCATTTTACCCTAATCTATGGCTTTGGTGACTGCTTCAAAGAAGTCAATCAGGTTTAGGAGACATGATCTGCCTTTTACAAATCCAAACTGGGTAGGATCCAGAGTTTGGAGATTACCAATGTCTTTGTTTATGAGTTCCATGATGATACGTTCCATGGCCTTGCAGTCCAGGCTCATCAGGCTTATGGGGCTGTAGTTCCCGGGGTCCATTGTGGCTCCCCCTTTGTGGAGTGGGATAAGCGTTGCAGTGCACCATTCAGTGGGTACAAAGCCTGAGGTGAGGCTATGACTGAAAATGGTACTTAGGTAGGGTGCCAGGTCATTCTGTAGTTCATGTAGAACGCAGCCTGGGATATTGTCAGGTCCCATGGATGCTGTGTTCTTGGCTTTGGAGAGTGTGTTTTTTACCTGTGCAGCCGTGATTATAGGAACTTTGCATTCTTCTGGTATAGAGATGGGCCTTCTAGGGGGTGAGAGGGGGGTAAAGTTAGCACTGAACCTATCTGCTAGGATGTTGGCAATATCAGTTGGTTCTGTATATTTAGTGCCATTGTGCTGTAACTCAGAGCAGATCTGAGTGTTCCCATTGAAATTCTTGACATAGCTATACAATGCTTTGTGGTTGTCTTTAGAGTCAGTGGCAATTTTGTTTTCATAACTAGCTTTGGAGGATTTTATGAGGGATCTCAGCTTCTTACTGAGGTTGATCAGGGAGTTCCTCCAGTCATGGGATTGTACTCTTTTTTTGCAACAGTTTCTTTCTTCTGTTGTAGAGTTTGTTTATGGCAGAGGACCACCAGATTGGCGTCCTTTTTTTGGAAGATAACATCTTGGTTCTATTAGGGATAGCATGATCCATGCACTCGTGTAAGTGCTTATAAAGTGCATTTGTGTAGAATTCAGCAGTCATACCTCTATTGTCCGCCTGCATGGGTGTCATGTAGTTTGCCACTTCTGTCTTAAGAAGTGTAAAGTTGGCTTTGGAGAAGTTTTTTATGATGGTTTCCCTAATTGGGGTTGGGGGTGGGATGTGGATGTCTAGGCTGATTAGCTTGTGGTCGGATCTGACCAACGAGGAATTGACCTCTGGTGTGGAACACCAGTTTCCCATGTTGCTAATGACCAGGTGTAGGATATTGCTGCCCCTGGTGGGGGTGTGAATAAGTTGATCCAAGGCATTGGAATTTATGAATTCTAGAAAACGTTGAGCAAAAGAGTTGGTACATGAGTAGTTTTCCCAGTTAATGGTGGGGTAGTTGAAATCACCCATTATTAGGGTGTTGGATTGTACCCTAATACTTTCCAGTGTATCAAGAAATGAGGAGTGGGAATCCTGGGGCATGGTGGGGGGTCTGTAGCAAGCTACAATTTGGATTGTGGTCTTGTCCAGAGTTAGCTATACTTGGATAATCTCGGATGCATTATGCTGTGCAACTAGCCTGGAGGAGTGGATATCCTTAACGAATATGGACACGCCTCCGCCTTTAGCGCTTCATTCTGGGTTAGGTGGCTGAAAGGTATGGTATGAATTGTAGCCTAGTAATGCAGGGGTGCTCTCTGGAGCTTTGAACCAGGTCTCTGTCACTGCACAGATGTCAATATTCTCCATTTGAAGGAGTGCCTCGAGTGAGTGCATTTTGAGGTTTAGACTTCTAGCATTGAGTAGAATTACCCTCAGATTTTGCTTGCTTGTACCTGTTATGGTGGTGAATTTGTCATTTGAACCTTGCCTAAAAAGGCACTATAGGGGTGGCAAGAGCCTTATCCAGTATCTGGAATCCTAAGGGTAACAGGTGCAGGCCATCTCTGGCAAAGCATCGTGGTCTGTCGATCATGTCGTCCCAGGCAGACAGATACTGGATCCCCTTAGAATGACACCAGAAGCATAGCCAATTGTTGAAGTCAATCATTTTGTCCTTGTACTGTGGTATCATTCTAGGTGATGGCAGGATGCTACTCAGGATTAGGGTCATACCTGCCTGGGATACAAGATCGGAGAGCTCCTCCGTGTCTCTTTTCATGTAGTCCAGGCAGGTACGTCTCAGGTCATTCACACCAACATAGACAATGACAGTCTCATATTTGTACTTATTGTGGAGTGACCTGAGTGCATGCCTTATGTGGTGGAGCCTGGCACCTGACAGGCAGCTGACAGTAACCTTCTCCTTGTTTAGTCTAGTGAGTGGAGCATCAGTATGCCTGACTATAGAGTCACCTATGACTAGAGTGTTGGGTACGTTGTTATGCCTTATGGGCTGTGGTTGAGTGGCACACTGAGTTTGTGGGCTATGTGTCATTTGGGTTGTGTTGGGGGGTGGAGTTTGCTTGTGTTTATTCTTTGGATGTCCCTGATGCTTGGGCAGATTTTTAATGAGAGCCTCCGCAAATGTAGGTTTGTGTTTTGTGTTTCTATGTGTGTGTTTTGGTGGTGTAGGTTTTGAGAGACTATGTGATGAGTGTGGTGTGGTGCAAGTGTTTACCGTCTCCTCTTGTCTGTCTAGTCCAGTCTTGGGTGAAGAGAGCTTTGCTTCCAGTTTGGCTATATAAGTGCATCTCTCACAGGTTGTAGTGTTGGGTGGTAGGAGGAGAGGGTTGTCTGTGTACATGAGGCAATTGCTGCATTGCCCCAAGATGTCCAGATTCATCAGGTAGACAGGAGAAATCACTGGGAGCTGACCCTTAGACATGCCTGGATAGGTGCTTATGTATTAAGTACTAAAAGCTGATTTCCTCTAGACAAGTGAGGAAATTTAAGTGCTGTAGTAATTTACAGCTTATGTAGTGGTTACAATGAGTTCTGAGCAATTGCTGAGTTCAAATAAACAGATTTGAGTGCTGAAACTAGAAAACTAGCTAGTTATAAGAAACAAAACTAAGCTAGAAGGCTTCCCTCCAACACAGAAGGGCTTGGGGGCTCAGAAGCCTACAGTCTAGCCCACTTAACAGGAAAGGCAGGAAACAAGCTTAAAATTTTATTTTTTTGTTCTCTTTCCCAGATGCTCTCTTTGTACACAGTAGGAGTGCCTGAAATCAGAATATGATCTCACTGCTCTCAGTTGAGTGAGCAAATGAGATGGGCCCAGGAGGAGTATCCAAGCACAAATTTACAAGAGGGGCAGGCAGTTTCAAAGCCATTAAGATTAACACCAAAACAGAAAGAGAGGGTGGGTGGGGAACTAACTGAAGAACAGAGTCAACACTTCCACTTGAGTTAATATTCATGCAACACAATTAAATCAATTAAAATGCTGTATTATTTGAAAAAAGTGCAGATAAAAGGTACTTAAATTCTCTTATACATCCATTTGAATACAGATAGATCTTAGCTGGTCAAAGCTGAGGTTTTTAGCAGAAAATATTTCAAAATGTACCACTTAAATAGTCATTGACAGGAAATCAAAAAATGTGGCTATCCCCACACCTGCAATTACTAACAGACAATAAAATTCAAGCAAGCACTAACTGAAGAACAGAGTCAAAACTTCCACTTGAGTTAATATTCATGCAACACAATTAAATCAATTTAAATACCGTATTATTTGAAAAAAGTGCAGATAAAAGGTACTTAAATTCTCTTATACGTCCAGCTGAATACAGCTAGAACTTAGCCGGCCAAAGCTGAGGTTTTTTAGCAGAAAATATTTCAAACTGTACCACTTAAATAGTCAGTGACATGGACTGCAACCTGCAGGATGGGACAGGTGGTGGCCAAACCCCCCACCTCTACAGATGTCTTCAGAATGTCCTGATGTTTGCCACATATTTTTGTTCCATTTAGCATAACATTGTGATTTTTTGCCAATATTGTATGAATTCATTAAAGGCTGACATTACACAGTACTGACAGATATCTGCCTGTCAGATTTCATACCCTTCAGAAAATGCATGTGAATGCAAAACCTGTTATGCTATCTTCTATCTATGTTTGTTAGCACAATATTTAAATACTGACCCTAATATGTGGAGTTTGTACCAATTTTCTGTATGCCTTTCTCCAATGTCTTTCTGTAAAGGTTCGAAAGGTATGTTTGTGGCAATAACACAAGCACACTGCTATAAGAGAATATACATGTGAACTTACAAGCACACTGCTATAAGAGGATATACATGTGTATACACACACACACACACACACACACACACACACACACACACACACACACACACACACACACACACACACACACACTCATGAACAACCTTTTTTGATAGTAGATCCCCTACATGGCTAGTTATACATAAGATATCACAATATATATATAGTGCATGAACTACAGAGGTTATACTGTTTTGCAGTGTCTGCCACTACTATTCTGGAGTTAACAGGGTGGCACAGGCACACAAAGTGGTATAGGCAGGCAAGACAGCTACAGACGTTGCTACAGAGGATATGCATACACAGACACACACTCAGACAGTCACTACTATTGAGATTACAACCCCACCTATCTAGATGTATGTAGTATAGTGTTAGGTCCTTAATGAATATGCCATGGAGCTGATATGCGTGGGGCATACCTCTCGACCTGTTAGAACAATACATGTGGACAAAGTCTTCAGTAATGGGGTGTTACAGGCCCAAAAATAGGGAGAGGTTTTGCATATTGCCCTTACAAACATAGATAACTGATACAGGGACCTGCTTCATATTACCATTACTTTTGTGAAGGGTATGAAGTCTGACACTAGGATGTCTGTCATTATTGCCTGACTTCAGCTCTTAATGCTTTGCCAATGACTGGCCAGGAAACCATACTTTTATGACACACAGACAAAATATAAGAGGCAATCATCTGGACATTCTGCAAAACTGTATACAGTTGAGACATATGGCCTGCATAGTGTGAAACAGTGCATCGAAGGCTGATGACATCAACAGGCCCTGTCAATTAATGCAATGGAGGGTCAGCAGGACAGAACAAGCCTTAAAATGGTATAACTAACCAATACACACACACAGTTGGCACTCCTGAAATTAGAACCCTTACCTATCTAGTTGTATGTACTATAGTGCTATGCATTTATCGCATGCACCACAGTGCTTACATGATGCCTGGAAAGCATCCAATGCTGTATCTAGGGTGGATGACATCAGCAGGCCCTGTAAAGTAGGGCAATGGGTGGAACAGGCCTCAAAATGGTTTAACCTACAAACACACACACAGCTGGCAGTACTGAGATTAGAAGCCCTACCTCTCTAGTTGTATGTAATATAGTGCTACATGCTGGGTCTATATTACAATGTTGAACAATAAAAAGAGCAAATGCTCTTTTATCGAACACTAAAAGTGGAAAGCACTGAATGCCGAACACACAGAACAGCAATGTTTTTCTCAGTGAAATAAATCGCTGGGCCATTTTCAGGAGTGTGCCATTCCCTCCACTGTGGTGCAAGCTTGAAGTTGGTATATGTAAGTAGAGGGGGTGTGGGGGGTGGAAAGTGAAGCCCCACCCACTTTATTTTGTGTTTGAATTTTTTTTTTTTGAGGAGCAGTGATTTTTCTTCCCTGGGAAAAAATTGCTGTTCCATGTGTTTGACATTTACTGCTTTCTGTTTTTAGTGTTCGATAAAAGCGGGTTCACTCTTTTTATTTTCAACATTGTAATATAGATCCCTACATACTTACTACATGTGCCACAGAGCTCATACAGCAGAAGAGTGTCTAACGGTGCTTTTAAGGTGAATTACATCAGCAGGCCTTGTAAAGTAGAGCAGTGTTTTTTTCCACTGGATGGAACAGGCCTCAAAATGGTTTAAAATCCACAGACAGCAGTTCTGAGATTAGAACCCGTATCTATCTAGTTTAATGTACTATAGTGCTATGTACTTATTGCATCTGATACAGAGGTTATACAGCTGAGGAGTGTCCAACGGTGCTTCTAAGGTGAATGACATCTGCAGGCCTTGTAATGTAGGCCAATGGGGGTTTTACAGAGTGGAACAGGCCTCAAAATGTTTGACCTACAAACACATACACAGTTGGCAGTGCTGAGATTAGAAGCTCTACCCCTCTAGTGGTATGTACTATAGTGCTACTTACTTACTGCATGTGCACAGATCCTATGGCTGGGGAGTGTCCAACAGCATTTTCAAGGTGACTGACATCAGCAGGCCTTGTAAAGTAGGGCAATGAGGGTTTACTGGGTGAAACAGGCCTCAAAATGGTTTAATCTACACACACACACACACACACACACACACACACACACACACACACACACACACACACACACACACACACACACACACACACACACACACACACACACACACACACACACACACACACAGTTGTCAGTGCTGAGATTAGAATTCCTACCTAACGAGTTGTATGTACTATAATGCTACATACTTATCGCATGCATCACAGAGCTTGGATAGTTGAAGAGTGTCCAACGTTGCTTCTAAGGTGGATGGCATGTACACGCCTGGTAGAGTAGTGCACTTGTGGATTAACAGAGTGGAACAAGCTTTAAAATGCATGGTCATTGCCCACACATAGACAGCAAATACAGACAGCCACAAGGGTATATCCATAAGCACACACTGACTTGCCATTTTTGGGATTAGAACCACTACCTATCTGTCTACACTATTGTGCTATGCACTTATCATGAGTGCCACAAGGCTTATTTACATAAAGAGTGTCTGACATTGCTGTTGGGGTGGATGACATCAGTAACTGCTGACAGGTAGGCCACTGTTGTAGATGACACTACTATTAGGGCCATAAAATGGGTGAGTGTTACACAGACATAGACCTGTTGGGCATGTGTATTCTGCTGTAAATGTAATAGATACTGAAACAGACACACACACACACACACACACACACACACACACACACACACACACACACACACACACACACAAGGTAGGTGATGTGAGATTACAGCCCCTACCTCACTACTATTACACAATGGAGCTCACCTTCATACTTGCATGCACCAGTGGTTACAATTGGTGTGTAAATGGCTGCAGCAGTACTTCACTGTATGCCTTTCAGGTTATCTCTCTTTATATATCCCTCTGTCTCTTTCTCTCTCTTTCTCTCTCTGTCTCTATCTGTCTCTCTCCCCTGTGTCTGCCTGTCTATGCTTGTTATATTTGTGTATTGTATCTATATATATGTATGTATATGGCACTCATCAGATGCAGATATATCTTATATGTGCCACATACAGATAGATGAAGGTAATCCTGTCTGATGGAGGTGGTAAGAGAAAGTTAAGGTGTACATAGCTGTGTGTATGCAAAGGCATATATGGACAACACCGTTCTATATTCAGATGTGAGTTTTGACATGGGCTGTAATTCTCTAAGTATAGGAGCATGCCTAGTATGACCTTCAATAGTAACAGTGGGACTCTAATCCAGAGCTACCTGTACCCCAGTCCAGGATTTTGTGTGCTACAGTCGATTGACTGATGAACCTGTGTAAACAGTCCAGCACCTCATTGATATACTGGCTGAGGGATTTCCTGGCTGTGTGCTATCCTTAATAACTGAGTCATATCCTGGGGTGGGTACAGAGTGCATTGGACTGAGCAGAGTCTTCCATAATATGTGTGGTATATTGTACATAGTACTGTGATTTCCTGGTATGCCAGTGGCAGATCAGTATAGCATAATGTGAGGAACTACTGACAGACATTTGTTTACTGACTTCATGCACTGCAGGCAACTATTTTATGGCAGAAATTGTTCTAGTGTGCACATTCTATGTCTGTCTGGCTAGTGGTTCCCCTTCCCCTTATATGTGTCTCTTTGTCTTTATATAGTCCAGTTATAGCCTTTGTCCACAGTTGCTGTTGTTATGTATTTGTAGTTATGGTGTGAGTGGGGTAAAAGTTGCAACATCACACACTGGGTAACAGACTTCACACCTCTGACTGTACCTATTTAGCAGGTTGTCCATCATTGCACCCCTACATCTGCTGTGATACTCAGACGGTTAGGGTTGCACTGTTATTATAAGGCAACATGTTGGCTATAAGTCTCAAACTCTTACAGACAGACATCTGGAAAGGCCCATATATAACAGTCAGACACAGACCCAGACATGGACATAGGGTCTTAATATTGATCTTCCAAATGTAGACAGTTGGTAGAACGGTTTTGTATTAGCTTGCATTTTCTTATGAGTATGACATCTTCATCTCAATTGTCTGTCATTGATGTTTTCACATCACTCTTTAATGGTTTGCAAATAGTTTGCCAGGCAAATGCAATCTTATGACAAGCAGAGCAGATATGTGAGGCATATGTGTGGACATTCTGTGAAACCCTGTCATTCCAGGGGTATGAATGGTGCCCACTGACTTGTTGTCAGTACTGACATAGTAACATGGCAGCCTTTATATCCTGTCACTAGGGTGACTTGTCACAACCTGCTGTTGTACTAGGCACTGTGTAGGTTACTCAGAGCTGTGTTCTGTCCATATGTGTGGCCCCCCCCTGTCCCTGCAATATCCAGCTTTCCTGCAGTAACAAATATTGACTTCTGGACAGTGTGTACAACTCTTATCGTAGTGTAACTGACATGTAAAATTGGTGGCACGGCCAGTCTCGAACCATGGACCCTATCAACCACAGTACCGTACTTAGACCACTAAGTCACAACAGCCACCAATAAGTGCTGTCTACTTCCTGATGCTATTAACCACAAACATACATAGCACATTGACCTCTGCATATTGTAGAAATGAAACAAGTTATCAAGTTGATTGTGACATCCCTTGGTCTGCTGCTACTACCTTACAAACTTAAATGTCATTGTAGCTCTATGTGTACACGGGTGTGTTGGGGTGGAGGGGGCATACCTCTAAACTGTATACATTTTCACAGACTGCCTAGATGTTTGCCTCATATTTTGGGTCCATTTTTCATAAAATTGTGGTAGTGTGGAAAATCCATGTCATATCATTAAAGACTGAAGTTAGAAAGTAATGACAGATGTTTGAGCTTCAGATGTCTTGCCCTTCAGAGAATTCATGCTACTGCAACACCTGTTATTCTATCAACTTTCTATGCTTGTAAGAGAAATATTTAAGACTTGTCCCTGTTTTGGGGCCTTTGCCCCACATTTCTTTATGCTTTGTACAAATTTCTTGCTGTAAGAGGTTTAGAGATATGTATGGGACTCCAACATTGACAACCATGCATTTGTCCTATGACCCTCCTGTTTGTAAGTCCCTCACATAGATCAGTGCATTTTGCTGGCTTGGGGCTTTCTGCATATTGTGGGGCAGCCAGTATTTGGGAGATAGTTCCTGTTGTTCCACATAGCTGTCCATTGTTTTCTGCTATTCTGGCAACCCACTCCATTCCCATGCATACATGCAGCAATACCATGCATATGCTACCACAGTCTTCTACCCTATTCATTTATTGTTAAGAATAGTGACTTACATTGTGTCAGCAGCAGTTGAGAGAACAGTGCTTCAAGGCTGACTCTGTCAGATGCCTGCAGTACACAGCATATACATGGTAAGGTATAGGTAGTCTGATATAGCTGGCATCCATTTTATCATTTTTGTGTGTATGTGTTGGAGTGAGGTGTCATTTCCTGTGTCCCTAGGGTGTCAGTGTGTGTGCTATACATTGCCTCTTTGCCAAGGCCAGGGTGTACTGGGCATGCCTATGTCTGCCTAAAGGGACAGGCTCAGGGGGTTCCTCTTCTGAGTCTCCCTGTGCCTCTGGGGACCTTGGCAATGGTGGGGGGGGGGCTGTTTGTCACTTCCCTGTGATGTTCCTGCTACAGCTGTTTCCACAGGATCATATTGTGTAGCACGGCAGATACTATGAACATGTGTGCACATGTGGCTGGAGAGTACTGCAGGGCTCCACCAGATATGTCAAGGCAGCAAAACTGTGACTTGAGCAAACCAAACACACGCCCTACAATGTTCCTAGTTTGTGTGTGTGCATCATTATGACATTCTTCAGTTGGTGTGTGTGCTTTTCTGATGGGTGCCATCATCTATGGTTCCAGTGCATAACCAGCATCCCCCACTAGATGGACATATGGGATGTGCCCTGACAAAGCCTGGTAGAGCTGTGATGCATGCCAGATGTGAGTGTCATGATAACTGCCAGGGCTGCCAGCGCACACATTGATGATAATGCCCTGGCATTGCACACGACCTGGCAGTTGATGGAGTGATACCCTTTGCGGTTGACATAGACGCTACCCTCCTTACTGAGTGGTGCTTTGATATGCACATGAGTGCAGCCTATGGCACCCAGTACTTCTGGGTAGTGTGCTACACAGTGGAAGAGATGCATATTGCTGGTCCTCACCTCAGAGGTGTTGGGGGGAAATAAATGTACTCACTGGCATGTGTTAGCATGTCATCCAGGAAATGGTGGAGTACCCTGGATGCGGATGCCTGTGAAATGCCCATGATATCCCCAGTAGTTCATAGGTTCATAGGTTCATAGGTTTATACTAGGCTATCTGCCCTAAGGCATTTATAAGCCTAGCCCAAATTTTTGTGGCTTACGCCACCCCTTATATGAAAAAATACTGTGCCCATTAGTTTGTTGTGCCTCTGTCCAGCAGTGACACAGAGATGATTCCCGGGGTAAACCTACGATCCCCCATCCACAGGTCAAGATTTCTCTTGAACAGAGCCAGCGAGGTGCTCTGCCTCACATGGACCGGGATTTTATTCCACAGCATAGGGAGTCTCTGAGTGATAAATCTATCCCTCCAGCATGTCCTATTTATATCCGTGCTAAGGTTTAAGTCGCTTGCTCTAGTGGTTTTGGTGGATTTGGATTTTTTGAGGTGGAGTATGTCCATTAATTCCAGGTTGGACATGGCCTTGTATGTCAGGCACATGTCACCTCTGAGCAGATGGTATGCGACTGAATAGAGCTGGAGTTTCTTCAATCTGGCAGCATATGACATATTTTGGTGTCCCTTTATCCTTTTGGTGAGGAACGTTTGGGGTCTCTCCAATTGCTGCAAATGTCGGGTGAGATACATCCTGAATGGGGCATTGTACTCGAACATTGGTTTGATAAGTGAAGAGTACAAGGGAACAATGACCTCACTAGATCTGGATGTGAATCCCTTCATGATCAGGTGGGCAATGTAGAAGGTCTTTCTAACCACTTTAGCAACGTGAGTGTCAAAAGAAAGGCCACTGTCAACCTGGGTCCCCAGGTCCCTGATAACCTCTTCTGTGCTTAGTGGATTGCCACCTATATGGTAGCTTGGGGTTACCTTGTTTTTCCCGAATGGTATGACTATACATTTTTTGGTGTTTAACTTCAGGCCATGGCTCTGGCACCAGCTATCTGTTTCTGTGAGTCCCTTCTGAAGGATATCCGTGTCCGATGCACTTTCCACTATGGCCCAGTTTGCAGTCGTCTGCAAACTTTGTCAGCCAAAGTCCTCCCATGTTGGCCTGTACTTCTGAGAAGTAGATGCCGAACAATAGGGGGCCAAGGACTGAGCCCTGTGGGACACCACTTGTGACCGGCTTGGAGTCTGACATAGCGCCAGCAACTCTAACCCTGTGGGTTCTGTCCTTAAGCCAGTTTGCAACCCATCTTGTGACATATGGGTTTACATTTAAGCTGGTAAGTTTTTCTACAATACCCGAGTGGGGTATTGTGTCGAAAGCCTTTGCAAGGTCAAGGTAGGCTGTATGGACTGCCTTTCCTCATCAATGGCCTTGGTGACTGTTTCGAAGAAGTCGACCAAGTTCAAAAGGCATGATCTTCCCTTGACGAAGCCAAACTGGGTCGGGTCCAATGTCTGCAAGTCCCCTATATCTTTGTTTATGAGCTCCATTATGATCCTCTCCATAGCTTTGCAGACTAGACTTGTTAAGCTTATGGGGCGGTAATTACCAGGGTCCGTAGAGGCACCGCCTTTGTGGAGTGGGACCACAGTTGCCATACGCCACTCCTTGGGCACATATCCTTTGGTAAGGCTGAGATTAAACAGCTGCCTTATGTGCGGGTTTAATTCCTCATTTAGTTCTTTGAGAAGTTCCTGAAGCTAGTATTCTTAAGGTTACACATACCTTTGTTTCCACTGGGATGGGTCCCCCCCTGTTGACTCTGGTTCTGAGGTGAGGCCGGCAGGGCTCGGTGAGTTGCTTTAATATTTCCTTGTCCACCCTGTACTCCTCTATCTCCAGCTCATGTAGCCCCTGAAAGGTTACCCTGGGCCTGAACACTCTTTTCCTCTTCAGTCTGGGCCTATTGTCAGCATCAGCATCACCACTGAACTCAGCCTGTAGTGCATAAAGGTGTAGCAGAGGAGCAGCAGCAGCCCCTATCATTTTGTCTGTTAAAATTCCAAAGTGTGTACTCCAATGGTGCAGAATATGTTGTAAAAATTAGTTTGAATGGTGTATGCATACTTTAAACTGGTGTGCTGCAGATGCAGCCTATGTGATTAGCTGACTATGATACATTCCACCTGCCGGGTATATTATTGAGGGGTTTGAATATGTCAGTGTGAGTGAAACAGGGCTTATCAATCATTTAGACTTGATTGGCTTTCCCAGGCTATTTCCCCTTTTATTTCCTAATTTCTTCCACTGTTCAACTCCACAATGCTCTATGCAAACCTGTGGAGCTAGTGTAAACATTGCTGAGCAGAAGGAACACTCCCCTGTACACAGTCATGCTTAGCTTTTCTTTAACCATCTAAAACACACGCCACAGGGCTAAGCGCAGCTTAGCAGCCTCAGACATCCACCTCGCTTAGCTGTGCATAGCTGAATGCAAACAGTCACAGCTAAGCTCCAATCTGCTTACACATACAGTGACACAATCCCTTTTCATGTCAGCTGTCTCTTCTGCCTACACTACCATGGTCCTACCTCTTACACAGTTAGTATCTGTGGACACAGTGGCCCATTTTGCTGTTCAATAAACTTGTCTAATTTATATACACCTAGCTGCGTATACCCTGGATACTGCTCTACACCAGGGCCTATGTCCTGAGCAACCACTATAACCTGCCATTGTATGACTCTGCATGCTGGCCACTATACTGCAAATGTCATATTTTCCACTTTCTATTTTATTTTTTCTTGCAAAATAGCATGTTTGCATGTTGCTGTGGGCCGCTTAAATGTGGCATATGTATTAAAAAAAAAGTTTAATTTTTAATATATTGCATTACTTTTTTAATTCACTGGCCATAGTTTTGGCAATTTCTATGCCTTCTGGATATTATACCACCTTTTATTTGTGCTGTTACAGTCCCTGTTTATTTTTTATCCTCTGGTACATGGTTTGTAACAGTGTATATTGTGGAGGCTTACACAGCACCTACACGGATGCCTTTCTGCTTCCAGAATTACAAAATCATCTCATTTGTATGTTTTCTACCAGCAGAGGCGATTTGCATTATACGGACACCTCCATGTCCACACAGTGTAAGGAAACTCATGCACATCCGGAGCCTTGTTTCCTGGATCGCTCAGCAGCCATGTTCCATATTTGAGCCTTACCTCTATTCTTACATGGAATACTACTGCTCTGTGTAGGGTTTATTGAATTATCCCCATTATCACCATTGTGAGTTTAGGGCTTCACTTAGGTGCTGTAGTAAGGATCTATTTATTATGATTGCAAGATCATATGATCAAGACCCACATGATTGCAACATGGAACATCAAACTAGCTTTCCTCCATAACCTGGCAGCATAAAAGATAGTATACCCCCCCCCCCACACACACACACACACGTGCGCACACACACACACACACACACACACACACACACACACACACACACACACACACACACACACACACACACACATATACCTAATGTGAAATCACTCCACATTGGGGAAGGGGCAAATACCCAACCACAAAAAATACTGGTTTCTGAAGAAGAAGCCGGTTCAACATTCCAAGTTGTGATTGTGTGGGTCTTGATCATATGGTCTTGTTATCATATGAAATAGACTTACTCTAGTAATGCTATATTGATAAAAAAATACTCAGAGACATAGAGCTAAAGCTTTTTAGGGGCTCATTAGCAAACCTCTGAATGTAACACACAGCACAGGTACAAATGACCATGTTCCTAGTTTTCCTACAGCTCACACAAAGCTGTTGCATAGGCCCTTACATTTACACACACACACACACACACACACACACACACACACACACACACACACACACACACACATACACACACACACACACACACAGCTTTGCAGAACTTACTTGCTGCAGTACTAACAGCTGCAGTTCTGTTGCAGTACTAACAGCTGCAATCCTGCCAAAGACAAGAGGTGTACTCACCGTCAAATGATAGTGCAGATATTTGTAGATTTACTCCCCAAACAGTGCTCTTTTTGAGTCACTGTGAAGTGCTATTCCGATTCCAATTGATGGTCCAGGAGAAGCATGCATAGCTGATCTGCATTAGCTGAATCCTCTAACTCTTTCATTTGAAAGCAGCTTTCTCCACTGAGATCACTGTACCACTATATGTTGTAATCTTGTTACCAACATAGTGCGACTGGTCATTGAATCAATACCTCATAATGCACTGAGTAATATTGCTAGAAAAAGCATTAGACAGGCTTTGTAAATCTTTACCCATATGTGCAATATTGGACATGTTATATTTTGATAGGACATGAACAACAAAGCTGCACAACTCCGTTACTATGTGTCTGTACTTAGCCTTTTACAGGAAGATGAAAGTATACCATTTGGGTAAATAAGTTAAACCAAAGAGTAAGAGGAGTGAATTAATTAAAAGTAATCCTCTGTAGGTACAGCAGGCATCTTTGTTATTAATTTTATGAATTACAGTAAAAGTAAACAGTCAAAACAGGATAACTGTATAATAATCAACCTACAGAAGCTGGATCCAAAAATATCCTCTGCAATGGACACTAGAGGCTGCCCATAGAGCATTTAGGATGCAACAGTAATGGAACTGATTCATCAGCATTACTCACATCCCTGATCTCTGTTGCTGATACACATGTAAACTGTGCATGGAAGGTGGCAGAGGCTGTAGACTGCCATGCAAGGAGGCAACAATAATAAAGGAGTAGTAGTATGTTTCATGTGCAAAATCAGTGATCAAAACCTAAGTCTGGTGAAGTCCCCTCACTATACAGTTTGTTTTGTGGGACTGCTAACGCAAACACTGGTATAGCAAATCTGACACTCTACAGTAGCCAAAGCAACACAATCTAACAAAGTGGTCATAAAGTACAGCCCATCCAAACACTGAGAGACACACTCTGTATCCATCAGTCCCATAGTACTGAGTTCTGGGAAGTAGGATATAGCATCTGCGTGAGAAGCACTCATTCACTTCGGGACTGAGATGCACCATACAGTTGTTTATTTAGAGGTACTTAGCACTGATGCCAGCCTGTATTGTCCTGGCAAATGCTGAGGTCAGAGTGTGGGGTTTAGTCTTAATACATAGCGCCTTTGTTGTTGGTCCTCATATTCCACTGTCACTGGAACTCAGAAGACAAAAACCTCCAACGCATGTGGGGCCACTCTAGTATGCATGCTAAATCAGTGTAATTCATAAATATCAGACTGTGTGCAGCCTTCATTATGCATGTGTTTACCATGAGAATTACTTAAACATCATTACTTTGGATGAATGTGAGATGTATGCCACATATTCAGTATATGCATTCACACAATCTAGTCCATATATCCACTTTGCTCCTGTCTGACATCACTCATCACTAAGTTTTCATCCTGTGAAAGTGAGAATATGTATTCCCAGAAGAAAATTCACTGATTCATACATTCCCTTCCTTTATCACTGTGCACACTACTATTGGACTGAAGCCATCAGCAGGCCTGCAGCAATGTCTACAGTAAATTTGCTACAGCGCACTGCTATAAAATGTGCATTAACCTTTCGTCACACAAGAATACAACTAATACCTATCAACTTCTTAGTGCAAGAAATCTGGACAAAGCAAAAATAATGAGGGACAGAATCCCAAAATCAGGGACGTATTTAATTATTGTCATATAAATGTAGAAAGTTGCTAAAATAACAGGTTTTATGTTAGCCTGGATTTTCTGAATTATCTGAAGTCTGAAACTCAAATGTCTCCTAATTTAGTGATTTCAGTCTGTAATGATTTGCCAGAAAACCACAACATTTATGAGGAATGGGTTAAAAATATAAGGCAGAAATCTGAAAATTCTGCAAAACTATAGAGTGCTACTATATTGTTTTCACTCTGTGCCATCCTTAGCCATGCACTATTCCTTCCCATAGGGGCAAAGTTGGAAATTCTTGTAATCACTACAGCGGCATTGCTTTCTCATAATTATATAACAAAAGCTTACTACTGTGCAAAAATGTGCAAACTGGTTGGACACAGCAATCAGTGTATACATTGTAAATCCATCATTAGGTGCATTAATGAATCCAGGCAGTTGTAGCTATTAGAAAAATAGCTATAACCACCACATACGCTGCTCTGCAAAGTGGAAGAAACAAAGTCAAGTTTCAAAACGGTATAAGATAAACTTTCACCTTCCCCATAAGAGACAATAAAAAATAACCATAAAATATTAAAATATAAAGAAGCACCATCACAGAAGCAGCAGAATACGAGTTCACTCCTGTGTTTCAAATAAAAAAATAAGAAGGTGGCTGTAACTGCTGTGTACTGTCCAGTTTGGCATGTGCTACACAAGACATATGCATTGCACTTCTTAGATGTTCCCTAAAAATACACTAAAGAATGTTAAATCCCACGTTTATATAACAATACGATACAGGAAAGGGAAGGGAAGAAACATTTTTATTTAAAGTATGCTACTGTATTAGCATTAATCCATCTTGTTTGTGGGTAATGCTGGATTTTACCCATAAGTGGCTTTGTTTGATCACATAGGCTCATGAGACTATTCCTTAGACTCATGGGGCCAGATTCCATAAAGTACATTGAAAGTATTTATGAGCAGAAGAGCACGTCAAAGCAAGATACCAATGCATCTGCTGAGGATGCGATTCCAGAAAACACATTGGAAGCAGGCCAACTACTTAAGTATTCAGTGCAGGATAATTAGAGATTCTGCTCATGCCAGTGTGATTCCAAAACACATCATGCACACGCAGTTCAACTCAAATATGACAAATATCTTCTGAAATTCCTGGCACACAGTATAGACCCCAAGGATTTCATGCAAATACTATAGATTACATAGACGTTTATAGCAAAACTGAAAAAATATATATAACAATGCAACCTGCTAGCAATATACTGCAACATACAGCATTGATGCAAGCCATAAATGAGGATATGGCTCCTAGAAGGCAGCCAGCTAGAGTCAGAACAAGGCTGCAACTTATCCAGTTTTCAGACCAATAAATAATGAAGAGATACCGTCTAGACAGACAAATGATGCAGGCTGTCTGTAACATGTGTGCTGCATACATGTCTGTGCAGACCTTTTGAGGAAACTCCCACCCCCCTTGAAACCATAGCATGTATCAGGCTAGGTGTACTCTCATCTGTGACATTCCAGAGACACATGGGGGGATACTGTGGGAGTATTACAGGCAACTGCCAGTTGTACTCTTGCCAAATTCCTGGCAGCGATGTGCAGCAAGGTGAAAGACTACATAATCTTTCCATCCACACCCATGGTGTGCAGAACTGTAATGCATCAGTTCTACAACACTGCAAACTTTTGCCATGTACTCTGTGTAATAGAGTGCATACACATACCTATCAAGACACCCTCATGTCCAGAAACAGACCAATACATAGACATAAAGGGATGGCCATCCATCAACTGCCAAGCTGTGTGTGCAGCAGGTGGCAGCATAACAAATATCATGGGAACACACCATGGAAGTGTCCATGATTCTGCCATTTGGAGGAAAAGCAGACTCAGGGCTGCATTCCAGAAAGGTAAAATTCCAGAGGTATTGCTTCTTTGTAAGTGCAAGAACATAGCTAGGATGTAACTGAAGGATCCTCTTGTCTACAATATGCAGTCTGAACAAAAGTGTTTTACTCCCCAACAGGTGACTGTGGCTATCCTCTTGAACTGTGGCTAATGACCCCATACTGTGAGCCATCCAACCCTGCACAGCAGGCCTACAATAAAGCACATGCAACAACAAGAAACACCATAGAGTGAGTGTTTGATGTACTGAAAGCTAGGTTCAGATGTCTGGACACATCTGGAGTTTGCACTGCAATACACACCTGTAAAGGCAGCACAGATAATAATGGTGTGTGCTATGCTGCACAACATGCTAACCTGAGCACATGTAGTTCTTCCAGCTGCAGATGTGGGTGAACTACCACAAGAACCACAAATGTCTGAAGAGGGCAACCCACAGGTATTGGAAGAGGAGCAGGAGGACATAGGGGACAGAAGCCACAAATGTAAGCAATGTAGGGGGTGACCACAAGTGCAGGCTCAGGCTACACAGTGTCTGACCCAGACATTTGAACCATGACAAGCCACATGTATGAGTACACAAATTAAGCATTGATGATCAAGTGTTGCCCCACAACAGCAACACACATTGCATCTAATAGCAAGTACCCACTAGATGTACACTCTGAGAATCCACATAACATGAGGCTAACCTACTCCAATGTAAATATATGCAAATGTGTCAAACATAAAAACATCAATTCAGGGTACAACTGACACATGTACAGTATGTATACACACTCATTCTGTTTTATCACTGTATGTTCAACAATAAGGGACATGCATTAGTGCTACATCTACATATCTGTAGAATATCATACCATGAAAAAAGAGAAATCAACACAACATCATGCAGACATTTTTATTTCAGAAACATATATCACATAACAGTGGTACTGAAATAATATGAGTCAACTATGTCTACTACACACTCTAACAGAGTCTTGGTCAACCATTTGTTCCACAGAGGAGATGAATGGGGGTATGATACCAGCTTCAGATGGAGTATGACTTTGAGTTGAAGGCCTTCTGACTGGTAGGACCTCAGCAGATATGCCAGCATTTGACATCTGTGCAAGTTGGACAACAAAAAGGATTTCCGATAGCCAGTGATGGTTCTGCAGACAGAAGGCCTGCCTCTCACTGGTTGCAATATTCTGTGCATACTCATGGAATGCAGAATCCTGTTAGTAGTATGACACCTGTACAGTACTACACGCCAGGTTTTTACTCACCATGCCACAGCTAGCAGACTCTCATTTTGAACAGCCAATGCATCTATAATCTCACTGTGTCTGTGCTCTTTATCTTCATGTGTAACATGTATCTGCTGTGCTACATGATCTGTGGCATGGGCAAGTGAATGGATGTCTGAACGATGGTGTAGCTGTACCCATTCATTTGCCTGCAGGAGGAGGCACACACCATCTGACATTTGGCATGTCCAACATCTGCTCACCTACATCTACAGTAATGACCTATGTCTTGTTGTTGTGTGGATCTTCCAGAAGCAGTGCTCTCAACTGTGATGTGCTTGCTGATCAATGGTCTCACCCTGTTCAACATCCAGTGTCATCATCCTCCTTGTTAAGCTGCCAGCCCAGCTAGCTTGAATTTTGTAAATAATTCTATGTCACTGTAAATATTAATATGATCCGAAGGCTTGTCTTGAAAATGTAAGTAAACTGTATGTTATGTGCTGAGCTTCAAAACTGTAACCAAAGTGCACCCTGCTGGAGAAGTTCAGAAATGTATACGGACTATATGCCTATGCAAATGTGTGTTTTCATGGTAGAAGTTGGAACATACACAGTTAACTTACAAAACTCTAAGAAAATAAATTGACAAGTAAAGAGTTTTATGACTGTGTTTTCCACTGCAAAGAGAGAGAATGTCTGCAGCTAGAAATCCTTTCTATTGTCTGAAAACAGAAATATTTACAGGTTTCAAGGGTAAAAATATGTAACTGGTTTTATGACATCCAGTTCCAGGCAACTTCTTAGGGTTAAGTATTTTTGACACAGATGTGTTAATTTTAAAGTTTCTGTTAGCCTGGGAACTAAAGGCAGAAGTGACAAGAATGATGTAATCTGAGATAACCCAGCAGAAATGTTTGATAGTAATTTAAGAACTATCTCAGAGAGTGAGTCTGTGCATTTTGTACCTTGTCTTGGACCTGTAAACATCCATTCAGCACTTGCATTTGCCTTGCTAATAGTAAGTACTAGATTACAGTGATTTCTCTTAGAGGTAGATAGGAATATAGTGAGATTAATTTAGATGTTTTCTGTATTTATGTGAGAATGTCCTGCAATGTTGTTTTAAAGTATTTCCTGTGAGTAGGTACTCTGTTGTCACTGTATTGAGTTATTGAGTATTGTCTTGTTCTTTATTTATTTATTTATTATTAAATATATTTAAACATTTTAATTGTGGCTGGTTTGTTTAGAGATATTTAAGCTCTTAGAGTACTTGCATATGTATTTTATGACTCTGTACAGGCCACTCTTAAATAGCGTTAAACGTTTGGTCACACTTACCATTTGGATAATAGTAATGTTGCACAGTGAAATTAGTTACCCTTTGGGAAGGGCTTTATAGTAGCTGATAAAGAGCTGGTTGATGGCATTGATTACTACCTTATAGTCTGGGCAGAAGGGAGCATAGCTAGTGAAACTTTGGCAGCCTTCCCCAGGAGTGTTTGTGTGTTTGTATATAAATGAAATCTCAAAGTGTGTGTGTGTCAGCTACTTTCAGCTACTTGGGCAGGGACATGAAGCACTGGTTGGACAGAGATTGTGCTGGAGGTTTTGGCTTGACCACTCAGCTGAGATCTGAACCCTATAGTTGTGCCAGTGGGGAGTCATACTGAGGATCTGGAGAGAGAGGGAGAAACCAGCCCCAGACTGGCTGTGATCTCTGTGTGCTCTTAAGGGAAATTGTACTTTACTTTGTGTGTACTTATCATCCTCCCAACGTGCACATCCCTCACTAGTGTTAGTGGTGAGGATTGGGGATCATTGAGTACTGGGGCAGGTCAGGGGTGTCACACTCCTCTGAATCTCAATAACTGGGCCTTCACATCTGAGGGTACATCTGGTACAACATTTGTGTCAATGTTATGGATAGACTCTCCAAAAAACTTAATGTCCACTGTGCCAGGAGCCATATTACCATGATGGGACACATCATGAACAACATCATGGTCACTGGATGAGCTGCTGGATGGTAAAGACAGTTAATGTGCTAAAATATACAAAGACACAGATCAGGACAATGTGCCTACAGAATATGATGAATATAAAACAGAGTTGGCATATATATTTCACTGCAATGTCACAAATAATACTGGCTTCACTTGTAGTCTGATGTATGTATGTTTCACACAATATACATACCATAACTACATAATCTAGTAACATGGCTAACATGCATAAAAACACACCTGGCAAATACTCATGGGATGTTGTTTTTGATCCACTGTGCTGAATTTCAACTAGTGTAGAAAAAACAGACATTATGAATCACATCATTCACATTGACAACATGAACCAGGTAAACACAATTAAAAAGGACTCAATATGTGACATACAGACACCCCTCATATGTGCAATTGAGGACTTCTGCTGTGTAGAGGTCATGATTTGTACTGTGAATCCTGCAGGTGGAAAGTAAACAGAAAGGCAGCATAGTCATGTAGTTCTCAAAACTAATATTAACAATATCATATAGAACATACAGTAATATGGGCTGCAAATACTCACATAATGTACATTGCAGTACACCAGAAGGGCCAGTACAGACAAAAACTGACAATGATTTCAGTCATCCCATGTGCTAAACAGTGGTGAAAGCTCCAGCAATGTCACTGTAGCAAACCTGATCTTTCTTCACTTAATAATTTGTAGCTTGCCCTTCTACCAGATGTACCTGTAGTGTTCAAGGTTATGGAAGCAACAATGTGACAGTAAACAGCACTGCTATTACATGAGGTGTGGGTACTATCAAGGTAGTGTGCACAGCAACAGTATAGATACACTCACCTGCTGTTCTCTGCTGTAGGCGCAAAGTGGATGAACATGTGAATATTTATGTAATAAACATTACAACTGCATTCTCCTCTGCTCTCTCTGTAACTCAGATCTACCAATACCTGTAGTTATACTTACATTCATCATCCTCACTTTGTGTAGAATTTTGTTCATGGCTCAACTCTGTTGCTGTAAATCAGACAGAGGAATCCATGCATGTACATGCTTAAGCAATATTGCAGTGATTGTCAAAATACTCATCCCTGTACTGAGTATGGATACATACATGTCCATCCTAGAACCCCCTCTTCAATCCGGGTCTATATTATATCATTGAATGCTTAGAAAAGCAAACGATGAATAATCAAGCCCATGTAATTGAAAGCTTACAATCTCGAAAGCTCAGAACAGCAATTTTTTTCCAAGGGAAAAAAAAAAATCGCTGTTCCAAAAAAAAAAAAAAAAAAAGAAAAGTAAAGAAAAAAAAAATTGAAAGAATATATGCCCTCCACACCATCCCTACTGTATACCAACTCCAAGATCACACTACAGTGCCAAAAATGGCAAAGTAATGGAAGCGGCCAAACAAATTCTTTCCCTGGGAAAGAATTTGCTTAAAAGCCGCTTTGCTATTTTGCCTTTTCATTGTTTTAAGTTTGACCAAGATGCATTCGATAGAATGTGTCTTCAATAATCTAATAGGAACCCTTCATTCCTGCCACCAGGGATTAATCACTCCCCTTTAGCTCTAAGCAATGAGGCCAAAAAAATTGTGATGTCATCGGGCGGTCAGTGGTGGTGCACCACTAGTGGCATCCCTTGACATCTCATAATGTGTGACTCTGTTGGCTGCATGAAGAATCATGTCTGAGCAGCACTGTCTACAGACCTCATGGGACTGATTATGGCCTTGAGTGGTATTGATCATGTCGGTGAGGTCTGTCCATATTTCATTTCTCCACACAGTATCCCATGAGCGGCCTAGGAATCTCCCTCCATGTTGGTAGAGAGCATCGATTATGATGTCATTTTCCTTGGAGGAAAGGTGTCACCCATAGGATGGTGGGTCATCTGGAAAACATTGATACACACATGATAAGACCCATGAATAAGCCCATTTATACATTTGAATCAATAAACAGCATGTCAAAATAAACAGTATTTCTGCGCAAAGCAAACATTGTTATAATATTATCTGTGAGAAATATTGACATCACATGTGAAAAATATCAGTAATGGTATCACACAACATCTGTAAAAGCTACATAACTTGCAATATCTGTATACTGAAAGACTGGGATTAGAACCCCTGACATTATGTATATGTTGAATACAGCTCTAAAGAGAGTCTGCTTGTATTGCATCTTACCTTACTAAATCACTTAACAGTTAAACAACTTATGGAAAGCAGTGGCATGCCTTTGGATCCATAGTTAGTACAGATCCATAGTACATTTACAGAGTACTGATAACACTTTAATTATGAAGCATCATTAAAGAAAGATCCGTAACAGAATAACAAAATAGTACAACACTGTTTTAGAAGTCACGATTCAATAAATATCCATAACATCAATATCACATACCAGATACGGATAATGTCATAATCCGTAGATTTCCCTAGTTAGACCACAGACTGCAGGGAATTACCAGTAAAAATGACAGATGATCCATAAATCTTCCTACATATACTGTTACCATTTGCATGGGAAGTCTGTCTATACAATTGCATATGGGACTGAGCTAAACAATTTAGAAGAGCAACACGTGTGTGCACAAATTTTAAGACAACATTACTCTAGGAAATTATGACAACTTCTGTGAAACAACATATGGATTAAACATGACTTTAAACATGTACCTTTTGAAATGATTAACTTTAACAGATGTATTAACAACCACTACATAAATTCCACCAGTTGCCAATGTACCTCTCACTCAGACTGACAGAATCAAAGTACATCTTGTATGCACACAGTCCAATTTGGGCCATGCATAATTAATGAGTTTAATTAAAATTCAGTTTTTTTTTTTAAACTCATTCATGTACATCCATGTAAAATGCCATTCTGTACCAGAAAAAAAAACACTCGCCTTGTGAAAACACCCGATAGGTATCGATAAATGGCACAATGTGTAGCATGTGCCCGTAATCTTCGAATAATCATAGAACATGACATCAGAAACACTTGCAAATATTGATTTTGATACAGTTACTGATCAGACCATTGCTAACTGTGAACTTAGTGTACCTCAGTGAGCATTTCTCTGTGTTTCTATTTTTCAGCTTTGAAAGAATTGTAAATTGTGATGGCAACTTCAAGGAAGATGAGCCATGTCCATGTGCCCGGCTGGACCGAGGAGGAGACTATCCAGATGATGATTATCTATGCTTGAGTTAGAGCAGAAGATGAGACCCAGGTCTAGAAACTTCACTATGATCAACGTCTGGAACCAGATCATAAAGGAGCATTTACAGAGGATGGGGATTTTACACACTAGAATGCAGGTTCATCACTGCTACGATGACCTGCATTGGAAGGATGGATGCAGCCGAGCTTCAAAGGTGGATCTATGATGAGTAGAGACAGCCCATAGATCCCTACACTAAGTACCGAAATTCTATGTATTCCTTAGTATTCCTATGGATTTTTCAGATATTAGTTTGATCCATATATATCATACACATTTTGTTATAAATGCACTTTAGCTGTTGTATGAATTAACTTGTGGGTATAATTCAGTGGACTTTGTATTCACTGCCCTCTTGTCTATGGATTTGATACCCATGTTGTTATTTCATCTAATAATTAATTTATAAGTATGTCCTTTGAAGCTGCACATATGTTTCACAATATTTAAATCCATAACTTCATGTAGCCACTGTCCTCATGCATCACTGATGCCTACAGTACCTAAGTCGCAGATGACTGCACATTTCATAGTTTTCCAGTATAGTCTCACTATTTGACCCATATATATCATATAGAAGTTTTTAAGGCCATGTTTTAGCTATTGTGAGAATTATCTTGTGTGAATAATTCTCTAGACTTTGGAATTACTGCCTTCTTGACTGTGGTTTTGATTCTCATGTTGTTATTGTATTGAATAATAACCCAAGCTATATTGTTTGAAGATATACACATGTTTTACTGCATCTAACAACATAATTTCACATAGCCACTGTCCCTGAGCATCTCTGATGCCTATAGTGCCCATTCCAAGTACGACTGTTCATTTCATAGTTTTTGTTATAGTTTCACTGTATCACTTATTGGACCATTACAAGGTGGAAGACATAACAAGTATATAACTTACTACTAACATTCTTCCTACACAGGTACACAGACGTGTTTAATTAAAGTACAAATTAATGACCATAACATTCGTTAAACATCTTTGGTTATGTATGTGTTGATAGCTGTTTTGTCCTCATTGTGAGAAGTGTAAAAATTGTATGCATTTTACATATTCTGCCGCTCATCACAGAATTTCTAATAAAGCACTGCAGCAATTGTCTGTAATGAAAGACTAGTGCAGTTTAGCTCAGCCTATAAAACCCCTCACTAGTTTATCGACATTTTGGCTTGTTGAGCATTCAAAACCACATAGGGAAACATGTTACCTTGGCTAACTTCATCCATAACATTTTTTCAAAAATCATATTGCAATAGTTTATATTATGTTTTATGTTGTGCATAGTAATGACTCACTGATCTAGTTTTTCTAGGAACAGCGCCATAATCCATAATAGCTTAACAACAGCAGTTGCCGAATAATGTTGTTTAAAGAGCAGTACCCATTTGTTTAGAATCAGCATGTGCTGCATGTTAGCTCAGCTTTTAAGGCTGCAGGCCAGCATGTTTCCATTTTGTGCACTGTGTGTTCATGTCTTGAAAGTGGACACATATATCTTAAACTGTTATACTGATGTCATATACCCATAGCATTCTTTTTCAAAGCAATTTGCACTTATTGATATTAATTTTTAATTTTATAGTTGTTATGAATAACTCATTTTTGAATTGCTACCGATATATCCATAATCTATAACATTCCATTAACATCAACTATTTAACAGCAGTGCCAGCACATTTTGATAATCCTGTTATATGTCTAAGGAATTTAGTCTGTTAATATTGTATTCTGTTTAAAATGCTGTGAAGCACTGCTTTGTCATGAAATACTGAAGTCAATTGTACAACAGACTCAAACTGTAATTTTGAGGGACTGTGATGGGCCCACTAACAGTTGCAATGAAAGGCAGGGAAGATGTACGTATGTATTTAACTAGTGATATGCAATTTCAAGGAATAATGGTCTTTACACATACCTTTCTGTGTCCATAATGTACAGCAACATGTATGGTTCTGTTCATGCAAGCTGGATATTACAAGACTCTGTCACACTGTATGAGGACTGGATTATCTCAGTTACAATTAATTCCTCTGAACACAGTGCTGACATGAATGCAATTTGAATAATGTTTAGCTACTTGAGCAGCATGTCTTCATCGTTTGCAATCCTAAGCCAAGATCATTCTTAGTATACCATCCCCATGAAGATGATATCATAACATTAACTCATTTCAATAGCTGGAAAACACTGTTTTATGGTTAAGCTGTGTTAGGTAGGCAGAAAGGCAGATAGATATAGGTTGCATCTGCAGGTTTGAATGGCATCTCCTCCATTCTGTATTCAAAGATGTTAACACCTGAATGTTACAATATCAACTGAGTACTGTGTTAAACTAAGGTCCTTCAGAATAACAGTCTACAAAGTATATTGTAAAAATGATTATCCTTGTTATTTAATAAATGATTTTAAAATATATATTTTTTTATTTTATATGACAAGGATTGCAGTCAGAACAGAACAATGTGCATTGAGCAGATGCACAGGCTTGAAGAGTAGCGGAAGGAGAGGCATGTTGAATATTTCACATATATTGTAAAATGAGATGCATATTCCACTGTTTTCAGTCCTGTATTTTTCAAAAATATGTTTATTGATTAGAATGCAGCAGTACCCATCATGCATCAGTAAGGTAAGTGAAATCAGCAAACAGTAGCTGTCATTACAACTGTGTATAAAACTTATAGTGCTGATACATTTTGTATTTTTGATTCATTTTGTCAGCACACATTTTTCATAAATACATCCACAACATATAGAATATTATGTTATTTGCATCTGACACACAGGGTACAAGGTAAATGTTTTACATATAAGTGGAAGTGCAGTGATTGCTGTTTATGATGCATGATTTGGTACATTTGTATATCTTGTTCTATTTTCTGATGTTTGATGTGTTGTGCATGGTCTGTCTATTCATAGAGTGAATGGGAGTCTCTGTTAACAGTATTAGCACTGCTGCTTGCAGACTGTGTGGGAAGGCTTTCAGAAACCTGGTTTAAGGCTCCAGAGAGCACCCCAGCACTACCAGGCTACAACTCATACCATACATTTTGGCCACAAAACTCGGACCGAAATACAAAAGGCGGGGGAGTATCCATATTCATCAAGGATACCCACACCTCCAGGTTAGTGGCACAGCACAATGCTTCAGAGATCATTCATGTGCAACTAACAATGGGCAAAACTGATATTCAAATTATAGCTTGCTACAGATCACCCACCATGTCCCTGGACCCCCACTTCGCATTCCTGTAAACACTGGGAAACATAAAGGTCCTACCAAACACCCTGATATTGGGTGATTTCAATTACCCAAACATTAACTGGGAGAACTACTCAAGTATAAACTCCCTTGCCCAACATTTCCTAGAATTTATAAAGTCAAATGCCTTGGATCAACTGGTCAACACCCCCACCAGAGGTGACAACATATTGGACTTGGTCATCACCAACATGGGCGACTGGTGTTCCACACCAGAGGTCAACCTCGCTGGTTAGATCTGACCATAAACTAATCACTCTGGATATCCACATTCTGCCACCACCCCCGGTCAAAGAAACCACTGTGAAAAACTTTTCAAAAGCAAACTTCACGTTACTTAAGACCGAGGTGGGAAGTTTCAAAGCCACTATGCTAAAGGATAACGCTGTCCAAGCTGCAAAATCCTTTACTAATGCACTCGATGGGCACCTTCAAGAATGCATGGATCGTGCTATCCCAAACAAAACCAAGACTCACTCCTCCAAGAAAAGGAAACCAGTCTGGTGGACCCCTGCCATAAACAAGCTATACAATAGAAGGAGGAAACTAGTACAGAAAAGAGTAAAATCCCAAGAAGGGAAGACATCCCTGATCAGTATCAGCAAGAAACTACATTCCCTCATAAAATCATCCAAGGCTAGCTTCAAAGGAAAAATTGCCATGGACTCCAAAGATAACCACAAGGCATTCTTTAGCTATGTCAAGTGGCAATTCTCAAATCTGCTTGGAGTTAGTGCAGAATGGCACAAAATATACTGAACTGACTGATAAAGACAGCATCCTGGTAGACAGGTTCAGTGCAAACTTCACCCCCCTCTCACCCCCAAAAGGGCCCATAAATATACAAGAAGAATGTAGTGCCCCTGAAATCACAGACACTCAGGTTAAAACAGCCCTTTCCAAAGCCAAAAACACAGCATCAATGGGACCGGACAGTGTCCCAGGCTGCATCCTACACAAGCTCAAAGATGAACTAACCCCTCACCTAAACACACTCTTTAAACTCAGCCTCTCCACAGGCTACATGCCCACAGAGTGGCGCACAGCAACGGTTATTCCACTCCACAAAGGTGGAGCCACAACGGACCCCGAGAACTATTGCCCTATAAGCCTGACTAGCTTAGTCTGCAAAGCTATGGAGCGCATCATCTTGGATCTCATTAACAGAGACATTAGAAACCTCCAAACACTGGACCCTACCCAGTTCGGCTTTATTAAGGGCAGATCATGCTTTCTAAACCTGGTGGACTTCTTTGATACAGTTACCAAGGCTATAGACATTGGGAAAGGTGGTCCACACAGCCTACCTAGACCTTGCAAAGGCGTTCAACACCATTTCCCACTCAGGTATTATAGACAAGCTCACCAGCCTGAACATAAACCCCTATGTCACGAGATGGGTTGCCAACTGGCTCACGGACAGAACCCACATGGAAAGAGTTGCAGGAGCTAGGTCTGACTCTAAACTGGTTACAAGTGGTGCCCCCCAGGGCTCAGTCCTAGGACCCCTCCTGTTTGGAATATACTTCTTAGAGGTACAGGCAAGCACAGGAGGACTACAGCTGACCAAGTTCGCAGATGACTATAAACTAGGGGCTATAACTGACTCTCCCACTGACACAGACATCCTCCAAAAGGGTCTCGCTGAGACAGATACCTGGTGTCAAAACCATGGCCTCAAGCTAAATGCCAAAAAGTACATAGTCATCCCCTTTGGAAAAAACAAAGTACCCACAAACTACAACATAGGTGGTAGTCCCCTAAATACGGAAGATGTAATAAGGGATCTGGGGAACCAAGTAGATAGTAACCTCTCCTTTGATAATCACATTGCCAAAGTGGTTAGAAAATCCTTCTATGTGGCCCACCTAATCACAAAAGGGTTTGCATCTAGATCGAAAGAGGTCATTGGACCCCTCTATGCATCACTCATCAGACCCATCATAGAGTACAATGCCCCATTTGGGATGTACCTTACAAGACACCTACAACAACTGGAAAGACCACAGAAGTACCTCACCAAGAGGATCACTGGCCTCAAGCAGATGCCCTATGCAGCTCGACTGAAGAAACTGCAGCTGTACTCAGTTGCATACTGCCTACTCAGAGGTGATCTCTGCCTGACATACAAGGCCATGTCCAACCCAGAATTGATGGACATGCTCCACCTAAAGAAAACCATATCCCCTCATGCCACATGCTCCAGTGATCTAAACCTCACCACAACAATAAATAGGCTGTTGTGGAGGGATAAATTCCTGTCCCAGAGACTTCCCATGCACTGGAACAAGATTCCAATCTACATTAGACAGAGCTCCTCGCTAACCCTCTTCAAAAGAAACCTTGATGAGTGGATGGGAAACAGAAAGTTTACCCCAGGGATCACTTCAATGGCTCTGCTGGACAGAGGAACAGGGAACTAATCTAAGGGGGTGGCGAAAGCCAACACATTCTGTCTAAGCTTATATATTAATCTATGAACCTATGAACACTGGTATTGCACCTGCTTTACACACCACAAGTGTGTTTGTAAAAACACTGCTATAGCCTATGTTGACTGATACTTTAACAAAATAAAAAAAAAAAACCTTCCAAACACAACTGTATAAACAGTTCTCACTTCAAATGTAGCAAAAGCTTTTATTAATTAAAACAGGTCAGCACTTTCACAGAGAGTATTCTGCTTCTTCAGCCCATTAACACTTTAGCAGGTACCTGTTCGATGACAGCATTTTATAATGAGCACACCCTGCAGGTCAACATTGGTATTGTTTCTGTCTCCAACCACTTTTTTTTGTTTTTTTTTTAAACACTCTTATTGCCTAGATTGACTGACACTTGAGCGGGTACACATTTGATAACAGCAAGTCATAATAAACAATCATGTTCCAAAATATTTTATTTGTAAGCCTTCTGATTCATGATTGTTTTGGATGAGAATGCATGCAGTTGTACATATGCAATACTACTATTAACAGATGTATTGCATTCTGATATGTGTGCAGTTGTTTTTATTGAACATATCACACTGTTTTTAGTGTTATACCCATCATATTGATGTGTGTTCAACCAAATATCATGCTGCCTGTCTCAGAAGGTTGTCATATGTTGTGCCTATTGTCTACAATAGTCTCTAATATTTTTATTGTCATTTATACAATGGCATGTTGTGTTCGCTCATATACATTATTGAATACAGACAGTAAAATATAATTGTTGACCATTCATACATTTTTACAATGCTAATGTGTGTGTGTGTGTGTGTGTGTGTGTGTGTGTGTGTGTGTGTGTGTGTGTGTGTGTGTGTGTGTGTGTGTCTAAGCATATAGAATTAACTAGGAATGGATAATGTTGTCTTTTTAAGGAGTATGACATATCGGGCCATGGGTAACTGTCCATAATGGCTGTGTTTCAGTCCCAGTGTAAATTGTCATCATAACAATATTGTATTCTGCTCTGATTTTCATGGGATTGTTCTGTGTGAAAGACATTGTTTTCTTTTCTGTTGTGTTTTCCAATTAATTTTTACAGAGCATGGTACATGAGGACATTCACCAGCCCAAAGACCATGACATGCACATGTGAGGCCACTGCTTGAATCATCCAAAGAAGACAGTGATGATGATGATGAGGAGCCTGGACCTGCTCCTACTTAAGCCATCCTGTCTGTACTCGAGAGAAGACATCACCTTGGCCATGTCAGAGATGTTTTTTGGGAGGAGATCAGCGTGGTCATTACGATGTGATTCAAACACATGTGAGGGACATGATAGAGACCTTCTTTGATGAGATGGCATGAGCTATGCAGGATTCATTCAGGATGATAGTTCTTGAGATCATTCAGGAGTCTGATCCACATCAGCCTGGTCCCTCCAGTTGGTTGGTATTGTCTGTGTGCTCCACTTGTGTTCTGCTATCAACATGCTGATTGCCGTTTAATTTATTGGACTGCATATGTACTCTTGTGCATACATACCATGTATCTGTCATGCGTATGTGTTATTATCATGTGATCTTTACTGTGGTTTCAATATGTGCATAACACACATGAATACATTACACTGTCCATACACATTCAACTGTCTGTGCATTGTGGCAGTTAACCTGTTGATAGTGCTACAACAGGCAGCCTGTAAACATTTGTCTTAAGGGTCCCAAACCCATTGTTAGTAACTGTTAGCTATGGTGGACTGGCTGTGAATGCCCTTCACCTTTAATTTTTTTTCTTTTTATTTGGAAAATTCAAGTCAATATTTTTTATGATATATGTAATATGTAGATATCCATAGTTGTCTCTGGTTTTAATGTAATAAGTGATGTGAATGTATATATATATATATTACAAAAGCTTTGCAGCTGTGGAGTACGTATTATATGTTATTTATTTATTTCTTATTTATTCTATTTTACATTTGTTAACCGGCTAGAGTCCGGCTGAGCAAATAGCCCATTTTCAGTGGAGACCCAGGAGAAAAGCTCAGTAACAATAGTACAAAAAGATTACAAACATTTTTAAAAGATTTACAAACAATATACACAAAGTTTGCCAATAATCACAATTTACAAAAAGGGGAATGTAAAACAGAAAACATTACATTTCCTAAGCCTTACTACAGACAGTAATATGAAACTCATTAGATATACAACTAAAAACCATTGTTAGTGGATGAGATAGAAATAGCTGTAATTGCCTAATACATTTCTTTATGTACTCCTGAAAATTTCTGTTACAATTGCCATGCTGATTTTTTGGGAAACTTTGCATTTTTAATGTGTGTCTGTTTTTTTGGGTTGCCACCGTGGAATCATTAACATTCCATAGCTGTCCGTAAAGTTACATTACAGATGCTGTTATCTTTCTAAGGGTTTATTGATTTGTGATATTTTTCCATTTGTTTGGTAATGTACAACATCATTGGACAACTATTTCTTATACTTATAGATTACTTGCACATTTCTGTAGTGTGCCATTGGAACTGCAGAACTCTGTTGTGCGCTGAGGTATTCTGAGTTTTTTGTCTTATATTAGCATATTGCAATGTTATACGCAAGTTTCACACTGATATCGGTGTAATGTACAGGATTCCACAAGCTTTTTGGAATCCAGCCCATGATAAAACCACACAAAGGCTGGGTCACTCTAGTATTACCCACACCAAGGTGAGGATTCTAAAGAATGCAAACCAAGAGATCAGTTTAGATTGCCTGCTATGGAATCTGCTTCCCCTGGAACTCTGACTTGGATCAAGAATATTTCTGAAGAATGAACACATGGATGAATTACTTAAAAAATGCTTTGTTATTTTTTAATAGCACCACTCTATCGGTCATACTCCAAAATGTTTCTGTTTTTAAATGCTGATAGCAACCAGCAAGGATTGCTTTACAATATGGCATGTGTATGTATTCCAAGAAATCTGGCAGTGTATTTGCACCAAATTTTAAATATGTATATTGTATTAACTTGTAATGTGGTTATCAGAATTTAAGGGAGTGTAACTTTTTCTAACACCGGGCATGTACTTCATAATTTATAAATAAAAATAGCAGGTCAGAAACATTTTAAAATATGTTTTTATTAAAAGAGACATTTTAATCATGTCATATAAGTAATTTTGTATTTATTACTTTTGTTAATATTAACCCATAAATATGAATGAAAATAGGTTCAAATCCCTAATGCTACTTTACTGATATTCTATCCAGCACAGCTACCTAGATTGTTAAGGTAGAATGAGTGTACAGTACTCCAGTGGGAAACAAAAACAAGTTCATTATATTTATTTATTTTAATTTTATTTTACATTTGTTGACCGGGAAAGTCCGACTGGGTATATGCCCATTTTCAGCAGAGGCCGGGGAGAAAAGCTCAATATATTCAGACATATGAGATTTACATAATATAAGAGTACAATCTAGCATATCAGATGAAAAAAGAAACAGTATAATTATAGTAAAGACACAGTTCAACAGGAGAAATGACCTATATGTCAGAGTATAATATCAAAAGGAAGGCTCCATATATTCAGACAAGCAAAATTTCATATAATATAAGAGTATAATCTAGCATTTCAGAGGAAAAAAAAAACAGCGTATTTATAGCAAAGACAGTCTGACAGGTAATGACATATGTCAGAGTATAATAACAATATAAGGTGCAAGACATTTGCCTAGTAGTATTAATTTTTCACATAGAGAAAAGAGTAAACATCGTACTGCAATCATCTGCTAGTTAAAGGATATGAAATACTGATAACCTGTTGACAGCTAATAGTAGAGCTGGCAGTTAATTAGTGGTACAGGAGAAAGTGGGGGTTAGTTGGAGTATGGACAAGGACATAGCCAATGAGATTTTAGGTGTGCTTTAAGAGCATTTTTGAGGAGACTGCTGGAAGGGAGGGTAGTTATGGCAGTGGGGAGTGGGTTCCAGATTTTGGATATGGAGTAGGAGAATAGCACTTCCCCTGCAGAGTTGTTGGGTTTGGTGACTTGGAGTAGATTTTTGTTGCAGGAGCGAAGGGGTCTGGAGGATTGGTAGGGTTGGAGAAGTGTATGACACGAGGGAATTTTAAGTGGGTGGTTTACAGGTTTATGAGCAAAGGTAAGTTGGGTTAGGTGTAGGAGTTGAGGGAGCTTAAGCCAGTCTAGGTTTCTAAGGGAGACACAGTGGTGACTGCGGTGGGAGTCCCCTGATGCAAACTTTGCAATTTTATTGTAGCAGGCTTTGAGTTTCTTTTGGTCTGATTGTCGATGATTTGTGAGTATGGGTGATGCATAGAATAGGGTTGAGATTAGTTGGGAAGTTGTGGTAGAGATTCTGGCTGGTTTGTTTAGGTATTGCTGGTTTCTATACAAGGAACCCAGTTTTTTGTGGGCTTTTTTTATTGTGAGTGATATCTGAGTGTCAGATTTGGGTTTGTTGTCAATCTGTACACCAAGTAGCTTAGTGTGGGCTGTTGGTCAGATGGAAGTGTTGTCTTTGGCAAGTATGTTGAAATGGGGGATGTTCAGGGTAGATTTTGAGGGTTGAAAGATGAGGAGTTTGGTCTTATTTGGGTTGAGGAGGAGTTGAGCATTAAATAGCCAACTTTCAACAGAAGAGAAAGATGCTTGAGTGATCTGTTGTAGTTCTGTTAGAGTTGGAGCTGAGCAGATGAGAGCGGCGTCATCTGTATACTGTATGAGGGAAGCGCGTTTTGTGGTGGTGTGCAGGTCATTGGTAAAAATGGAGAAAAGCAAGGGGCCAAGGATGGAGCATTAGGGAACCCTGAGAGTAACAGGGAGGTGAGGGGATAGATCGTTGTGCCAGACAACTGACTGCTGGCAGCCGTGTAGATAGCTGTGGAACCAACTGATGGCAGGTATGGAAAAGGAGAGGTTGGAGAGTGCAGAGAGTAGAAGATCATGTGATACAATATCAAAAGCCTTTGATAGGTCAAGATATACAGCAGAGGAGAAAAGGCCATTGTTTTTATGTTGGAGAACGGTGTTAGCGAAGGACAGCAGAGCAGTTGTATCACCACCTTTTATGTGCCGTTCTTACTACAATGTTAAGACCGTGTCTATAACTTCAATATCTTCACAAAACAAAAGAAAACCAAAAAATGGGCACTTCAGATTGTTATTAGTATAGCTTTG
The DNA here is from genome assembly GCF_019279795.1 of Protopterus annectens. Taxonomy (NCBI): domain Eukaryota; kingdom Metazoa; phylum Chordata; order Ceratodontiformes; family Protopteridae; genus Protopterus; species Protopterus annectens. Next base: position 124,824,020 of record NC_056737.1, read on the forward strand.
CAATTTGCATTCAAATCCAGGTACAGTTGTGAAAAACAGACTCCTAACTGCCGTTAGTAAGTGTAAAGTTTTAAGGAAAAAAAAACAGAAGTGAATATGGTCTTAGATAACATGCAGTGTGCTGGAGTGTGGTCTGCATAGCTATCATGACATAATTACTTTATGATGGAGGCTAGTGCTATGGATGCCAAACAGACAATACAGATGTCATAATTACAGAAATTCTGAAGTGATGGTGCTGCTAATATCTCCTTTCATGCACTCAGCAATTTGCTGCTTTTTGTATAATTAATACTAACCACATAATGTGCAATAAGAAATAGTATAAGCACCAAAATGTCAGCTCATATAACCAAAATGTCAGTAATATGAGGCTACCAACGATATACAAAGGAAGCAATGACAAATTCTAAGAAATATACCAGTGGTATATTTGGAGCACTTAGTACTGTCATTTTATTTAGAATACTGCAAAACTGATAATCATTATTATTATCTACAACCAAATGAAAATACAAAATCTTACCCTTTAGCACACATGCCCATTATTACTAGCCATAACTGCATGAAACTGCTAAACCTTTACCCCACTGAGCATATGTTTTTCTATTACTTTCACATCAAAACATCAAAAATGGATAGATTTTAAATTAATGCATTTTGCTGAAGAATAAGATTAAATATTTATTCATGAAGGTGCACTGAAGGTTCATAAAGCTTTTCATGTGTAGACCAGTCATGTAAGTGTAAATAAATTAACTCTTTTTTTACGGGAGCCACAGTGTATTCACAACAAGAGGGCAAATCAAAGCCTTGGGCAAATGAAAAAAGAGACTGGTGGAATTGCCTGCCTAAAATGCAGTGCTGGGAGTTTATCATAACGCAGCAGATTCTTCCCAATTAAAAGTAATGGTGTGAATAAGTGCATGCTGTTACTTTAAATGACATTAGTTATGCACAATCAACATATACAAAGAGAGACTGCAGGGTACATGGAAGCATTCCCAATGTTAAGCAAACAAAGTTGTACAAATCTGGTACAACAGCTATAAGACAGAGCTCGTGAGTATGAAAAGTTTATAACACTTCAGTGCCTGTAACTGTAGCAATATTATGCACTGATACCATGGAGAGACAAGGTGCTAATTAGTGTTTTTGTTTTTCATTTGTAAAGTAGATACAACTGCAGAAGTAATTAGCTGGGAAGATAAATATCATATGGCAAAACAGAAAACAGATTTTTGTTTCTCAGTTGACACCAATAAGCTGAAACTGCAAATTTTGTAGTCACCCATGCAGCATAACTAGCAATAAAATAAAATTCATGCTTCAGTTTTGGATTATGGGCAATGACATTATGCATTAGCTGAAACAAATTGCACACACAGGGGTTATAAACTTGGTTTAAGATGTTTTGTAAAGCTTAGCACAGGGCAAAAAAGGAAGCAAACCAAGGAAGTTCAAGAAACAACATCATGAAAGTCATTAATGCAAAGTAAGGAACTACAAGAAAATACAGCAAGAAGGTCATTAAACACCTTTATGTTTAGTTTAGGCAGGAACAACCGTACTGATTCACTTTCACTATATTCTAGAGCATGGATCAGAGCAGAAAGTAATAAATGTTTCCAAGTTCACTGTTATGAATGATCATTTCAGGGATAAAAAGATATAGGGTTATTAATCAAAATGCACAATGCTACTAAAATATTGCATACAAAAGACAAAGGAGACAGCTTTAGTTTACATAGTGTGAGGTAAGTAGCAAAGTATAATATGCTTACCATGTGTCACAACAATAATACATGTTTCTGTTTTGTTATGGCCTAATATGCCCAAACTGCTAGGATATGGTCACAGTTTGGCCAGGCACATCTGTGTGAATTTTTTAGAACTTTGAATAATAATAATAATAATAATAATAATAATAATAATAATAATAATAATAATAATAATAATAATCATCATTGAAGATAATGATTGCATTTCCAATCATAATGTGTTTATTATGTGTCTGAGTCTTGGATGCCTGGAAATTCACACAAGAGGTGAATCTTGGCATCTATGTCAAGAGCACACAATGATGTGTTAGGATCCAAGATCCAATCACAGTTCTTTGTAGTGCTTGGAAATTTATCTGTTTCATGTACTACTAGTTTCAGAAATAAAAAAAAAAAAATGGTATGTTGTGCTGGCTTTGAAAGCCAGTAAAGAGGTGGGGATATGATTTGCATCCTTCTGTATTCCCTCTCTAATTAAACCAGTTTGTTTCAAACTAGTGGATGCAATGTAGCAGACAGCAGGCAGAAATGGAGTCAAAACAAAGCCATTTCCTGTTCTCCTGCTGCTGTTTACTGGCCAACACTGTTAGGTTATAGTCCCAGGCACAATCTCAACAGCTTCTACAGGGTGCTTAGGAATTGTTAATCACTCTTCTAAGTGTTATTAAGGTTGAGTCTTGTCCTAGAGTAGTATGTTTGCTCATGTATTCAGGGAGGCTCTCTTCCCACCCATTCATAAAAAGCCATTTTTTCAGCAGCAGTTGCAACAGTAAAGCTAGGAAGGACATTGCTGATGTTAATTATCATTTTCTGTAATTTGGAGGCTCAATGGTTTATTTTGGAATTTTATGTACTGTGCATTTGGATTAAGACAGAAAAGCACCTTAAAGCCAGAAATGCACATTTCTTGATTATGGATAGTAAGTATATTTTTATAATTGGGTTACACATTTAAATAAATTAAAGGCAAATTGCATTTTTTGTATATGTGAGAGAAAATATTTTCAGTTCATAAAATGATTTGTTGTGTATTAAATCTAAAGCTAGGGTCTGTCCTTCCCCACCCCTACTAACTCTTGCAAAGCAGTAGACATCATTGCTTTTTCCAGGCACAGCACAGTCTTATGATGCATCTGATAATTTTGGATGCTATTTATCTTCTGGAAAACCTGTTAACTAGTTTGCATAGATATTATTCAAGGTATCAAACTGACATGCTAATAAATATTTTATCTAGAGTAATTTGAAATGAATGTTAGCTGCATTAGTCTGCATATCCATGTTTGCAATTATGTCTTCTGATATTGTTATTTCTACATCTGTTTTCATAGTTCTTAGCTACATTCACTGCACAGGTTACTTTGACATATGTGCTCTTGTGTTTTATTTATACAGCGTGTGTATTTTCAAAGTTAATGTTAATTTGGGGAATATTTTCTCAATTAACAATTGAAGGCTGATATTCCAAAATTCCACTGGAATAGGCGGAGTTATATTAGTATGTATGCAAATTTCATATGTTAATTAGTGTCCATAATTTTGGCCAATTGTACCTACTTTTCTTGGGCCTTTTTCCAGATTAATGATGTCTCCAGGTTGAGAGGTATGATGATAATATATGTTTTTCTATATATAAAGTTAAATCACTGCAAGTTCAACCTTTATTGCTGTTGTCTAAAAGATATTTTGAAAAAAATACCAGGCAGAGTAAAAGGTTTAGAATGTATGTGTTGGAAGTAAGCATTGTCAGCTGCTGAGTGACAAATAATGCATTGGTTTTATGTGATGGTAACAGCTTGTATAAACGTATTCAGTTCTTTTTGGCTCCTCAGTTCTTATTATGTTTTACAAAAATGACTGAGCTTTATTTATTTATTTTCAGTTTGATAGCAAATAAGTGATCTGGTGTAGTGCTCCTTTTCTGTCATGACTTGTATGCAAAGGTACAATATTAAAGTACAATAATCTAAATACTGACTTAATACTGTTAAAGTTACATTTACTACTCACTACAACATAATAGGTATTGGAAATAGTCTTTGCAAAGCACATTTGGTTCAAATATTTACAAAAATGAAAAATAAACACTAGCTGCTGATGTTAGTGTAACAGAGAACTAGACATTGTCCAGAATGCAGGTACATTTACATTAATTTATTGTCTCCTTATCTCCCTCCCTATTTTTCTGTGTTTGCTTGTCTCACATACAAATGGTAAATTATCTACACAGCTAGTAAATAATTAATATTCTTCATTGTTATGACACCCTTCAGTCTTTTATTTGTCTCTCTCAAACAACTCAATGTATAATTATCATCACTACTTAGATGTTTTAGTTTAGTTAGGTATTGCCAAAGCATATTTAGTGTGTTTAAATTTTGCTTATATTAAAAAAACAACTATAATATTTTGATACATTTCACTATATATTTTTCTTCTTTCAAACTACTTTCTAATAGTTGTTGGGAATTAATATATGAAAAAATAATTATTTTATTTACTTTTTAATTTGATAGCATGTGCAGAGCAGTGATCCAGATGGACTGTTTATAAATTCATCCCAGGTGCACAATAAATAGAAAATGTGCATATGAGGTTTGGTAACCAATCAATTTGTCCGTGGACATCTTCAGAGTGGGGTCAGATAAAACTATTAGTAGGAGTAAAGAGGGTAGGGGGAAGGGAATGGTTAAATTGGGAGGGAGGGAGGGATGATTGGGGGGAAATGAGGAATGGGTAGGGAGGGACCTAAGGGGTTTATGCAAGTGTAACTGGGTAAGGCATCACATTTTGGTGTGAACTTGCTAAATGGCAGATTTATGTCCGAGACTACCTAGGTACATTGGTGTAAGGTAGGCCTTGGTTTGTTAGTTATGGGCAGGTAGGGGAGGTGAGTAATTGCTTTATATATATATATATATATATATATATATATATATATATATACATTTTTCCCCGATTGAGTTGGGGGGGTCTTAAAGAAATTTGGTGTGGCATATTGAATGGGTGAGGGCCTAATTTGCATCCCAGAGAGAAGTATGTTAACTCATAACTTTTAAAGTAATATGGGAGTGCTGTGGCAGCTTCTGAGGTGGACTTTGTTGGTAAGTGTACCCCTTTTGGCTACTGGTGGTGCTTTGTCAGAGGTGGTGCTTGGATGTTGGAGTGAATGATTGAGAGCTGTGGAAGTGAACTGTGTCTGGAGGTAAGGTGTTCAGTTGGGAGCCAGTCTGTTATGCCACGATCTGTGGTGTTTTCCCTCAGTGGCGACTGATGGCTTTTTGCAGGCTCTGAGCAAGTTGGGTGACAGTTGATGCCACGCATGAGCAGTGTGGAGCTAGCAGTCGGTGCCATGTTCTTTCTCTTTGCACGGAGGTACACCTGAGTGGACTGGTTTTCGGTTGACTGTGGGAGTACAGGATGAGCTCTGTCCTTTCAAGGTTGTCATGTGGTAGCTTGGAAGTTGTCTTCTGTTGTTCCTCTGGAGCGGTGGTGTTCCTTGTTGTTGAATTTGTTGTCTTTCGTGTCGACTCTTGACAGCGATTTGGCTGATGTGGTTCTGGATTTATGTCCTTTTGTATATTTGTCTAGTGCTGTTAATGATGCTCATGTTGATATTAAAAAAAAAAAGAAAGGAAGACTGGCTTATTTGTCCCAGTGAATTTCCCTGGAATACAGACTTTTTTTTTAATGCTTGAAAGTGGGATTGCTGTGCTTTGTGTTTGCCAATGGTGTTGGAAGAGAGTGTCCTGGCATGATGCATTCTGGGTTTGTTGCATTGTGGGATCTAGTAGAGGTTGTTGGAGTAGAAATAGGTGAGGCTTTGGTTATTGTGGCTCATACCTCATGTATCAAACAGGTGATAGTGCTTTTAGGTGATGCTATTGCATATGGATGTTGCTGGGATTAAGGCCAACAGCATGATAGCTTATGTGGGGGCTCAATTGCATGATTTGTGCATGTGATGCAGCTACTCACTGAGTGTGCGCAGGGTTGCTTGGCTGTTATGGGTAGAGAGCAGGTTTGATAAAAAAAAAATAAATAAAATAAAATAAAAATAATTTGTTTGCTAACTTTGGTTTTGCAGGACATGGGGATTTCAACATGGATTTGGTTTGCTGACAAGATGTGGATGTTTGTAGTGGTTGGGAAGGGATGGGTGTTTGATGTCATCAGTGGAATCCTTCCCAAGATGCAGGTTGAAGGAAGTCCTTTCATTTTAGCACTTGTTAGGGATGTTAGATGATGGAATGTTCACTTTTTCTCCTTATATTTTGTCTGATTTCATGGACTTGTGAGAATGAATGTGTTATTTGTTTAGCAGTTCCATGATGTTTTCTCATTTTGTTGATGCTGGCTGCATGTTCGAGGGCTGTGGGATGCCTGTGGATGCCAGCTATTGGCTGCGCATGTGGGTGGTACACTTAGTTAATGATTGGCCTAGACAGCAATGCTATTTGTTCAGGTAGTGGTATATAGCATATGCCCCTTTTGGATATTTGCCGTATGAGCTGGAGAAGGACTCATCACAGGGCACGTGAGGAATGATGCTCTGTGCACTTTACGCTAATATCAAAGATTAAAACACTACTAATTCATGAACTGTATCATGCTTTACCATGGTGCTGGGGTTCATACTCATCAGGGTATTGCAGGATTTAAAAAAAAAAGTGTGTGTGTATATGTGTATCGATGATGGTGTGGTTTCTGTACACTGGCTTTAATCATCGGGGGATTCCTTCAACCACACTTTAATTTGCTGTCATGTCCTTCAGATAACATGTTAGCATGAAGCCTATTATCCTTGCCAGTTTCCAAGTTTAAAGGAGCAAGATATGAATGGTCGTTATGTTTGGTGCCGTTGTTTCCTCTTCATTGTGGGTGGTGGTTATTGGGCTTGCTTAGATATTAGTGCTAATAGGTTCAGAGGAGGATTAGTTGGCCAGAGGCTGGCAATTGCTGTTTCTGAAGGGGTCAGGTGAATGGCTTGGCAACGTTACTCCTTGAGTGCCCCTTTGAAAATGTATATAGCTATATATATATATATATATATATATATATATATATATATATATATATATATATTCACATATACATATATAAAAAAGATAAAGACATTGAGGCCATGGATGGTCAAGGGGGGAGGAGGATTGTGGTTGTCAAATGTGGCAGAGATGTGGTGGTTTAAGCATTGGAAGGGTCAGGCTAAAGCTACACCAATACGTCTCAACAGTACAGTTTTGCAGAATGTCCAGATTTTGACTCATACTTTGGTCAGTTTTTCATAAGCCGTTGGTTTTCTGGCAACTTAATGGCAACTTATTAATGACTGAAGTCAGAAATAAAGACAGACATTTGAGTTTCAGACTTTATACCCTTCAAAAAATGTATGCCAGTGTAAAACCTGTTATTCTATCAGCTTGTAGTTGGTAGAAGCAATGTTTAAAATTTGTCCTTGTGGCCTTTTCCCCACTGTTTATGGCTTTGTCTAAATTTTGCTCTAAGAGGTTGAGAGGTATGCCCACACTGGTGGTGAATTATCCTTCTAAATGGTAACCCCATTAAAATAAAAATAAAGAAAAAAAATGTTTCTCTAGTTTTGGACCTTTGCCTCACAGTTACTTATGGCTTGACCTGTTTTTGTCTTGTTCGGTATGGAGTTTATTATTTTACAGTTGGAAGCTAATGGTAGTAGTTGAGCTGCTGTTGGTGCTACATGAAATCTCCATGGTGCATGACTTGGTGAGTCCATAGAGGAACAGTTTCATGGGCTGGGGAGAAGTCATGGATGTCAGTTTTGTTCTCTTTATGTTCGGTTACAGATGGCATGCTCTGCTTTATTTTGAGGGTGTGGCAGTATAGGATTGTTTGGCCTGGGTTGGCTTCCAGGGGTGGGTATAGTCTGCTCTTGTTCAAATTTTGCAGTATGTGCAGGTTTTGCCACATGCCTTGGTAGGTTGCAGATTTTCGCAGAAGGTGCAGGTTAAAAAGGGGGGGGTTTGTGTTAAATGCTAGCAAATGGCCTTGGATTGAAGGCGGAAAATGATGGCCGATAAGTTCTTAGATGTAATAGATGCAGATAAGGGGTGCTTCAAATTTCTGCTGAAACAAGACCAGTTGGTCAACCAGAATTTGAGTTTGGATGCACTGGACAAACTGTTTGTAAAAGCAATATCTAATGTGTCCTTATTCAGCTTTTGTTCACCATTAATTGTGGTCTTGCCAAACTGATTAAGAGGTAGCAAACTTTGAACAAGTGAAGTAGGATAGTGGGTGGTTAGGAACACATTAAGACACAGAAAACTTATTATATAATTTGAAAGGCTAGCTGTGGCATTTGTTGCTTCATTTCTGGTGAGGCAAGGGGTCTTTTAGGTGGTCATGGGTCCAACGTTCAGTCTAAGGTTTGGCTAGTAGCTAGATGACTAGCAATTGCCATTAATGGGGGTAGGTTCAGTATGGCTATCCCCCTCACCATGTCATCCGCAGGGTGGGTGGTAGATCAGAGGGGTGGCTATTAATTAAAAATTTGACCTGGTATTATGAAGTAAGGGTGGTGATTTTAAAGAAGGTAGTTATTAAATTGATAGCGGTCATGTCTCTGGGATCTGTCTGTGTGTGCTTTGGGATACAAATTAGGGTGGGAACAAAGTCATGTGGTGTATACATGACTCTTTTAGGACCTGATAGATACATATTAAGTAGAGGAGGTAAATTACTACAGTGAGCTGTCCAGGACTTCCTTACATCTAGTAGAGAAGGAATTCATACAGAGTTATGGTGGTCTTTTATTTTGCAAACAGAGTAGGTCTTTGCCTGGGCGTGCTGAGAATTTACAGTTTCCTTTCTTTTGCAGGTGGAGAGGTGCAGAGGGGGCCTCAGTTGGGGGCCAGATGGTAGCAGGCCAACCAGAGCTTAGTGCAGTGATGTTTGGTGGGCCTGAAGGAACAGAGGTTGTATCAGCTGATGGAATGAAGGATGTGGTCTTACCAGGTGATGGATGCTGCTAGGATGGAGGTACAGAATTTCAGTCAGAGATAGTAAGGACTCAGTTTGTTTCAGCTGGTGGGCCTGAAGGAAGGGGATTACACAGCTGATGTTGCTGTTGGAGATTCTGGATATTTGGCGTGGAAGGCTGGGAGGTTGCAGGTAATGACACAATCCCAGGTGCTTATTTAGACAAGTAAAGGTTACTATGGTTCGAGATTAATGTTATGACAGGTATGCTTGGGGTAAATTAGGGGCATGGTGTAGCAGGTATTTAGTTAGCATTAAGAGGATTTTGGGGTAGAACCTAGGTGGGGTGGAATTAACAACAGCTGAGGGTGGGTTGGCTTTGGGATCGGCGGGCAATGTCGTTTTCGGTAATTTTAATATGTTAAGTATGCAGTTAGGTATGTCAGATTTGGGTGGAGCTTTTGGGTACATGTACAGTTATCTATTCAGGTTACCATGAGGGTAGATGGAGCATAACTTGATCTGATGTTAGGAAGCTGATATGTTTCATAGGGCTTGGTACATATTGGTGATGACTCCTACTAGGTTAGGGTTTAGATGGGGTACCACAAGAATCATTTCATTTATGCTTGAGGGAATTTGTAGGTAGAGTTTTTGAAAGCATTCTAGACATGAGGGTGTTTTTGGTATATTTTGGGAACAGGGTGCTTTGTTTACATGGGTGTGAGGGTTTAAGCAAGGCATGCTTTTGGATTTTTACACAAGTTGGCATGTTATGCTTCTTTGTGTCGTGGCTAGGGTTTTAGCCAGGACAGGCTTTATGAGATACTGATTTGGGGGGTGTTTAAGGTTATGCAGGTTTTAGATGTTTCTAGCAGTCAGCACCTTAATCAGGAACTTAGTATTGTGCTATTGTGAGTTTGGTTGGTTTTCAGTGGTTTGATGGGTCATTTTCGGTTGAGTGGGTAGAGGGACAGATGTTGACTATTGTAAGATGGGTTTTGTGTGATAATTGGTCTTCAGATTTGAGTTCAAGGGGTATAGTTTCTGTGCATTTGTCATGGCTATAGGTAATCATTCTGGAAATGTTTGTGAATCAGCAAAGGTGAGGATGACTTCAGGTGTTGCATTTGTATTGGATAGTTGGAGGGATGGTTGGATGGCTCTTGGGCAATGATTATATAAGGCTGCCATTAAGGGATAGTTGCTTAAATGTCATGGTGGCCACTTAAAACATTTTGTTTATAATGATCAGTTGGTGTGATGTCAGGATTGCTATTGCATTGACTTAAAAGGGATTTAATTTGGTTTTTACATTCATTTTGGTGGTAAAATGGGGATGCAAGGTGGCTTGAGGGTAGGCAGTCATCTCTGTGTAGTTTTAATGGTGGTGGGCTTAAGGTTTGGTTGTCTAGTTGCCTGGTAATGTCTTTTGAATCCTTGTCAGGCACCCATTGGTTGTGAGGTATGGATTATTTAGTTCACGTGTAGTGGTTATGCTGGGTTATGTGTTAATGGTTTGTTACATTAGCATAGGTAAGGGGTCAGTGGTTGTTTTCAGTTTGAGTAACTGGATATTTTGTTAGTTATGTGATAGGGCTTTAGGAGGTTATGACGTGGATCCATTTTGGTTAGTGAAGATGGGTACACCGAAGGATGTTTGACCTTCTGGCTTAATGGTGGTTAGGTTGTTGAAAGTTTTTGGAGAGAGGGGGGAAGAGCCTTGTTAGGCTGATGGGCAGAGAAGAGGGACAGGCATGCCCTCTTCTGTTCCCCCTCTGGTTTTGGATGGTCATTCCAATGAAGTGGGAAAGGAAAGTGACTCGATAAATAAGCAAGCGGGGATAAGGAAGCTGCTTATTTGGTTGGATGTTAATTCATTAAGTGGTAAATGAAGTGAGTAATGGGATGCTGCTTCTTAAATAAAATAAGTGGGATGTGCAATTCAATAAATGGTAATGAAGTGAGTAGTGGGACGCTGCTTCCTAATTAAGTGAGTTGGAGGTATGGATGCTGCTTACTGGGCCAGGATGAGTGAGGTCACGCTGTCCTGATTAACATCACGTGGAAGTGAATGTTGGAATTCAATCAGCTATATTGTGTTTCAGTTGTAATTAGTAAATATTGGATAACAAAGTTATGTTTATGAAAGTTTAATAAAGGTCATCAAATGTCCTTTGGTGTGATGCGTTTATTGAAGAGGACCGGGACAAATGAGGTTTGGTAACTAACCAATTTGTCCAGGGACATTTTCAGAGTGGGTGTCGGATAAATATATTGGTAGAAGTAAAGAGGGTGGGGGGGAAGGGTTAAATGGGGAGGGAGGGATGATTGGGAGGAAATGATGTATGGGTAGGGAGGAGCTTAACGGGTTTATGCAAGTGTAACTGGGTAAGGAATCAATTTTTGGCATGAATGTGCTACCCACCCTCCCTCCCTCATTCTGGTGGAATGGTGGGATTGTGGTTATTTGTCAGATTGTGTAGGGCGGAGAAGAGGGACAGCCGTGCCCTCTTCTGTTCCCTCCCTGGTTTTGGATGGTTATTCCAATGAACTGGAAAAGGAAAGTGACTTGATAAATAAACAAGCGGGGATAAGGATGATGCTTATTTAGTTGGATGTTAATTCAAAACTTGGTGAATGAAGTGAGTAGTGGGACGCTGCTTCCTAAGTAAGTGAGTTGGAGGTATGGATGCTGCTTACTGGGTCAGGATGAGCAAGGTCACACTGTCCTGATTAACATTACATGGAAGTGGATGTTGGAATTCAATCAGCTTTATTGTGTTTCAGTTGTAATTAGAAAATATTGGATAACAAAGTTATGTTTATGAAAGTTTAATAAAGGTCGTCAAATGTCCTTCTGTGTGATGTGTTGGGGACTGGGACAAACAGTAAATTCAGAAGAAATAGAACAACTAAAGAACAATATTATATACAAAGTGAGGAAGTAGCATTACAACATAAAGTGATAAATTCAAACATGAATTGTAGTATGCCAAGCAGAGAAACATATTGTATACAAAAAGTGGAGGACATACTACAAAATATTTTTACATCAGCGACCTAATTTATATACAGCAGGACATCTTGTTGCTTAGCGATGAAGTGCAAGTGAAGAATTAAGATGGCTAGAAAACAAGAACAGATGGAATAAAAATTGAGGAATAGATAGAAAACTAGAAGAAAGAGTGGGATGATATTTGGTTTTCTTGAGATAAATATTGTTAAAATTCACAAATAATGATGTGCAAAGTATTTGTTTATTCCATAACCAGTGCTAGGAGATTGCCTACTTAAATTTTCAGGTCAGTCTCCAAGCATAGAAAGCTTCATTTTTTTTACCTTTTCTTATTAATATCATGCATGCAGAACTCTAACAGTTCATAGCTTTTAACAAATAACATGTTTAAATAGTTTATGTCGTTGTGATTGCCACTTAGAACTTCATGTGAACACTTCATAAATATGCCTTTTTAAAACAGAGACAACCTGTTGGCCTGCAACCTGGTAACATTTTGTAGCAATATACACTGTCTCACAGACATCCTGGTAAAGATTCATCCCCCAGCCTGAGAAGGCCAGAGTAATGTTAATTAATTTGGTTCCCGCGTATACCTGACACAATTCACTAATTTTCAAACACAAACATAGCATAACATCCATTAACTCCATCAGCACTTACTTTGCCTTCAACTATCTGTCAGTACAAACAGCGAGAATACAATTGTAAGACACTTAAAATATTAATCTGCTACTTATATGAAACTATATCTTGCATAATCATGCATCTATTTTCTCATTTTTCTTTTCACATAAACACATTCTAAACATTTTGTCTCATTTGTGAAGAAACTACAAGTTAATATGTATTTTGTGAAGAACAAACATGAGACATAATAACCTTCCATAACAGTCCACCCTCTGACACTATGAATGTCATCCACAATTATATTTTGATTCTTCTTAATTTGATAAAATATGCTTCTGCATCATAATATAATATTCATTATTTCAATAATTTGTTCATCATTACATGATTTTAAAAGTGGCATTGCATGTGCAGGTGAGATTAAGCATTTTGTAATCACAGCCTTTAGAAAAGAAAATACTAAAACACGTATAAGAATAATACCTATTATTGTAATGATATCTTGTAATATATTAGTTCCGTGTGCACTATTTGGCTGTACTGTCCAGATCCTTCTTTGCTCCACAAAACTGGCTAACCTTTCTTGTTCATCATGATAGTCACTAATATAGGAACAACTTCCTATTTGGACACATGACCCCACCCCCCCCACCCCCCATCAGCTAGCATTATATCAAGTGCCAGTCAATTTTGTAATACCACAGTTTGAATTTCAGTCATTTTTTTTATTTGCCATGCTGATGTGATGTGAAGTATGATTTTCTACCTCCTGAAGAATATGAGCAAGCATGGTGATTTTGAGCATTGTCTTTTTGCACTCCATATGTAGGAGAAAAGACTGAAAATACTTACTCTGCCCAGTGAATTGTTCCATTATTTCTCAGTCTGCATGCTGGAGGGCTTTTGAAATGTTGAATAGCAGGAGTGATATAGCCTACAAAATAACATTCAGACCAGTTTGTAGGCAACCATGGGTAGGGAGAATCACTGTAAATGTAGTAATGATCTTCTATCATGCCCATGCCATGCCCCCAGTCATAGCTTTTTAAGTATAAAGAGTTCAACACACTTTCATGTCTAGTGTCATTGCATCTGCTGGTTCCCACTGGTACAGTCCCATTCTGACATATCATGTGACTCCATGATTTGTGGCAGCAAGCTGAAGAGACACAAACTTCAAAAAGTCAGTCACATTATGCCAAGTTACATTAATGTCACTAAGTTTCTTTTCAAATGTTACTTGAGATGCATGGATTGGAATCATGGGAATCCCTGCCTTAGAATGATGCAGTATATGTGAGCACACCCAACAGTTTGTCACATTTAAGTCCACAGCATAATGTCAAAGAACCAACAGGAAACTATTTTCTCTTGACAAGTTTATAAAAGGAAACAGCCAAAAAAAAAAAAAACAAAGTAACAATGCCTGTTGTCACTGGGTTCATCATAGACTGTCATTTGAGCTGATTTTCTTTATTAATCCTTCACTGGGGCATATGATTCATCATTCACTGACAAAGATTATTCGTCTGCGGCTTCCAAACAACAGCTTTTCTTACAATGCAATGAATGAATCCAAGCTCGTAGTGTTGTGTAGCGGATGGCAGTAAAAGTAATAAGTAGGACCTGGAAAGGGCCTTTCCATTTTGGACTCAAAACATTTTCTTTTTCTGGAAAGTTTTAACATAAACCCAATCACCAGGCCACAGTTGGTGACAGAGCTAGTCAGGAGGTTGAGGAAGAGCTTTTTGTACAGCTCTGTGGTACTACTGCAAGAAATGAATAAGTTTTGTGCAGTAAGACAATATAACATCATCCTTTAGAATTAATTCTTCATTTGACACTGGCGGAGTAGCTGGAAGAGCCATGGGTCTCCCCATTAATATCTCATAGGGGCTTTATCTCCTTGTAGTATTCAATGTACTCTTCATACTTATTAATGCTAAGGGAAGTGCCTTTGGCCATTTAAGGTTTGTTTCAGCACAAGTCTTTTAAATCTTATTTTTAAGGGTCCTATTTGACCCTTTCTACTAAGCCAGATGACTATGTATGTTTAGGACAGTGAAAACTCAACTTAGCACTAAAAATCTTGCATAGCTCTCTGGTCAGGGAATTATTAAAATGTGTTACCTGATCACAATTAATATTATAAGGTACCCCAAATCTAGATATAAATTCAAAAAGTAGTTTCTTAACAACTGTCACAGAATGTGACTTATGACATGGGTAAGCTTCTGCTCATGCAGAAAACATGCATACTACCAGCAAATATAAATTGTAAATTATGGACTCTTGGCACCTGGACAAAGTCCAGCTACACATTGACAAAAGGTCCCCAAGGTGATGGTAAGCATGCAGCTTTAACACTCCAGTTTTTGCTAACATTATATGGTAGACATATTGCACAATTATTAACATACTGAAGTATCAAAGAAGAGACATGAGGGGCATGCCAACTTCAGGTAATTTGACTAAATAATGCTGACTTACCTGCATGGACTGGTAAATGATATGCCCTTATCAGGTAAGGTAGCAAGGAGTCAGGAGCCACCATCTGGCCATCTGGATATCTCCATAACCCATCATCAGATTTACTGCATCTGTGTTTAAGCCACCTCTGAACTTCTCCCTGTGATGATTCAGTTTGGAAAAATTGATACTCTCTCTTAAAATCTGGTCTATATTAAATTATCAAATGCTTAGAAAAGCGAACGCTAATTTATTGACCCCTTTTATGCGAAAGCTTAAAATCTCGAGCACCCGGAACAGCACATTTTTTTCTGTGGGAAAAAATTTGCTGTTCCAAGAAACACACACACAACACAAGCACACCAAAAAGCAGCAATCCACACACATACACTTAAAATCCTACATCTACCCTACACTACACTGTACATACACTACTATTTATCCACTTACCTTAACCCAAACCCTAACCCTAAGGTCCGTCACGATCGCACACTCACCTGACCCGCACCCTAACCCTAACTCACCTACCACACCCTAACCCTAATGTCTGTCACTATCACACACTCACCTCACCCGCACCCCAACCCTAACTCACCTAACCCATGCCCTAACCCTAATGTCCGCACAATTGCACACTTACCTGAATCCGACCTGTAACTTTCCACCACAGTGCTGAAAATAGCAAAGCCACAGAAACGGCCAACCAAATTCTTTCAGTGTTCTGCAGCTTCGCTATTTTCAGCGTTCGCTGTTTTAGGGTCGATATTAGAACATTCAAAGTTTTAGAACATTCAAAGTTTTAAAACTTCAATGTTCTAATATAGACCCTTAAAATCAAGCACATCATGACTTTTAGATTCTTGCAATTACATCACCTGTAAATTTGCACAATGTCCTTCTACAACTTGCTTAGCAACTTGATCTGCCAAATTATTTCCTTTTGAAACAGCATCTATACTCTTTTGATGGGCACTACATTTAACTACTGCTAATTCTTTAGGCAACAAAAGAAAATTTAAGAGGGCATTCACAAAAAAAATTATTTTTAATCTGAGTTCCTGCTGAAGTTAAAAATCCTCTTGTTTCCAAAGTTGCCCAAAATCATGTACTACACAAAAAGCATAGCGACTGTCAGTGTAGACATTGACAACTTTGTCTTTGGTTAACTCACATGCTCTTTCTAGAGCCACTAACCCAGCTACCTGGGCAGAATGTATGCCGTCTAGTCTTTGTTGAAGTAAAACATCATTATTGGTGCAGAGAGATATTCCTGAGACCAGATTTCCATTTCAGTGTCTTATGCAGGAACCATCCACAAATAGATCCAGCTCAGCATTGGGTATAGAAGTGTTCTTTAAGTCATTCCTAGGAGAAAGCAGATAATTAGTCTCACACACACACACACACACACACACACACACACACACACACACACACACACACACACACACACACACACACAAAATCATGCTCTTTACCATCCTCAGCAGTAGGTAACAACGATGCAGGATTTAGAACAAGACAGAATATGAGAGAAATAGATGGCTCAGAGAGAACAGTAAGTTCATATTTAGTTAGACGTGTAGTCGAGAGGGGTTGAGTTTTCATTTTAAGTAAGAGAGATGATACAGAATGAGGGACAGTTACTACAAGATCATGCCCAAGCACTAGTGATTGCACATGATTGACTAAAATCATAGCTAGTCTTAGGCATAGGCCAACTAGGTGGCCATCTAGGGTGCTGCTCTAGCAGGGGTGCTTTTCCAGTATTTATTTGTTTATTTTTTTGTACTAAAGCAATGATTTCTTTAAAATATGTTGAATGAATACAGAAAAAAATTGAAGAGCACAACAAAATCTGAGAAAAGGTAAGAAAAAAAGTAATCTGGAGGATAGTGTAGGTGGACCAGGATGAGGGCACTGGGTGGTGTGGGGGGTGCTGTGGAGCCATTTTGCCTAGGGCACTGGTTGAACAAAGACCGGCCCTGATTAGAGTTGTGGCAGCAGACACTGTCCTTAAACATGGTGAAAATCCCTTTGCAACATAATCAAGTGCTTTACTATAATAAGATGATGGATGATAGTTGTCCCCATGTTTCTGTGCAACCTCTCTCTGAGAAACACTATTTCTTTCATAGCAAAATAAAATGAAAGTCTTTCCATAATCTGGTAACCCTAAAGCTGGGGCAGTAGCTAAAGCTTGTTTTAAATTCTGAAATGAATTTTCCTCTTCACTATCTCAAGGGAGGGGTTCTGGTGTTTCCTGTTTTAAATGATTTGTCAAAGGTTTAGCAATTTCTGCATAGTTAGAAATCAATTGTCTGCAATATCCTGTCATACATAAGAAAGATCTAAGCTGATGCTGAGTAGTTAGATGTGGGACTTTAACTATTGCCTCAGTACATGATGGTAGCATCTGCTTGCTACCTTGAGGTATCAGATGACCAAGATAACTTACCTGAGATGACCATAGCTGTAACTTTTTCTTGACACCTTATGTCCAGATCATAGCTGTAACTTTTCTCGTGACACCTTATGTCATTTCTCTGCAAGGATAGTTAAAAGATGTATTGCATCCTGCTGACACTGCTGAAAAGAATCAGGTGCTGTTAGTAAATCATATACATATTGCACTAACACAGATCCACCTGTAAATATCACATCTTCCAAATATTTTTTTTTTTAGAATTTGAGAAAATAATGAAGGAGATTCAGTATATCCTTGTGGCAACCATGTCCATGTACACTGCGGTTCCTTATAAGTTAAAGCAAAGAGAAACTGACTTTCAGGGTGGATAGGTATAGAAAAGAATGCTGAACACAGATCTAGCACAGAAACATATTTTGCTGTAGGTGGTATGCAACTCAGTATTGTTGCTGGATTTGGAGCCACAGGAAAAGCTGGTAATACTGCATTGTTTACAGCCCTCGAATCTTGCACAAACCTGTAAGTATCCTTTCCTATTCACAGGGAGAATAGGAGTATTACAAGAGCTTTTAGCTGGCACTATTATTCCTTGTTGTATCAAGGACTGAATTACAGGTTTGATTCCCTACTCTGCTTCTGGTTTCAGTGGATACTGTAGAACTCTAGGGAGAGGGTTTGATGTATTCAATTTTATTTTTACTGGTTTTGCAGATTTTAATATACCTACTTCATTAGCGTGTTTAGCCCATAAATTAGCAGGTACCTGCTGCAGCAGTTTTCGGTTGTGTGTATGCCTTCAAGAGGCTGTTCCTCATCTTCTGCTAAGACTGTTAGTACATTCTGCTCTAATTCTGTTGGAACACCCAAATATACCCCTTGTGGCATACAGTAAATAGTACAACCCAATCTGCATAACAGGTCTCTCCCTAACAAATTTATCAGTGCAGTACTACTCAAAAGGAAAGAATGCCTTTTTTAATCAGTCCTAAAGAAATGGGTATAGATTCTGAAACAGGATACATAACAGTAGCATTTGTTACTCTAACTGCCTTTACTTTATGTTTTGATATTGGTATCTGACTATCCGAGGGAACTTTTAATACAGACCTAGAAGCTCCAGTAGCCACCAGGAAAGGAATTTTCTTTGAATTTATTTCTACCTTAACATAGGGTTCCTTTTGATCTACTGACAACAGAGGATTAAGATTTATTTTTGTTTTATTATTCTGGCATAGTCAGTATGGTGATCTGAGGAGGTGGTGGAGGAAATGCAACATTGCTATAATTTGGCTGCCATTTAGTCTAGGTATATTGGACCCTCTGCATTCATTTGTGTGGGCATTCTCCTCTCCAATGTCCTGCTTCACTACAATCGAAACAAGATCTAGTAGATGAGGCAGTAGGAGCACTGCCACCTTGTTGTTGCCAACCAGCTGCACCTTGTTCCCCTTAACCAGCCCTCTTATTAAATCCTCTAGCAATTCCTCTCCCCTTCCACTGCCTCGGCTTCATCCCCTTTGGGCTTCTAACTGTCTTATTTGCAAAGTTAACAGCTTATCCTCAGTATCCTTTCTCTGTTTTTTGTGATACTCAGTACAGTGATTTGCAGCACTTAGTAAAGACTCCAGGTCCTTTTGCTGACAGTCCATAAGCACTTTCTTTATTTGATTTTGTGCAGGGATTTGCAGACCCTGCAGAAAAGCAACTGCAGTAGCTGGCTTAGCTTGATCTCCTGGATCTGGTGTTCCTAAATATCTAGCAAACACTGCTTTAAGATGACTCAAATAATCTGAAGGGGCTTCCTTTGATTTTTCTTATATACCTGTATCTTAGACCAATCTGTCCTAACTTGACACACGTCTGTAATTTTATTTAGCAATATTGTCCTTTTTCTATTAGTGCATTCCCTGTGAGAGTAAAATCTGTTATTTCAGCCTTTTCAAGTAACTGTTTTCTTATTTCTTCTGAAGTGACTACCCAAAGCAGCTGATTTAAATCTGTCAAAGTAGTGTTATAACATTCTATTATGGCTTTTAATTCCTCCTTAAACCTTAATGGATCTTCTCTAATATTTGGAAAATGTTTGGACATAGTATGCAAATCAGCAGGGGTCCAAGGGTGACGAACAAGCTCTCTGTTATTAGCCCCAATATTTCTCTAAGAGGTGTTAGAAGATCTTCTCCAGAGGCAACTACCTCTTGTCTGACCCTGTTGTGTGACTGTGTGTGGGGGCTATGGGTGTATCAAATACTAGTGCTCCTGTTGGAGAGGTAGACACTTGTTGGAAATGAGAAGAAGAAGAAGAAGAAGAAGAAGAAGAAGAAGAAACCTCCGCCATGTCTGTTTTCAAGATGAGGGTTGAAGAATGAACTAGGCTGAGATGTAACAGTACGTCACTGACCTGTTGTCTGAAATGCAAAGGTCTAAAAAACAGCAGAATCTTATACAGGAGCAACCCATACCGGTGCATATGGGGGTGGGGTGCAGTGGCTACTAGAGGATTATCATCCTCTTCTGATGTTTCTGCTTTTTGTCATCCCCAGTTTCTTCCAAACCTGCCAAGACAGGCTAAAGGGATCCATTTTTTTATGGCTGCATTGCTTTTTTAACTTCTTTTACCTGTTGTGGCAATTTCTTATTAGTATCCTGTAATCCCCTTAATGCTGATGCCTTTTCCTTTTTAGAGCTTCAGTATACCATGAATAAAATACTGTCCATCATTCCCCACTTACCTTGTTTTTCTTTTCTTCTAAAGTATCCTTCAATTTTTCTAATTTATTCCTATCATAAGTTCCATTTAATGGAAATACTTCACCAGGGCAATTTTTAGTAAGCTAAAACCACTCATTCAAATACTTACAACTTTCCTTTCCATAATTATAATGCATAAAATATGCAGGTGTTCCCTCTACAGGGATTTGATCTTATCTGCTCAACTTTGTTCCCATTTTCCCTGCTAGATCGTCGTAATTCAGAAAAGAAAAAAAATTACTACATCAGTTCATACACCATTCATGGAGGAAAGGGTAGGGATTCTGTTGTGAAATGATAGAGAAAATGTTTCAATCAGCTTTTTTCCACAACACCCCCTTGCTTTTGTCCAGTCATGAGCTCAAAATTTACAGCTCCAACATTGTGATCAGAATAACAGGGCAGATAGGTACTGTGTCCAGAATTGACCATTCTTTCAGAAATTCTGAGGGCACTTTCACACACCCACACCTATATCCTAACAGGCTATGGGCTCATGAATTTGGTTTGCCACGCACACACACTTATGTCCCAGCATGCTATAGGTTCATGAACTTGATTTAACTCTAACTTTAACCTCTTTTTTTTTTTTACTCTCTCGCTTTCTTTTCACTCATGCATTAAACAACACAAATCATCTCTCATGCCCCTTACCTTTTAGTCTTGCGTATACTATCCTCAACACAAGGTGCCTCCTTGTGTTAATTTTCTTTTTTGTTGTATGCACATACACATTAACAAACTTTCCCTTATTTCCTGTGGAGTCCTCCCACTATTAATTTACATATACCTAACAAGCCATCTCAGTCATTCATTCAACAAAACAGTTATTCTCTCATTCCACTTTTTTAACTACAAATATCTAACAGAGAAAAAACATTTTCCACAAATCCATTTTCTCCATTTTTAGTCTAGCGTGTTTGCACAGCCTGAATAGTTAGGTATCTGAATCTCTGGCTATTACATACAAAGCAGTGTGGAATTCACAGAAGAACTTTCTGTGCTGGGCCCTTGCAATTTATTCCACACTACCCTGCAGTGATACCAAAGTTCGGAATCTGAGTCTTAAGGCACTAAATGTTAAAGTTCACAAATAAATAACAAAGAGTTTTACCTTTAAGTTTTGAGTCAAGAATAATGTTTCAGGATGTGCAAAGTACTTGTTTATTCCATAAACAATGCCGAGAGACTGCCTACTTAAATGTTTCAGATCTGTCTAAAAGAACAGAGAAAACCTTCAATTTTTATACCTTTTCTTATCAATTTCATGCATGCAGAACTCTGTCGTTACATAGCTTTTAACAAATAATAACATATTTAAAATACTTTATGTCCTCATGCTCCTCACTTAGAGCTTCATATGAGCACTTGATAAATATGCCTTTTTAAAACATAGACCACCTGTGGTTAAGATTTATTGGCCTGCAACTTTGTAACTTTTGGCAGCAGTACACACTGTGTCACAGACATCCTGGTAAAGACTCATCCCCCAGCCTGAGAAGGCCAGAGTAATGTTAATTAATCTGATTCCCAGGTATACCTGACACAATTGAGAAATTTTCAAACAAAAATATAGCATAACATCCCTTAATTCCTTCAGCATTTACTTTGCCTTCAACTATCTGTCAGTACAAACCGAGAATACAATTTTAAGACACTTGAAATATAAAGCTACTACTTAGGTGAAACTATATTTTGCATAATCATGCATCTACAAGTTAATATGCATTTTGTGAGGAATAAACATGAAACATAACAACCTTCCATAACAAAATCAAAGTAGATAAATAGTGCTACTTTGACGAGATAGCTCGTAAGAATCTCATTCTGTTGATAAATTACTTTCACTAGGCCTGTTTTGAAAAATCCAAACGAAGTTAGAGGCAACACCAGGGCATATGCAGAGCTAAACTTTTAATGGATAAAAATCACATGAACAAATAGTGCAGTATGTGAGCGCTTTCACGTTAAAACATTAACGCTTCATCAGTCTGATAAAGCGTTAATGTTTCAACGAGTCTGATGAAGCATTATTCTCATATTCCCAGTATTTTGCTTTGTCCCTAAATCTGGAGGTAAATTGTTTAGAGCTATGTTTGGAATATGCTCAGCAGTATTTCCATATTAATAGTATCAGTACTGAGAAGCAATGATCACTGCTGTGCATTTTTTGTGGGGTGCTTTTAAGGCAGAAAGTGAGTCAGGTCAGAAGCAATATTGTAGCTCCCACTTTATGAGTCTACTGTCAGAAGAGTGAAATGAGTTTAAGTCCATTAATTTATAGATAAAATAAAACATAATTAAAGTGACCCTGTGATTTGGTGACAGGCATTTCACTTTGATTAGGATAGCACAGTATTGCTGTTTTAGGGAGACTTTGTAATAAATCTCCAATGTTATTTGCTGCAGTTTGCAATGAGGATCAGATCTTTTGGGGGGCTATTGTTATAATGGCAAGTCCATATTCAAATAGTGAAGATAGTATACCTTTTCCAATAGCCATCATTCTTTCAGGGGGTTACGAAGTAGGACTTTTTTCAACCAGAAGACAAGTTTGTTAATTTTGCTCTTGTCATTGAATATTACAGTGGAAGTTGAAACTTTATTCCAACCATACACATAGGTGTCAAAGTATGGAATTGTTTCCATTCATTGTCATTACAGAACATGAGCTAGGCTCGATGGTCTGTGAGTAGTTTGTGATATGAAAAAACATGGGCTTAGTCTTTGTTTAGCATTTACGATGAGTCTGTGATCTGATAACCATATATTATGGTTAAGATTATGTTATAATTCGGTTTTCATTTTGACATGTGATTGAGGTCTGTATATTCCCCTGTCATCTACATATAAAAGGAAAAGGTATGTAGAAGGTCAGGAGGGAGCTTGAAAAACAAGTATGAAAAACTGTATGACAGGGAGAGAGAGAGAAATGATTCTTGTTGGCCATCCTTGGAAAGTAGGGCAATGTCACAGATACAATATTTTGTTTGCACCTTAATCTGTCTATTGACTAGGATAAAACAGAACAAAGCTTAAGAGCATATTCCTGCATGAAATAGAACCTTTTGAAGAAGTACATGAATAACTAATCAAAGATTTTAATGAGCTCAATGAAGACGGCACTTCTAAGTATGAATGTGTACCTGTTTTGAAAGGTATGCTTGGTCAGTATGTGTAACACTGTCATTGTGCCTCTACCTGATTTATAGGTCTGGCTGTATTCAGCTATCTGGTTCAATTCTAAATGCTAACTTCTCAAACCTTTTGCCTAGATAGAAAATGGTCTGAAGTGATTTGCATTACTTTTCTCACAAGAGTTGATATTCTTTTGATGATACCTGCCATCCATTTGGCTAGTGTGGTGTTTTTAGCATGACATATTTTGTACAGGTAATGGAACGGGAGTAGTATGTGATGTCAGCATAGTGCAATGAAGCACGGCTGTATGTTGTACCAACAAGAAATTTTTAAGTTTGTTTTGACATGTATTCTGTTTGTATTGCTTTGGAGTAGAGTAAAGAATATACAGCAGGGGACTTAAATGATTTTGGAATGAACTATGGTTGTTTGTAGGGGTTGATAGCTGGCAGGAAAATTCTTTGGGGTGGTCCATAATCCTGAAGTTTCCAGAAGAGGTATTAACAGTTTATCCTTCAGAGGGTTTAGTAAATTGGTCATTCAGATGTATTGATCAGCATCTTCCTGAATTGTTATGGTTGATTTGTACTGAGTGTTGTGAAGCCTGAAGCTGAATAACTTTACATGTTTTGCTGAGTTACTTTGTTAAGTTCCTTAAAAGGTTGACCCTTTTTATGGCTTACATGGCTCCCTATTGAAATATCAGCACTTGTAATGCTGAGTGCTGAAAATCCAAAAGAAAGACAGAAAACCCAGAGAACAGTGAATCTTGAAAATCACTCTTCTCCTTAAAACTACTTTTTGCATGTGAGGGGTGGGGGGAAAGCCCCTCCTGCACTCCCCACATCCCCAAAACATGTATATACCAACTCCAAGATCACCATACCTTGGAGAAAAAGAAATGTTCTGAAAAATGGCATCTTGGACTTGGTATGTTTAAGTCCAGTCTTTCAACCATTCAGTCCCAACATTTCAAACAGTTACTGGTTTGGTTTACATGGGGTTTTAAGTTCTTTGGTAACCCAGTGATCACTTATTGATTTATATAGCCTGTAGACGTGAAAATATTTGCTTAGACGTTTTAAAGATGTGTAGGTGCAGTGGCTATTTGTACTAGGTCTTGCAGGGATTATACATAGTTCATAAGTATTAAAAAGCTATTCATTTAAGGCTGAAATTTTACACTTGGGCTTTAGGCTAGAAAGTTATCAATATCAGTATAAGTCTCCTGTTTATGATTTTTAGGGTGAGGCATGCTGAGCAATGCTCCCTAATAGATGGGGGAAGAATGGAAAGGAAAGACATCTCATTCTGATTGCTTAATCCACAGGTTAAAGATGGAGTCTTACTGCCAGATTACCTGATTTTGAATTCGATCTTATTAGCTTATTAATTAGATGGATAAGCCCACGATCTGTAAGGAAGTCCTAAGCAGAAGAACTGGCTGAGCTGAGGTGATTTAGCCTGCAATCTCAGAAATTATTATATCTTTCAGTAGGTTGCTTAGTAGTAGTATTTCAGATAAAATTCCTTTAAATCTCATTTGATTAGAAGGCGGTAAGAGGAAACCCAAAGCTGTAATACATTTGCTGGAGTTACTAAAACAGGGATTAAGAGGTAGCCTATTGTGGTTATTGTCATTCAGAGATGAACTGTAAAAATATAGTAAAACTGTTCGGCTCATTTTTTATTAGGAAGAGAGTTGCCCTGCCTACTCCCTTCCCAGGACATGCACTAAAGATATAAATGTATTCAGAGAAGTAGCTGCTTGTGTTCACAATATGTGTTTATAGTCAGGATTCTGAAATAAGTCAGGATTCTGAAATACCAACAATGCTGTGGGACTGGATGCATTTGAGAGAGTTCAGGTCTTGCAATGTAACTATGTTAACAGCATTGAGTAAGGAATTTAAAGTAAGGAAATCTTAAAGTGCCATTTTTATTGGCTAGCTGTTGTTGCTAGCCTTTTTTGTTAGCATGATATGGGCTGAGACATTTTTCAAAGTAGTTATGAATTAGTAGGATATTTATTAGTGAAGTTTATCTGGTTCATAGGTGTTTACTATGCTAATGACCACAAGGGTCTTTTTAAGCCTAGCCATGCATCCCAAAACTCCGACCAGCTCTGGTACCCTTGAGAAATGTAAGTGGGGCTTGGGAGATGAACCATTTACAGGTTGCCTGTATCCATTAGAGACACAGGTGCCAAATCAGGGATGAATTTCCTGTTCCCCATCCAATTGTCCAAGTTACACTTGAACTGGGTTAAGGAGGAACTCTGCTTCATATGGATAGGGAGCCTGCTCAAGAGACACGGTAGTCTCTGGGATACATTCCTGTCACTACAGCAGGTCCAATTTATATCACAGGCAACATTTAAGTCTTTAGAATGGGTAATTCTGGTACTGCTTGCTTTACAGATATGCAGGTGGTCCATCAGAGTGGGGTCTAACAATGCCCTATATGCCAAGCATAGATCTCACCTCAACAAGCTGTAAGAGACACAATACAGGGATATGGCTTTCAGGTAGTCTACATAGGACATGTTACTTGCACCCAGTATTCTTTTAGTGAAGAACCTCTGTGGAGATTCCAGTTCTTGGATATGCCTGGTTAAGTACAATACAAAAAGGGGGATTGTACTCAATGATAGATCTGATGAATGGAGAATATAGTGGAAGAATGACTTCCTTGGACCTAGATGCCATATCTTTGTTTATAATTTGTGCAGAATAGAATAATTTCCTCACTACTGTAGACACATGATGGTCAAAGGCTAGATTGCTGTCTATGTGTGTCCCTAAGTCCCTGACTACTGGGTCAACCCTAAGGGTTGTGTTGTCAATATGATAGTTACCAGGGGTGGATGACTTCCTGAAGGATACTATTATGCATTTCTTGGCATTTAGTTTTAGTCCATGGCTCTGACACCAATTGTATGAATGTGTCAGCCTTTCCTAGAGAATATTTTTGTCAGTGTGAGATTCAATGACAGCTTCTAATTTGCAATCATTTGCAAATTTAGTCAGAAAGAGACCACTGACATTGACCTTGACTTCAGAGAAGTAAGTGCCAAATAGGAGTTGTCCAAGGACTGATACCTGCGGGACTCCACTTGTGACTGGGCTCCTTGTAGAGTTGGACTCCCCAGTTCTAACTTCCTGGGTCCTATTCATGAGACATTTGGCTGTCCATCATGTGACATAAGGGTTTGCACCTAACTTCTTGAGTTGTGTGTCAAGCCTTGGCCAGGTTAAGATAGGCAGTGTGAATCATTTTGCCTCATCCATTGCTTTGGTGACCTTCTCAAAGAAGTCCACCAGGTTGAGTAGGTATGACTTGCCCTTGATGAAACCAAATTTGGTTGGGTCCAGTGTCTGGAGGTTTACTATATCATTATTGATCATTTCCATGATAATTTCCATGACTTTGCAAAAGAAACTAGTGAGACGTATAGGTTTGTAGATCTGGGGTATATTGATGGCCCACCTTTCTGCAGAGGGATGACTGTTGCTGTACTTCATTCATGAGGCATGAAGCCTGTTTGGAGGCTACAGTTAAATAGCAATTCCGAGGGTCATGTTTCATGCTATTTAGAAGGTATCCTGGGATATTGTCTGGGCCTATTGATGTAGTGTTCTTGGCCTTATGGAAAGCATTAAGGACCTGTTCCCTAATAATAGCAGGTTGAGTTATAATTGATGGCATTTCCTAAGGGAAGGTTGAAGGGGAGAGATGGGTAAAGTTGGAGCTGAGTTTCACAGCCAGTAGTTTATAGGTTTATAGTAGTACAAAAATGAAATAAACCAGTTCCACTGCACAGTCCCCTAGCCAGACAGTAAATATACATAGGTGCAATAGGCAACCATAAAGGAGTAACACAGGCAGGTATAAATACAAACAAAAGTTTTTTATTGCAACAATCCCAAATCAAACTAAGTGCTTTTGTCCCAAACAGTGCTATGAGACTTCTTCAGAGTGTAATTGCCCATAACCCAGGCAACAAATATATACAAAAAATCTAATTAAAAAGCTCATCCCCTTGGTTTAATCAGCTTTAAATTGAATTATATTAATAACATTGAATATAAAAAATAATAATAATAATACATAAGAAACATTGAAGACGTTAGAAAGAATACATAAGAAAATATATTGAAATGCATAAAAAATAAGGAAAAGAGATCTGTGCTTCCAGATAATAAATGAACCCCTTAACTTAAAAATATTATTATAATCTTGTGAGAGACCTCATTTTTAGTAAGCAAGCTATGGATAAGGAGTCATTCTAGCCAGATGGATTATTGGCATTAGGTCTTACCTGCCATTCAAGTTCCTTGCATTCTAGCATGGTTTTCCAAGGGCCAACTCTTGGATCACATCCTAAAACCTCTAATATAAAAAAATTGAAGGAATGGCCTGAGTTAGCAATAATGTGTTTCCAGAGGGCATTATTAAGATTATGATTTTTAATGTCCCTCATATGTTCATATATTCTGTCCCTAAATGCTCTATTTTCCTGATGTAGAAAGAGTTGCACTGTTGACATACAACAGCGTAAACTACTCTCTTAGTGTTGCATGAGCATCTCTTAGGACAAAAAAAATGTTACTGTAACATGTCAGGGAAATATTCATAGTTTCAGGTATATGTGGACACTGTGAGCACATACCACACTTAAACATTTTATCATTACATTGCATTCTGGACCCTAGGAAACCTTTTTCAAGAAAATCCTTAAAATCACGGTCCCTTCTAAAAGTGAACTTAGGGAGCACCCCTATCCTGTCTTTGTCTAAATTACAGACATCAAACAATTTGCAATTGTTGATAATTATATCTCTAGTAGCTCCTGCATCAGCATTGTATGTGAGGATACATATCTCATTGTAACCATGCCCATTTTGAACCTTAGAGGCCCCAGTTTTATTGTATGAGCCTAATAATGGTTTATAGAAGCCATTTCTTCTTTTTGTTACTACTTCACAAAAAAATCCCTGGGACACCCCCTGTTCAATAACATGTCCTTTAATTATTCTGTCTCCGACAAAAACATGTCCATAAAATACACCATAATGTCCCAATAAATACAGGTTTATTAATCCAATGAAATAAATGCATTTGTCTGCCTATAACCAAAGACTTCCCCATGTCCATGTCTGATGCCATTCTCACTAACCTTACTAGCTGGCCTTTAACAATGGCCTTCTTTTGCTGTGGGGGGTGGAAACTGCTGAAAAATTGGAGGGAATTTGAATAAGTGGCCTTCCTGAATAAATTAGACACAAGTCTCTTGTTGATGTAATCTTTCTTCAGTTCAACATCCAGGTAACATATAGAATTGACCAAGGTGTTCATTGTGAAGTTCAAAAATTCAGTACAGTCATTACTGAAGGCAAAAAAACTCACTTAAACTAGACTCAGAGTCATTAAAAAAAAAAAAAAGTATGTCGCCCAATAAGCTACCATAAAGGTTACACCTCTTCTCAAAGTCAGACTTGAAAAAAATGTTTTTCTCAATAAGCAAGAACTATGTTTGCAAAAACAGGGACACAAGAGGCCCCCATTGCCACACCATTGGTTTGTCTATAAATGGACCCTTCAAATCAAATATAATTATTTTTTAACATTGCTTCCATCAAGTTTCTAATGACCTCAGTGCTGTTATTGTCAAGCCTGCTCTGTTCATACAAGATCTGACTAAACCACTCCAAACCACATTCATGGGGTATAATGGTGACTAAATCTCTAACATCTATAGTAACTAAAATAAGGTCTTCACCAAACAGTTCTTTCTTGACCTTAGTTGAAAAATCCCATGAATCCCTGTAAATATAATTGGTGTTGCTAAGACTGTTCTTTAAGTTTAGGTTTATATACCTCACTATTCTGAAGGTCTTTGAGCCTTTGGCATTCATTATAGAACACATAGGAGGGTCAGTATAATCCTTATGAATTTTGGGAATACCGAATATTATAGGGATATGGGGAGAATCAGTTCTCAAGCAATTATATTCCACTTCATTGATTTGACCCTGCATCAATAAGTCATACAAGGTGTTAACAATTTTAACATACTCTATATTTATTTGATTTTTAGAAGCTTCTTTGTAATTATCTGTAAATAATAATCTTTCCATCCTATTATTGTAATCTTTTTTGTCTATGATGGCCAGGCCATTCCCTTATCAGGTTTAATGCCTATTACAATCTGATTGTTGCAAATTTATTTTAATAATCCCATCTCATGGTTAATAATATTAATTGCTTTGCCATGTTCCTTAAACCTCAGTACTTCTCTAATATCTCTTTCACAAAGTTTCTCAAATATTATAATGGTTGCATGCAGTGGGAGGGGGGGGGTTAAAAAGACTGGGTCTTCTAAGGACATCAACAGAAGATTCACAAACCTCAGATCTACCCAGCAAAACTCCAAGACTAAGCTTCCTGGTAAAAAACTTTAAATCTAACAAAGTCCATACCAACTTATCTCTGTGGGCTGGGATAAAAGTAATATCCTTTTCAAACAAATCAGCATGTTCAGTGTCAAAGGAAATCAAACTCAAATTGTAGATAGTAAAGTCCCCTTGAGTATTTCTAACCTTTATCAATTGCTCCTGGGACCAAAATTGGTTCCCTTCTCCCTTCTTCCTCCCCTCCTGTTCTGCTGTGTAGTCATCTCCCAACCAGTTTCCCTTCCAGGTGAGAACTAATGCCAGTAATCCCCCTGGCTTGAACAGCTCCTTATCCATAGCTTGCCTATTAAAAATGAGGGATCTCACAAGATTATAATAATTTTTTAAGTTAAGGTGTTCATTTATTATCTGGAAGCAAAGATTTCTTTTCCTTATCTTTTATGCATTTTAATATACTTTCTTATGTATTCTGCTAACTTTCTCAATGTTTCTTATGTATTATTATTTTTTAATCTTCAATGTTATTAATATAATTTGTTAATTTAATTCAAGCCTGATTAAAATGAGGGGCAGAGCTTTTTAATTAGACTTTTTGTATAAATTTGTTGCCCGGGTAATGGGCAATTACACTCTGATGATGTCCGTAGCATTATTTAGGGTGAAAGCACTTAGTGTGATTTGGGATTGTTGCAATAAAGCTTGTGTTTGTATTTCTACCTGTCTGTGTTATTCCTTTATGGCTGAATATTGCACATTTGTGAATTTACTGCTGCTTGGCTAGGGGACTATGCCATGGAACTGGTTTATAGTTTTATAGATTAGAAATAGGCTAACTGCCCTTGTGGGCCATTTTAAGCCTAGCCAATTATCCCATGTAAGAATCAAACTTTGCACCTTGTGTTTGTAAGGTAAACACCATAACCATTAGGAGGTGCAGCACTGAGCTGGATAAAAGCACTCTCATGAAACTAAGCAAACAACTCAGAGGAGAAAAAAAGTCTACCAAACCCAAATTTTAGGTAAATTTGGCCTCCCAGGCTAAGGACAACTACAAGGCATTCTTTAGCTATGTCCGCAACCTGAAAGACAATGCACAATTGTGTGTAGAGCTCATTGTAAATGGAGCTACTTATAGTGAGATAGAAGATATACTATATCCTCCACTGAGTTGTTTGTTTAGTTTGATGAGAGTGCTTTTATCCTGCTGGGTGCTGCACCTCCTAATTTTTGCCATTAATTTCTGCCTTGTACCAGGGTGGCTTGTTTTTTGAGTTATTTCTGTACTTCCTCCTGGTGGGTACAGTGGCTATTAGCATGCTTGTACAGGGTTTCTGTAAACAGTTCTGCATAGGCAACATTGCTCTCAGGATTTATGGGAGCTTGGAATTCACTTAATAGCAGGAAGTTAGTCTACGAGTAGTTCTTGAATATTCCATGATTAACTGGGGATCCAAGTATTATTTTTACTTCAAAGGAGACCATTTTGTGGTCTGACCTTACCAGGAAAGACATTACACTAGGGGATGTGCAGCACTCTCCCATATTAGTTAGGACCAGATCCGGTGGGTTTGTTTTGTCTCGTTTCCTTTATAAAAGGAAAATAGCTAATAAAACATACTTTAAATGCTGAAGCATAAAATTGCAACTGTGTTTTTTTAAACACGATTATTGAATTATCACTTGTGACATAGGCAAACTTACATGTATATAAAAGTAATCAAACCATATTAACAAGTTCACATTTACAAACATTATACATCACATACATTATTCTATACAATGTAATCAATATATCATTATATACATTGTTCGGTTCCTTGCTTCTCTTAAACCTTATCTCTCCTCCAAAACATTTTCTGCATGTATTGTTCCAACAATTTCCATTTTTTTTCTGTGTAATTTACACCTACCCTTTTCTAAAGATCCTCCTGCCTGCTCTTTTATCTCTGTTACAATATTCACTGCTTCAGGTTTGGATGGTTTATACTTTGATTTCCACTTCCTAGTAATTACTTTTTGGCAGCCACCAGAATGAAACTTAACAAGGCCTTACAATGTCCAGCCAATTCAGATCCTGTATCCCACTTCAAAAAAAAAAATTCCTTAGTTACACTCCTTTGCTCCCACAGCATTCCTGACAGAGTACTCTGTAGGGAATGCTTAAAGTCTGCCAATCATTACACTCACAAAACATAAAAAGTACATCTGAATATTAAGAAAAGCATAGTCTCCTCATTCAGTGAATGACAGTGATGTTGGAATGCAAATGTATTTTTTTTTAGGATAACTAATACAAGCAGCAATTTACTTCAGTTCTACTCAAAAGAGGGTGGAAAAAAGGGAAGTTGTTTGAAGAATAAACAAAATCTTTTAAATTAGATTCTTAGATCTTGACTGAAAAGGAATAATGAGATTATACCACTGTTTGACTGCTATAACATGCTCATAGCTACAAAACAAGCTTCACAGATTCTTGTAAAATGCTAAAAGATAAATACCTGTTTTGCTCATCTTTAGAATGGGGTGCAACATACATGTTGGTATTGGCAAGGAGTGAATTGTCTTCTATTTCCTATGAAATTGATTCCAATTGATTCAATGCATAATTTAGGATTATCTAAGGGGATGTCAAAGGTAATTTTTAAAGATGTTTAATTATGGAATGGAAGATCTGCCTGTCTAAAGAAAAAAGGTAGGCTGAATTTCACAGCAACCAAGTCCATTCTACAATGTGGCCCACAACTACAGTTATAAGGCATCAATTGCATAGTTAGGTTGTCCAAAAAAGGGACGCATAGTAAAGTAGTTGCACCTCATTACAGAAAGAACTATCATTAGGCAGGTGTAGTAGAGGAGTCATTCAAGCAAATAGCATGTGATTAGTTTGTCAGATATCACTTGAAAGGTAGATAAGTGGACATGAGGCTATAAGCTCTTACACATCAAACAAAGTGCCAAGGATATACTAATAAACATCAAAGTACACAGGTCTCAAACAGCTAAAGATTAATCCCAAAAGATCGGAATTCAAAATACTGAAAAACAAAAGACTTACGTTTTTTGCAGGATGCAAGCCCCCTTGCACCACCTGCTAATTATATATATCAACTCTGAGATCACTCTATGGGGGGAAGGACAAATTCTCCAATCCCCAATGTGCACACATTTGAATGGACGTAACACTGACAGAAGTGGTCAAAACTCATTTGATCACTTCTGCTGGTGTGAAAGACATTTAAGATTACAAACATTTGAGTATCCGTAGTGTTTCCAGTGCCACATATCTGTCGCATGCATAGTAGATAATTTGCTGTGCTGGCCTCCTTAGTTTAACAACTTGTTGTTGTTGTTGTGTCTTTCGGCTTTCCACTGATTTCATTATATTAATAGAGAGAAAATCTGCAGATAGGAAAGGCAGAAGAGGGAGAATATTGAGCAGTGAAAACACATATGGGTAACCATAAGGAATAACAGGTAGGGGACAGGAAATGTATTTTTGAGTGAAATATAACAGTTTGTAAACTAAGAGACAAAGGATAAAGGTAAAGGGAGAAGGCAAAGCAGAAGAAGCAGACAAAAAATAAGAAGGAGAAGTGGGCAGATAAGCATAGTATCAACACAAAACCTGTGGACCCACACTCAGAGGTGGACACATACTGATGGGGAAAAAAAAACAAGAAAGATATTGGAAGTGCCAAATAAGGCAGGGAAACACCAAGACTGATGATACAGTACAGTACAGTACACTACAGTATGAAAAATGCCATTCTAGCCAGAGACCAAAGCCCCCAGACATCAACCACTATCAGAAGAGTAGCCTCTTCTGAACTTTCCATGGAAACCACCAGTGTACATACATTCCCATTCTAAGAGACAGAGATGGCTATTAAAATTGGACACAGCACCAGGACATTGGCATGCACAGGATGAGGTGACCACAACAGCTTCTCCTTCTCCACAACCACAAGATGGAAGAGAAAAAAAAAGGAAAGACATCAGTGAACACATATGTTACATATAAAATTGCAGCTGCCCAGTGCAGTATTTTACATGACAATTGTACCCTGGTTTTGGGATTTGTGCAGTTTCCTTCTATGATATTGTTTCATGTTTGCACCATACTCTTTGTACACTGTAAAATAAAGTAGGAGGACATAAGCATATTGGTGGACCCATTAATAGAATAATTAACAAATAAATACATAAATAAGTAAGTATATAAATACATAATTAAATAAATATGGTTCATAGTAACATTCTGGCTCCTTGCTCACTAAACTGTGCCTCCCACTCTTAAAGAAGGAGGTCATCACATATTGCTGAATCAATGCCTACATTCCTCACCAAAATGGGCAATGCCAGAGGCATCACTCACCATCCTGTCAAGCTCATGCCTGGCAGCCACCTTGTCCAGTGGGGCATCATAATGGCCAGTAGGCACTCTCAAAGTCTCTATGGAAGACAAACAATAATCGAGACTTTACTTAATGTAACTTGACTTTGATATAGGTGTACTGAAGGATGATGACAGACTTGAAAATGAGCCTATGCACTTTAGTCAACATCCATGTTAGGCAGCACAACAGGAACATAGGAAAAATAGCAAACTGGGTGTGGTAATGCAACACAGTGGTGTGACACTGTCACATCCAACTGTTATGATGCAGAGTGTGCACTAAAGAACACAAAGGAAAGGACATGCCACACAAAAAATAATGGCCACTGTGAGTAGAGTGAGGTATAGCAACACATTTTAAGGGGGGAAGGGATCAGGGGATGTAGAGCACTATAGGAGGTTAGTATAACAATGCAGGAATGGGCGTTTTGTTAATATACTGTAGTATGAGTAGGGAGGGGTGAATGGTCATGGCATAAAAAAGACCACCAACTGGCAACCAGATAAGAGGAAAACCAGCACACATACATTAAGGACATCAAATCGGACAGCGCAGTGGTGCAGTGGTAGCGTTGTCGCCTCACAGCAAGAGGTTCTCTGATTCAATGCTTGGCTGGGGTGTCTTCTGTGTGGACTCTGCATGTCCTCCCTGCATTTAATGTGGGTTTCCTCCGGGTGCTCTGGTTTCCTCCCACATTACAAAGACTTGCATCTGGAGCCTTGTTCCCCGGGCCTCCGCTGAAACTGGCTTTGTTCCAAGTCGGACTTTCATAGGTAGGTACTAGACTATCAGCCCTAGGGCCTATGTAAGCCTAGCCAGCAAGGTTCCATAGCTTATGCCACCCAAGAAAGTTATTTTCCTGTGCCACTGTCGATCAGAGACACAGAAGTGATCCCCAAGGTGTATTTCCTATTTCCCATCCACTCATCAAGATTTTTCTTGAAGACTGCTAATGAAGAACTTTGCTTGACATAGATGGGTAGCTTGTTCCAGAGTATGGGAAGTCTCTGGCACAGGAATCTATCCCTCCAGCATGCCCTGTTTATTGTGGTGACAAGGTTTAGGTCCCTAGAGTGTGTAGCTTGGAGGGATTGGGATTTCTTTAGGTGTAGCATGTCCAATAGCTCTGGGTTTGACATAGCTTTATATGTTAGGCACAGATCACCTCAGAGTAGATGATATGGTACGGAGTAAAGCTGGAGTTTTTTGAGGTGGTCAGTGTAGGGCATTTGTTTGAGGCCAGTAATCCTCTTTGTGAGGTACTTCTGTGGCCTTTCTAGCTGCTGCAGATGTCTTGTGAGGTACATTCCAAAAGGGGGTTGTACTCTATAATGTGTCTAATGAGCAACGAGTAGAGGGGAACAATGACCTCTTTTTTCCTGGATGAGAACCCTTTTATGATGAGGTATGCCACTTAGAAGGACTTCCTGACTACTGTGGTGATGTGACTATCAAAGGAGAGACTACTGTCCACCTGGGTCCCAAGGTCTCTTATCACGCATTCAGTGTTAAGTAGATTGCTGCCTATGTGGTAGTTCATGGGTACAGAGTTTTTACTAAAGGGGATGACACTGCACTTTTTGGCATTGAGCTTGAGGCCATGGCTCTGCCACCAGGCATCTGTCTCAACAAGGCCCTTCTGTAGGATGTCCACATCATTTGGGGACTTGACTATGGCTCCTAGTTTGCAGTCATCTGCAAACTTCATTACCAGAGGCCTTCTGTGTTAGCCTGTACTTCAGAGAAGTAGATACCAAACAGGAGAGGTCCCAGGATGGAACCCTGTGGTACTCCACTTGTCACTGCTTTGAGGTCAGATTTGGAGTCTGCAACTTTTACAGTGTGGGTTCTGTCAGTGAGCCAGTTGGCAATCCATCTTGTGACATAGGGATTTATACCTAGTTTAGTGAGTTTAGCTATAATTCCAGAATGGGGAATGGTGTCGAAAGCCTTGGCGAGGTCAAGATAGGCTGTGTGAACCACCTTACCCTCATCCACGGCTTTGGTGACTGCCTCAAAGAAGTCGATCAGGTTCAGGAGGCATGATCTCTTTTCACAAACCCGAACTGGGTGGGAGCCAGAGGTTGGAGGTTACCAATGTCTTTGTTGAGTTCCATGATGATATGTTCCATGGCCTTGCAGACCAGGCTCATCACGCTAATAGGTCTATAGTTCCCAGGATCAGTGGTGGCTCCCCCTTTGTGGAGTGGGATAACTGTTGCTGTGCACCATTCAGTTGGCACAAAGCCTGTTGTGAGGCTATTATTGAACATGGTGCTTAAGTGAGGAGCCAGTTCGTTCTGAAGTTCATGTAAAACGCAACCTGGGATGTTGTCCGGTCCTATGGATGCTGTGTTTTTGGCTATAGAGAGCGCAGCTTTTACCTGTGTAGATGTGATTATAGGGACTCTGCATTCTTCTTGTATAGATATGGGCCCTTTAGGGGGTGAGAGGGGGGTAAAGTTAGCACTGAACCTATCTGCCAGGATGTTGGCAATATCAGTTGGCATGTAATTTTCTTGCCTTTGTGCTGTCCCGGTTAACAAATGTTAAATAAAAATAAAATAAAAAAAAAAAACAACTCAAAAGCAAACTGTCACAGTACCTGAGACATGTAAACCACATTAAAACAGTTCTTGCATGGGTCCTTGAGAGCTGGAAAAAATGACCACAGAGGAAAATGAGGTTTTACTGCAAGACCTGTGGAGTGTAAATCCTGGGCACGATAGCCAAGGTTTATTGGGACTTGTCAGTGGAGGGAGAAGTGCAGAACATCAGTGCTGTGAACAGCCATAATAGGAATCTGCAGCAGATGTAAAAAGTGGTAACCAATATAATGTTGCATCCCATGAACAAGGGATAGGACTTTGCCAAGGACATGCCCACCCTGGGAAGTAGACCACAAGCAGCCTACAGAGGTGGAGGAGTTCCTAGTTCCCCTGTTTGTAGAGAAGTGGACCATCATAACCAGTGATGGATTGGATGTGGGAGCTTGGTTGACAAAGACCACATGAGTGTTTATACATGATGCACCACTAGGTTAATAATAGACATTACATACATGATGCACCACTAGGTTAATAATAGACATTGCATATCTGTACAGTACAGTGCACTACCTGTGCAGCAGGGCATATTCACTAAGAAGCTTCTACATATTTGTCCTCTAGGTACCTTCTGGACAAATGTGTAGCACCCTTCACAACAAGGAATGTACATCACCATATAGTATTCACATACTGTGTAATCTACCAGTAAGGTGACAATGGAAGTGTTAAGCAAATGTTTGAGTGCTACCATAGGTGTATTTAGTTTTTGTTTCAAATGTTCTACTGGTGGAGAGTTCAGGAAGATGGGATATCACATGCTTGGTATGAGCAGATTGGTTGTTAATGACGTGATGGAGTATGTACAATTTACAGTCCTATGAGACTCCCATGCAGGAACAGACCAGACCACAAGATTCACCATAATCTGGAAGACATCCTGCAACTGGTAGCCCCCACCTGGGTTATTCAGGAATTCAAACCCATGCAGGATACTTTCACAGTAATGCTTTTATTTTTATGTATTTATTTAGCATTGTTCACAGGGAAAGTCCTTCTGGGGTTGATCCCCTTTTCAACGGAGGCCCTAGGAGAAAAGCTGCACAGTTATTACAGATAAAAGTACAAAGTTCATAACAAAATACATACATAAAGTAACATAGTAGGAGTTTTACACTGTACATGGAGAAAAGCTGTATAGTTTTACTCATACAAACTACAAAAGATATTCATTTTTCATACATCAACTAAAACACTGTGGCATTTTACATAGTAACTCAGACATGTATTTACATTAAAATTCTATGTACAGTTTAGGACCTACACATGGAATGTTAGACATTGCTTGTACAGATAATTGAATATGTACAGTTACTAGAAAAAGAAATATATATTTAGAGTCATGTTAGAAATTGTTAGGATGTTCTGTCATTTAACTTTTTTAAAGTAGGGATTTTCAGTGTAGAGTAAGTAGGTTAAAGTCTGTAGATGGAGTTGTAGCTTTGTATGTTAGTATGTTTGTTTTATAAAGAGTATTAGTATGCAGTCATGTATGAGACAGAAGATAGAGACAGAGATATTAGATAAGGTAGGAATGAAGAGAAAATATTGGCAGATATGAGTTCGAAGAAGGCGGATTTTGCATGCATACATAGCCCTTGTGGGAGACAAGTAAGAGTTTATGGCACTGCATTGATTCCAAGTCTATCTCTGACTATGATACAACACTTGGAATGAATCAGAAGATGAGCAGGTAAGTGATCCAGGCACAGACAGATGCTACCTCAGCTGAATGTGTAGCATGGTGATGTGCAACATTTACATGGCATAAGGGATGGCATGCAGCACCTGCACAGTGGCATGACACGTAGACATAGATAGTTATCTTCATTGGCACTTCCATGATGTACATGACAACCACTCTTAGGGCTTCCTCTGCATGCCATGGTGTCTGTGGCCTTAGAATGGACTGGATGCTAAGGGCTGGTTATAGTCCAAGCATACCCAGATGACACGGAAAGATCCAGAGTGAACATCAAAGTCCATGCTGGCCACAAATTCAACCATTCAACCAATCTTGTGTCATGTGCATGTCTTGCTTCTTCATGCTTTGCACTTGGGACACCTCTTCAGACAATTTGACATTGCTGCTATAGTTGTAAGCCTTTGATTTTCCCTGTAGGCCAACAGAGCTTTGCACCTACTCATGGCTGTTATCCCAGTAATAGGTGCTATACACTTATTGGCTCTTGTTGTGATGCACCTCATCAAGTTGCACATACATGTGCCTGTAATGTTATTTTATCCTTGTCATGGGCTGTCAAACCCTGTGCCCA
Organism: Protopterus annectens; assembly: GCF_019279795.1. Lineage (NCBI taxonomy): Eukaryota > Metazoa > Chordata > Ceratodontiformes > Protopteridae > Protopterus > Protopterus annectens. The sequence goes on from NC_056737.1 coordinate 124,862,891, forward strand.
TGAGCCACTACAGTGCACATCACCAGTCCATTTAGGCTTAATGGCAGCTCCACCTCCACCACTGGAGAATGTGATCTCTGAGTGTCCAAAACCTGCTGTCAGAGAGCATGGATGCCATGTCATGTCTGATGAACTTGGCCCATATGATAGTGTTGATGGCACCTATCACTGTATCCCTTCCAAAGTTTACAATTGGTAGTGACTGTACCCTTCCTGCTATTTAACTTGAGAAGGTATTGTAATATCTGATACTTGATGCAGCTTGCTCATGCACTGTCTGGCATAGCTCGGGTGTGATAATGCATGCATCATTTTATTCTGTGTGGTCTACATCATGGCCTACATTTATTTACAAGATGCTGCCACTATCCCAGTGCCACAATGTATCACAACCTGCTCCATCTCACATGTAGTAATGCTGCTGCCTGTTCACTTTGTTAGCAATATGCTGCCTCTATCCCCACTCCACAATGTACCACAGCCTGCTCTATCTCACATGTAGTAATTCTGCTGTCTGTTCATAGGTTCATAGGCTGGTACTAGGCTATCGGCCCTAGGGCCTATACAAGCCTAGCCATAACAATTACCTGGCTATTTCTTCCCACAATATTTACTTCCCCAAACCCCCGTCTAGAAGGGCAAATGACATGATCCCTGGGGTGAATTTACTATCTCCCATCCAATCGTCAATGTTACCTTTGAAGAGGCCAAAGAGGCACTCTACTTGACATGTATGAGCAGTTTATTCCAGAGTCTGGGGAGTCTCTGGGTAAGGAAACTATCCCTCCAGCATGTTTTGTTCATTGTGATGACAAGATTTAGGTGCCTGGAGTGTGTGGCTCTGAGGGATGGGAATTTCTTTAGGTGTAGCATCTCCAACATCTCTGGGTTTGACATGGCCTTGTATGTTAAGCAGAGATTGCCTCTGAGTAGAAGATATGTGACAGAGTATAGCTGGGGTTTTTTTAGACAGTCAGCATAGGGCATCTGCTTTAGGCTTGGGATTCTTTTAGTGAGGTATTTCTGTGGTCTTTCCAGTTGTTGCAGATGTCTTGAGAGGTACATACCAAACACGGCATTGTATTCTATAATGGGTCAAATGAGGGATGAGTACAGTGGGACAATGACATCCTTTTTTCTGGATGAAAAGCCCTTAGTGATGAGGTGTGCCACATAGAAGGATTTCCTGACTGTTGTGGCGATGTGGTTATCGAAAGTGAGACCATCGTCCACCTGTGTCCCTAAGTCTCTTATCACACTTTTGGTGTTTAGCATACTGCCACCTATGTGGTAATTCACAGGTACATGTTTTTTTCCCAAAGGGGATAACTATACATTTCTTGGCATTGAGCTTGAGCCCATGGCTCTGGCACCAAGCATCTGCTTATGGCTCTTTTGTAGAATATCCACATCATTTGGGGATTCAATAATGGCTCCCAGTTTGGAGTCATCTGTGAACATTGTTAGCCAGAGTCCCTTAGTGTTGGCCTGTACTTCAGAGAAGTAGATGCCAAATAAGAGCGGTCTCAGGACTGAACCCTGAGGTACTCCACTTGTTCTTGTCTGGAGCTGGATTTGGAGTCAGCTACTTTTACAGTGTGGGTTCTGTCAGTAAGCCAGTTGGCAACCCATCAAGTGACATAGGGATTAATGGCCAGCTTAGTAAGTTTATCTATGATTCCAGAGTGGGGGATGGTGTTGAAGGTCTTGGCAAGGTCCAGATAGGCTGTGTGGACTGCCTTACCCTCATCCACAGCTCTGGAGACTGATTTGAAGAAGTCAATCAGGTTCAGGAGACAAGATCGGCCCTTCATGAACCCAAACTGGGTGGGGTCCAGTATTTGAAGGTTGCCAATGTCTTTGTTTATAAGTTCCATGATAATACGTTCCACGTTAACAAGATACTGCCTCTATTCTGGTGACACAATGTACCACAACCTTCTCTATCTCACATGTAGTAATGCTGCCGTCTGTTCACTTTAACACGTTATTGCCTCTATCCTGGTGGCACAATGTACTACAACCTGCTCCATCTCACATGTAGTAATGCTGCTGCATGTTCACTTCCTGACTAGCCACCCTGCCCATTGACTGCTGCTCTTACAGCTGTGGTGAGCTGTGCTGGGATGTTTTCCTGCTGCTGCTGCTGTAGCTATTTCTGCAGTGCCATGATATGCAACATGGCATACATAATAAAAATTTGGCTGCAGGTTTTCATCCATACTACAGTACCCAAAAAATGCACTAAGGCAGGGGACACATCTCTTCAGCTTTCCAGACATGTGTTCCACTGTTACATGCTTCTGTAAGAGCAGTACTATATACCATTTGTGCCACAGTCTGGGGGATATGGATGGGAGAGGTAATCACCCATGGCTTCAGTGCATATCCAGCATCATCTGCAAAACACAACAGTGACATTCTTATGTGTGACATGATATCTGATTTCAAGATAAATGTGTATCCTGATCTCTATACCTGGCTGTCTGTGTAGCGACGAACTGAATAACAGTCAAGCTAGAAAAATCTGAGCCATTTGGTAGATGAAATGGCATATGAGAAAAATGCTAACCAGGGACAGCATCACACTAAGTTTGTGTGAACTGTCCACAGGATATTACTTTCATAGGCTGTAGAAATAATTCATTACAGCTCTTAAAAACAGATGTTCAGCTTGATCAGACAATGGGGGCAGTGAGTGCCCACATCATTCCTTCCTCTAAAGTAAATGAATAATACATCTGTCCTTGAGATAAATATGAATGCTAACAAAATACTGAATCCCATGGATCTTGTGAATTGGCCATGAGGCAAATAGCTAAACTGATAATGTCTGCTATTCATAGTAAATGCCAGATATTTCCTGCTTAGTCCCTGGAGAGGGATGTGCAGAAGGGCATCTGTAATATTTAGAAGAACTAATTGTGCCTTTTAAAGTGCACATGTAAGAGAGCTGTAATCATTCAGGCATAGATAACTTCGACAAACATAGTCATTATGGACATATCCTTTATGCGCCACCTCAGGCAGTTGTCATAGCACACTTTTAATAGACTTGAACACATAGATATTACTTTTCACCTGAGGGGTGAAAAACTCTGCTTGAAAGATTGTGAAAAATGGCAGAAACAGCAGGGAAACTGCAGAACAATAGCTACCTCATCTACCACCCTGTGCAGAACTCCAGCCCCCATCAAGTCAAAGTTAAGGAACAAAAAAAGAAAAAAAGTTGAACAGTAAAATAAATAAAATAAATATCTAATAAAAAAAATCTTCCTTGGTCTTACAACAGTAGCAAGCTGTTTGCTAAATCTGGAACAAGCTGCTTGCTTGCTTGCTACAGTTACTACCAATGCAACACTCAGCTCATGCTAAGAGTTTAATAGCTTTACATAAGCTACAAATGCAGTACCGACATTCATTTATGAAGCTGCAATATTCTTGTGGCTTCATAAATTAATGCCAGTACTGTACTCCCACATCATTGGCATCTGCTGATTGTGCCCCCTGACAGATTGCACCCTAGGTGTCCCCTTTGCCCCACCTTAGTTACATCTTTGAGAATCTGGAACATTGGTGTTTGGAAGAGTGGTGTTCCAATTCTGTGTGATTAAATAATTACGTTTAAGCAACTTGGGAGTCTATAGTTCCACAAGGAGTCACCATTGTCCATCTACTAGACTGTCCTCAAGAAATAGTCATTTTTTGTTGTGATCAGGGACATGAGTAGTACAAACAGTACATCCCTGCTTCTTGGCCCACCAGCAGGAGGATGTACAGCATTCTGTTTGCTTCTGCTTCCACACTGTTAGTGTGACTTGAGTGATTACACCATATCTGATCAATACGCTTAGATTCTTGATCTGATCAGTTGCATCAGTTCTAGTCCCTAGTTAATACAATATAATACAACAGAATTGCCTTGTTCCAGATCTAATAGATATCATTTATAACACACAATAAATGTTGCAGCTACATTCTCTCCCCCATATATTCAGCCTTTTCAAACCTTAAAATGCACCCTTGGGACCCATCCAAAAATACTTGGTTAGAATTTCCTCAGATATACAATATATGTATGCACAGGATCCAGCAACTATGATCTGCAGTATGTGAAAGCTTCACTATATCAGTCCAATGTATGATCATTAGTGCAAGTGTTTATCACACATACTATATTAATGTTTATTAACATACAATAATTATATAAATTAGTATATTATTGTTTCCATTAACCCACTGTTATATAGAAATACCTGTTTGAAAAATATACCATGTATGTGTAGACCTGTTTAAGAATGCTTAACTTTATCTATATACACCATAATATCACTATTGAAATACCGCTGCACACTTCTAGGCAGCAGTTTATATGTTGTCCTTGGATGTAACTATAATGCTCCCTCTATACATCAAATCATCACTCCATTTGGTTTGAATATAAAACATCAAAATGATAATAAACAGCATTACCACTCATTATATTACCTAGCCATGTTAGATTCAGTTTACTATTAATTTGTTGTGTAAAGCCTACTTCATAATATAAACCTATAGAATATACACAAAAATACACACAGCAATCAGGAGACAACACTGAAAAAAATGTTCAGGTAGGTTATCTATGACCTGCTTCATCCACATTACCAAACATTTGGGCTGACACTGATGAGGGTTGTACTGTCAATGCACCCACTGATGAGTTCAGATTCTTCATGTCAGTCATCACAGCTCATCTGCCAGGTCCTCCCTATCATCAGTAATCTAGAATGGACAGCTCCACCATAAAGCTAGTGGTAGTCAAACTAAGCTAGTGGGATACCTCTCAACTGTCCAGATTTATGCAGAATGTTTGGATTTGTGTCTCATATTTTTTGGCCTGCTCCTCATAAAATGTGTGTTTTTCTGGAATATCATTGAGGACCGAAGTAAGTAAATAATGACAGGCATTTAAGTTTCAGAATTTATATCTATCTGAACCTGAATGCAAATGCAAGACATGTTATTCTAGCAACTTTCTAAGTTTATAAGAGCAGTATTTAAAAATTGTCCCTATTTTTGGGCCTTTAACCTTCCATTACTTTTGCCTTTGTCCAGATTTATTGTGATAAGAAGTTGAAAGATATGGCTAGTGGTAGTCAAACTAAGCTAGTGGTAGTCAAACAGCAATAGGAGGTGCACAGTTTCATGATGACTCCAGAAAGAAGCACAAGTTCTAAGCAATTACTGAGCCCAGGAAGCAGTGCATATGTTCCTTGTTGCACACTTAAAGTGTTAAGTGTAAAATGTTGGAGTAGAAGCCATTGTTATTTATGTATGTACCACCAAAAAACGGAAAATCCTAACAAATGTTGTTAAATTGCAGTAACATATGTGTTTGTCCAACCAGCATCTCTCTATCATTGCTTGCTTAAACATTTCACTGCTGTTTACTATCATAGTTGTTTGATGCCCTGTAGAAACCGGTAATATTGTTTTGAACTTATGCAGTTCCAGTAAATTCAGTGCAAATATGGACCATAGTATATATATGGCATCCTAACCCTTGATATGCTAATGTGGATGACAGGACACTGCGCTCTTAACTCTGTATTTCAGATGAGAATTTCAGATGAAATGCTAGAAGAACAATTTGTATGTTGCTGCAATGTCACAGTAAAGTTGCATAATTCAGTCAGTTTTGCAGTCATATTTTAAGATATTGGAGGTGGGCAGATAGAGTTTCCTAACATGAATGAATAAGCAAGAGTGCTATGTAAATAACAGCCCATGTTAACCTGCATGGGTTCACCCAACTCATCACATCTCCTATGAGGACTGACAAATCCACCAAATGATACTCTAACCTTGATTGGATTTTGGTTAACAACCCCAACCTATCATCACAATCAGGCTGTCTCCTTGATGGCCTGAGTGACCATCTGCCAACCTTTCTTCTAAGAACCCACACTCACTGTACCAACCAAACCACCTACCACTTAAAAATAAAAAAGCTTCAACCCAGACAGGTTCATCTCCACTCTACATAGCTGCAACTGGGAATCTCTCAGACAGCTACTGCTAGAAGACACTGTTAACTCCTTCAGCACCACTTTCTTAGATATAGTAAACTGCCTTGCACCCTCTAGAACAATTAGAGTAAAAGCTAACTATGCACCCTGGCTAAGTAAAGAATGCAGATCCTTACTCAAGGCTAGAGATAAGGCTTGGGAACAGTTTCACAAAAACATAACCCAAATTGCAAGACAAGCATTCTTAGATCTGTGAAATAAAACTAAGAAACTAGTAAAATCAGACCAAATCAACCACTACCACAATATCCAGAAAAAATACCACAATAACCCTCAAAAACTCTAGGCTGTAGTTAATAATAAACATCCACCAGGTCAATCAGCTACTCCCACACCAACATCAACCAGCAACTCTGATAATATAGCAACCCAGTTCAATAAATACTTTACAGAAACTATCCAAACCCTTGCTCATTATCAGGCTGTCTACAACAACTCTATCCCTTTCACAACCCAACACAGCACCAACTCTTAAAATAGAAACAATCACTTTACATTACACCCAGTGTCTGTTGATACCATAAAAACAACTCTATCCCTTTCACAACCCAACACAGCACCAACTCTAAAAATAGAAACAATCACTTTACATTACACCCAGTGTCTGTTGATACCATAAAAACAACTCTATCCCTTTCACAACCCAACACAGCACCAACTCTAAAAATAGAAACAATCACTTTACATTACACCCAGTGTCTGTTGATACCATAAACACAACTCTATCCCTTTCACAACCCAACACAGCACCAACTCTAAAAATAGAAACAATCACTTTACATTACACCCAGTGTCTGTTGATACCATAAAAACAACTCTATCCCTTTCACAACCCAACACAGCACCAACTCTAAAAATAGAAACAATCATTTTACATTACACCCAGTGTCTCTTGATACCATAAAAAGAACTCTATCCCTTTCACAACCCAACACAGCACCAACTCTAAAAATAGAAACAATCGTTTTACATTACACCCAGTGTCTGTTGATACCATAAAAACAACTCTATCCCTTTCACAACCCAACACAGCACCAACTCTAAAAATAGAAACAATCACTTTACATTACACCCAGTGTCTGTTGATACCATAAAAACAACTCTATCCCTTTCACAACCCAACACAGCACCAACTCTAAAAATAGAAACAATCACTTTACATTGCACCCAGTGTCTGTTAATACCATAAAAACAACTCTATCCCTTTCACAACCCAACACAGCACCAACTCTAAAAATAGAAACAATCACTTTACATTACACCCAGTGTCTGTTGATACCATAAACACAACTCTATCCCTTTCACAACCCAACACAGCACCAACTCTAAAAATAGAAACAATCACTTTACATTACACCCAGTGTCTGTTGATACCATAAAAACAACTCTATCCCTTTCACAACCCAACACAGCACCAACTCTAAAAATAGAAACAATCACTTTATATTACACCCAGTGTCTGTTGATACCATAAAAACAACTCTATCCCTTTCACAACCCAACACAGCACCAACTCTAAAAATAGAAACAATCACTTTACATTACACCCAGTGTCTGTTGATCCCATAAAACAACTCTATCCCTTTCACAACCCAACACAGCACCAACTCTAAAAATAGAAACAATCACTTTACATTACACCCAGTGTCTGTTGATCCCATAAAAACAACTCTATCCCTTTCACAACCCAACACAGCACCAACTCTAAAAATAGAAACAATCACTTTACATTACACCCAGTGTCTCTTGATACCATAAAAACAACTCTATCCCTTTCACAACCCAACACAGCACCAACTCTAAAAATAGAAACAATCACTTTACATTACACCCAGTATCTGTTGATACCATAAAAACAACTCTATCCCTTTCACAACCCAACACAGCACCAACTCTAAAAATAGAAACAATCACTTTACATTACACCCAGTGTCTGTTGATACCATAAAAACAACTCTATCCCTTTCACAACCCAACACAGCACCAACTCTAAAAATAGAAACAATCACTTTACATTACACCCAGTGTCTGTTGATACCATAAACACAACTCTATCCCTTTCACAACCCAACACAGCACCAACTCTAAAAATAGAAACAATCACTTTACATTACACCCAGTGTCTGTTGATACCATAAAAACAACTCTATCCCTTTCACAACCCAATACAGCACCAACTCTAAAAATAGAAACAATCACTTTACATTACACCCAGTGTCTGTTGATACCATAAAAACAACTCTATCCCTTTCACAACCCAACACAGCACCAAATCTAAAAATAGAAACAATCACTTTACATTGCACCCAGTGTCTGTTGATACCATAAAAACAACTCTATCCCTTTCACAACCCAACACAGCACCAACTCTAAAAATAGAAACAATCACTTTACATTACACCCAGTGTCTGTTGATACCATAAAACAACTCTATCCCTTTCACAACCCAACACAGCACCAACTCTAAAAATAGAAACAATCACTTTACATTACACCCAGTGTCTGTTGATACCATAAAAACAACTCTATCCCTTTCACAACCCAACACAGCACCAACTCTAAAAATAGAAACAATCACTTTACATTACACCCAGTGTCTGTTGATACCATAAAAACAACTATATCCCTTTCACAACCCAACACAGCACCAACTCTAAAAATAGAAACAATCACTTTACATTACACCCAGTGTCTGTTGATCCCATAAAAACAACTCTATCCCTTTCACAACCCAACACAGCACCAACTCTAAAAATAGAAACAATCACTTTACATTACACCCAGTATCTGTTGATACCATAAAAACAACTCTATCCCTTTCACAACCCAACACAGCACCAACTCTAAAAATAGAAACAATCACTTTACATTACAGCCAGTGTCTGTTGATACCATAAAAACAACTCTATCCCTTTCACAACCCAACACAGCACCATCTCTAAAAATAGAAACAATCACTTTACATTACACACAGTGTCTGTTGATACCATAAAAATAACTCTATCCCTTTCACAACCCAACACAGCACCATCTCTAAAAATAGAAACAATCACTTGTCTGTTGATACCATAAAAAAAAACTATTAAAAAAAATGAAATCAACCACCAGAGCTGCAGACAACCTCCCAGCAGACTTTCTGCAAATCACAGCAGAAACTATGGAATACCCAGTAGCTAAGCAGATCAATATCAGAGAGCCTGGTCCCTGATATTTGGAAAATCTCCCACATCATACCTTTACACAAGGGAGGTAATTCTCCTGAACTTACTAATTATTAGCCAATTGCCATCCTGTCACCCTTATCTAAAATACTACAGAGGTCATACATACCCAATTCATGGACTACCTTCACACACATAAAATATTATCAAACACTCAACATGGTTTTCGCCCCTCTTACAGCACCACCACAGCCCTAATGTCCTTCTCTAACACAGTGAGCCACTATAGAAATAATGTTACAATTTGTATCTGTCACATTTTTTGACTTCTTCAAAGTCCTTGATATGGTCAGTCACAATAAACTCATCAATGTCCTCTCCACCCTAAACCTTAGTAACTCATTTATCACATGGTTCCAAAGCTACCTAACAGGACAACAGCAGGCCATCCAATGGCAACTCCACCTTTCTACTCTTCTCCCTGTTACCTTAGGAGTTCCACAAGACTCCATCTTTGGACCTCTACTGTTCTATCTCTTCAACAACCAGCTCCACACCTCCACATTCCATGCCTTGGTCATAAAATATTTTAGACAACTCTAGTCTAATATGCACAGCCACCCCCCTACAATACATCCACACCATAACCCAAGATTATTTTATATCTGTGGAATCATGGCTTGCTAACTCCAAACTCATTCTAAATCCCAACAAAACAAAGCTCATTTTCTTCTGCTCAACAAGATCTCTCTTGTCTTCCCTGTCTTTCAATATCCTATCCAAGAATAAAACTATTATCATCCCAATAACTCACACCAAACTGGTAGGAGTAGAAATTGACAATAACTTGAAATTTGATATACATATAGCTCAAACCATTAAGAATGTCCCCAAGAAACAAGGTCTTCTATACAGAAACAATTTCTTACAAGAAACACAAAAGCTACTATCACTCACACAGACCACTTATCAACTCTCATATGCCTCCCCAGTTCTAACCAACCTTTTATAACTGATCGAACCAAACAGGAATCTTGTTACAATAAAATTGCCAAGTTTGCCACTGATGCCTCATACAGGACCCAACACTGTACATTTCTTGAACAGCTAAAATGGCTAGAACTTCCTCAACTGCTACACTTTAATCAATTAAACTTTGCCCAAAAAATACTGCATCATCCAGATAAAACTGCTCTCCAAAATCTTATGCAACCATACACCACTTCCAGATCCCTCTGTTCCAGTACAAAACTCCTTCTTGACATCATCAAAGCAAACCACTCTTCTCAAGCTTCATTCCTAAAATATGGAATAAACTGCCTACCCAAATTACCTCCAGCTGCTCTATAACACAATTAAAAAAACTCTTGAAACCACACTTGATAGACACCTGGCTCTGTTCTTGAAAATGTCCTGGATAGGCCTTTACCTCAGCCTCTTTAAGTATTTATTACTCATTGAGTGTTATCCTACAGCAACATCTGTCATCATCTGTATGTAAACTAGTTCTCTTTCTCATTTATATTGTATATCTTCATGTATGATGTGTAATGTAAATGTTTACTTCTAAAGAACTGCATTTATCATCATTTTTTAACTGTTGTTTGTGAACACTTTTGTACTTCCATGCATGCTAGTCAACTTTTTCAGTGTTTATATTTCTTATAACAGGAGTTTTTCTCCCTGAGCCTCCACTGAAAAGGGACCTGTGCCCAGTTGGACTTTCCTGGTAAACAAATATAAAATAAATAAATAAATGTAAATCCACAATGATATGTTTCCAAATGAAGCAACAGATATTACAGTTCCTTTTAGGGCATAATACATTTCATATGTATGCCAACTGACTATTCAGTACTTACGCTGAATTTATTCAACTTGTACTAACATATGCAGAGTGCTGCTTTGTTAATAGTTGTCAATTGCTTCATAGGATATCTGGCCAAATTTTGGGACATGCCGATTTCAGTGCTGAGGTAAAGGAGACACTAGCAGAAGCTCTATAGCACCATGGTCTTGTACTGCTTTCTTGGCATGATTCATGGCAGCAAAGGGACTGGTGACTTGATAACATTGTGCATCACATAAATACATTTACAGTGTATATCCAGCACTGTAGTCACACACCTGATGTGTCAGACATGATCATCCACATTGTCAGCAAAAACAAAAGTATGTGCTACCATGATTTGTTAGTATATTAAACTCTTTGCAGTGTGGTTCTGTTTGTATTAATATACTTGTGTATCAAATGATGTAGGTACATACAACTATTGTAGGATGATCTGAAGGTCTATGCAACGAGAACAGTAAGCACAAGATGCATTTGTTGTTTAGATTATTGTTATTTTTTTCTTGGTATTGGTTGATGTAAAAATGCAAAAATGTCTGAAATAAGGGGCAAGATAATTGTGCCAATTATTTTAATCAGTTGATCCAACCCTTGTCCATGCCTTAGTGGAATATGGTTCTGGGCAGTATATCAGGCATCATGTTGGTTTTTACTTTACATTTGGAACTGCCTCTTCACCTGACCCATAAGTCTTGTCTGCCAACCTCAGGGATGATATTATGTCAGGGAACATGTAGACAGCCAAGGAGATAAAGTGAACACATGACATTGTCAGCAGGTAATTATGACATCACTAACACACAAGGCAGTGCTACAGGCACAAAAGAAATGTGTTTTAGGTGCATGTGTAGTGTATCCACAACCACTGAACTACTACCCTGTGTGGATAGTCATACTAGTGCTATTGATACAGGGATGTAGCAGGAGTCTACGTCAGAAGCATTCAGTGAGGACAAAGACACAGGGAAGACTGTGACAGAAACATCCAGTAGGGATCAGATGCATCCACTGTTGACAAATATGTAGAAAGGGCTTTCAGCCAGAATCCAATACAGACAAACATATAGACAGAACATTGTGGCAGAAGTATCCAATGGAGCCAAACAGTGGGGGCTTTATGTCAAGAGCAAGCAACAGGGACAAAAATGTAGGTGGCACCACTTTATATCATACCCAAGCTGGGGCTTAAGATATTGCCATAAGTGATAGAGTTGAATTGGCAAAGTCACATGGGACATATGTCAGCATGGCAGGGAAATGGTGACATCAGCTGATGATGTATTTCTGCATGACAGTTTAACTGAAAAGACACCTGCTCAGGTAAGTCATGGCATCCCATTCACAACAGACCATGATAGTGTAACTGAAAAGCCACCTGCCCAGGTAAGTCATGTCATCTCATTCACAGCAGACCAGAGCCCCTCATGCCAAGTCTTGCATGCTTATAATGCTGTACAATGGGGTCAAAAGTTAGGACATAGATAAGATACTGGGACTGCTATCTCAACAGTCTGTGGCTATGGTGCCCCTATTTAAACTATGCAGTCTCATTAATATCAGTTGGAAACATTGGTACATGCAGTTTGAGACTCGCTTCATGACATTATGATAAGCAACAGATATAGACTGAGGTAGGCAGCATCAATGTAGCTGCATTATTCCACTGTTTGGTAAAGCTGGAGGTGTTGCTTCAGTGGCGTAATGGTTTAATCTACAGTGAGATGGCCTGATAGTTTATAGGTGATACCAGGTATACTACATCATGGAACCTTACTCTAGTACTGTTGTGTATGTTCCTGTACCTTATATGTACTGTTGTGTATGTTCCTGTACCTTGGTATATGTTGTCAGCAGTGTCATGATTAAAAAATGCAAGTAAGACCCAGTGAAGCTAGAGTTTTCACTGTGTAAAAGCTTAAATCTCTTATAGTGGTGGTCCATGGGATGTATGCAAATGACCCCTCAAGGACATACCAGTGTTTCAGCTACATGACTTCTGAATACCTATGACTTTTTCTGTATACTTTTTAAGTCTTATTGAGTATATTTAGACTAATAAAACAAAAAAAATCTCTTGTCATTGTGGTATTAAGCAAATGGTTCTATCTGATGTTATGGATGTTCAGGACATGTTGTGGCCAGTGTGGACAATATCATGACATTAGTCCTTCAGTGAACATCATGCAGATCTGTGTGCTTTGTCTTATGTAACATGTCATGATACATATATCAGTACCCAGTGTTACAGTGTTCCCAGCACCTTCACATTCTGTGTGCATCCACTGCCAACACATCAATACACATTTTCCTTATTTTTATTTTCCTAGCTACATGGATTTTTTTTTCAGTAATGTACAGGGGATATGGTAGTAGTGCTCTATCATATCAGATTGGGAAGTCACCATCTTTGATGTGATTATATTCCGCAACAATGTACAAACAGTGAACATCCAAGATGTTTTTCTGCACAAGTTTTGTGGTTAATACCTGGATATGTCCATGAAGCTGAATCAGGATTTCAAAAGACCATTACATATTTGATTACTATCCCTGTCTACTGGTGTGCTTTGCTGTAGATTTCCTTGGTAAGTATTGTACGATTACATATTGGTGTCTAATACCTTTGGTGCATTTGATTAACATTATCATATTTGCTTCAAACATGTATTTGATTGCCCATGAAATGTCCTTTCACAGTAATCTTTCAGAGTATATACTTTTCATTTGGCACTATCACACACACTAGCAGGAATGTAATTCTTTTAGCTCAAGAATCATGCCATCTGTATCAGACTTGACCTGATAGTTCAAGCATAAGTATCTCTTATAAGCTATATATATTCTACAGGATTTTCTTGCATATGAGAATCTCTGATTATGTGTATAGTTTCTGGTTGCAAGTACTTGTAAAAAGTATACAAACTTATAAACAGTTCTGTAATTGCATAGCATTCAGCTTACCCATATTTCCCAGCTACTCAACACATGGTAGGTAGGAACTAATTGAAAATTTGAAAGGTGGCAGTCTGAATGCGCTGACCATGTTTCACATATGACACGGGAATGTTGCAGTTATTATGTCCAATGAAAAGTATGCTTTAGACTGCAACGGGAATGTGTTCTGCCTCAGGTTGTGTAGAGTCATGTGTTATACACAATTATAAGACATTCAGCCTGCATTAACTACATGTCTAGGGTGTATTTATGACCACTTGATCAGACAGAGTGTCCACCAGGAGCCTCTGACATTCCCTGCCTTGATGACTCCTTACTACTGGCAAAATGTCTGGCTTTAACACCTCATTAGCTATCTGAATATTTGGCTGCTATAGAAGGCATAGCTCTCAAACAATCAGGGACAAATCCAGAAATAATCAGGGGCAGTCAGGGACACTTTCAAAATATTAGTACCATTAACTTAAAATATTGATAGAATAAGAATATATAAATTATTATATATATTTTGAAGTAAAAGGAGTCTATAACTGTAATTATTGTCATTATTAATTAAGTGTAATTCACCACCTTTTTCACCAAAAGTCATCAGTTTTAAGAGAGACAGAGCTAAAATTTCTGTCAAACTCAAGGACATCCCTGAAAATCAGAGACATTTGAGAGGTATACTGGAAGGAGAGCTATGACCCAGAGTACCATGCTTTGTAATATCTGAGAAAAGATAAGCAGCTGTCGTGCTGGCTTATTTTTGTGTCAGACCTTTCATATCTCAGCATGCCTCCATTATGTTATTGAGTTGCACAAAGGACAATAGCATCCAGCAAAAGGTTTTATAGTTCTTCGTCTGTGTTCATAGTCTGCATACATTCTTTTGTAATATTGGCCATTTTGCAATTGTGAAAATTTGCCACAGCTTGCTTTGTTTTGGAACAGATCTCAAAGTGATTTTGATTCATTAGTATAGCACAAGATATCAAAAATGTGATAAAAAATTAAATATTTTTCAGTTTATAGGTCAAGATTTTCTATAAAATGTTTGGCTGTATTTATCATTTTCTCTCCCTTGCTCAATATGGTATTATTATTATTATTATTATTATTATTATTATTATTATTATTATTATTATTATCTGAGTGCATGTCTCCTTTCTTTGGCTTTAGATAAATTGCAGTAATTCTATGTCTTTGACTGTTTCAGTCTAATTACAATAAGTGATTTAAGTGGGCCTAAATTGATGTTCTACTGTGTTCTACACCTTTTGGCAAATATGAGGAGGGAAAGGTCAGAGCCGCATTATTGTGAATAACAATTTTCAGTGATAGTGTGATTTTTTTTCTGCTTTGTCTCAAAAATAAGAATGTTGCATATGATGTACAATTAGATAGCTATAGATGCGTGTTCTTCTGCCACTAATGGTTCTGTAATAATTCAGGTAAAAGTTGGAAATGGATGAAAGACTTAACAGTCAATGTCCCTTAAGCATGTGAAACCATGCCCTCTTCTCTCATGAATGCAAAGTTCAGTTACAGATAAATTTGAAAACTGATGCATAAAATGTAGCAATTGCAATTGTTTATAAGAGTTAGAAGGCAAGAAGACACTTGTAAATTTGATAGAGTCGACTGAAAACATTTCTAAAGAAACTATTTAAATAAACTAGCAACAAAGCAGTGCTGGGATGTTATTGATTCTTTAGAGATTCCATAATCACATAAGTAAACAGACTATATTTAGCACCAAATCAAGGTCTGGATGATGTTTCTGGTATTATGATATGATGAGCTATGTCAAAGATATCAACTAGCTAGAAGTGCCATAGTTAACATGGTTGCTGTATGTGACAAAATTCATAACTTGCAGCATGAAAAATGACTAGTTTTATACAAGATCTATGTTAATGCATAATTTGTAATTGTGTTAGGATGCTAGGGATG
The DNA here is from genome assembly GCF_019279795.1 of Protopterus annectens. Lineage (NCBI taxonomy): Eukaryota > Metazoa > Chordata > Ceratodontiformes > Protopteridae > Protopterus > Protopterus annectens. The sequence goes on from NC_056737.1 coordinate 124,878,865, forward strand.
TTTAAGTGAACTATCCATATTCTACATCACAAAGCAGGGGTTTCTTGGTACTAAACTGGTTCCAGCCAAAGAAGCAAGAGTCCTAATGGTAGATCGTATGTAACAATTCATCTGTGTTAGGTGCATCTCTATAAAGTTATACTGGCAAACCTAAATTTTCAGGAGTGTGTCTTCATTTCTGTCATCTACCCAAGTATGGGGGATGGTATTTTGGAAAGATTTACAATGATTTGTAATGCAGAGGTGCTGCACTAAATACCACAGAAAGAGGTGGGAAAGGGAGGAAGTACCCATTTTTATTTTTGAAGACAGGTAGAGGGTGGCATAATGCAGTCTACAGAACGATGGAATAGGGAAGGTAGCAGTGGCAGACAAAATGTAGACAGAGACAAACAAGGGGTGTGTGTAGCCAAAAGGGGGCAACACTGAAGGGGAAAAAGCAGATAGAGGGAGGATAGCTGGTGATGCTGAGGACTGGAGTACAAACGGGATGTAGGAAATGACATAGAAAGAAGTGAAATGCTATGGGAAGAGTGCAGAGGGTGATTTTGACTGGCCCCAGAGGCAAATCAACCTAGGCATTTCTTACTTCTAAGGCTGACATTATGGACATGCCCTAACTCTGGGAGCCTAATGGCTGGAGGCTGCTACTTCTACGACTGTATCAGCTACATAAGAAGATTATATGGGGTCCCTTCACATGGGTCTGGCAGCCAGCTCACTTTGGATTTTAGTCCTATAGTTCTTAATACTCATGCCAGTTGTTCCAGGGTCCACATTCAGAGGAGCATCTGCCATCATCCTGGGATGTGACCACAGAGATAAACTTTGAGCTCTCCAAGTAACCATCTGTAGGGTGACCTTCATCCGTCTGCAAAAGACAGGCATAGTAACTACTGGTGGCCCAGTAGCAAGGGCATTAGCTTACGCAGACCCAGGTGTCTGCTACTGCCATTCTACATCCTGAAATATATCTGGACCTGTAGAAAGGGGAGATCAAAACAAAAAGAGATAAAAATACACTATGCAAGTTGGATTTCTATTTTATATAACTGACAGCTTTACATAATGCATGCCCTACCAGCAGTGTAACCTGCCACTTCTCCTCAGACATGACTTCAAGCTGAAAATGATCTGGTCTGTCACTATAAAATAAATTAAGATACTAGTCAGTACAATTTGTACCTACGAACTGGAGGCAAGCATAGCAACAGACAGCCATAAAAAAAATACATAATAAAAACTTAAATGCGAAGCTTATTATAAAATTCTCTCTCTCTCTCCAACCCATGCCTTCTACTGCTGGAGCAGGCCAGGATAGTGCCACCACAGTTTGTTCCATCTATAACCGTATGCTGCTCACCTGAGCAGATGATGCCAGTTTCATTGTTCACTGTTCTAGCAAGCTGGGACCACACATCAGTTATAATCTTTAATTGTCATAATGACCTAATCCTTGTAATCACTGTGCAGCATACAGAGGAAAATTGTTGTCTCCTTACTGCACCATTCAGGAGCTCTGCTGAATCCAGTGCCTGCAGTGGCCATGTCCACTCAGACAGAATGAAGAGAAAAATAGTAGCCTTGTCTGCATAGCCAGATATTATGGACACCATGCAATAAACATTGTCAGAAAACAATGGTGAACTATGGAATGTTTCATTATTAGAAAGAGGTGGTGCTATGAGCTTTGCAGTGACCGTACATGAGCATACTGTGCAAATGACCTCCCAGTATGGAAACAGGCAGGGATGAGCATGGTAACACTGATAGTGGGTCATAGTGCAATACATTATGACAGTGATTTAGAGACAGCTATGCCAGTTCACCTCATTACCACACTCACCATGATTTGATCCTGTGGGATACCTTACGATAAGCAACTTAAAAATAGGAATTCACTGTATGAGTTTGTACTGCAATATAGGTATACAAAAAGATGGGTTCAGTTACATAGCACACAGACATGACAGGTTATTGTTCAGATGTTGGAGGCCAGCCTTGACAAGGCACACACTAAAAAAGTATTACTACTTACTGTTCACTTGTGAGTGGGGAGCACACCCTCACAGGGAACACAGGAGAAAGACATTATAGGCTTCTGTCTTGCTGAGTGATGGCTCACCCTATCAGGAAATACAGCAAAAAGGCATAGCAGGTTACTGTCCAGTGGACTGAAAACATGCTACAGGGAAAATGAGAGGGAACTTGTACATAAATCATAACACCTAGCATCATCAGAGTGCTGAAAGAAAGTGGGCATCAGTGGGAATGGTGTCACCATATTATCAGGCAGGTATGTGGCCTCCAGACAGAGGCAGCAGAACAGTATGAGGCATAGGGGTCTGTAAATGAGTCATAAATACACACTCAATGATCCGCAGGTGCAATGCACAGGTGTATTTGTCATGTTCTGGGACTGAGAGAACAGCAGTGACTGAAAAGTTTACTGCTCAGGAGACAGGTGTTACTGCAGACCCTTCAATCACATGTCATTTTTATCCTGAGGAAGAGCAGAGCAGACAAGACTGGGACCAGGTGTTGCAAGACATTGCTATAAAAGGACACTTGTAAAGATACATTACATGTTCGTCAATATAATACTGCTTGCCAAGACCAAGGCACAAGACACCACCATGTACATGTCCACCAAAGGAGGTGGACAACCAACATAAAAGTAGCTAACAGAGGTGGACGTCTTCCTGGTAACCCTTTTTTGTAACAGGTGAGAAGACCTTCATAGTAGAGATGACTACCTGAGTAGAGGCATGCACCAGGTTAGTCCTAGCATGGTATATTACTGTTGTACACTAACCCACATATCTTAAGGCATTCTTAAGCTCCACACTTAGGCATCACTGCTATCATACAGAGAGGCATGGTATTGCATATAGTTACCTAGTACATACACACCTGTTAAGGACAGCATTTCCCCAGTTGGTATCTGTTGGTACAAACATAGGGATACTGGCAAATGCCCATTGTGGCAGTGTAAGGGTCCAGAGGCAAGGTGGGTGGTGACAGGCCAGACTTACACAGATAGCACAGACTTTTTCTGGACACTGCATGGCTGTGACCCCTGGTCATGGCTGCCTCCACTCCTAGGTGTGGGCAATCTCATGGTTGCGACAAAAGCTTATTTACCTCCTCTGCAGGGACACTTCATTAAACCAGGCACTCTGGGTCCCACAGTTGAACACTATTCCTATACCCTGTTGTCCTACTGACTGCATTATCTAGCCATGCTCATCTTTTTGGTAACAGAAGCCATCCATTTACTACTTCCCAACATAAGGGGCCAGAACAGGCTTCCCATAAATGCTCCTGAAATGCTACACCATTCCTTGAGAAGGACACATCCAGTCTTGATACTGCAGAACCATACAATAAACATAGCTCATGTTCACTACAGGCAACTTCCACAGCAAACCTGGAGGATGTGATCCCTCATTCTCTCCAACCTGCTGTGTGCCACTATGGCTACCACATCTACCTCCTATAATACACATGTGATAGCATTGCTGTCACCTGTTACCATGGACCATGCCACCTATGTGGATAAAGATGACTGCATCTGCATTACACAATGCCTGATGCACAGCATATCCTGACAATGTTTTATTATGCACAGCTCAAGTGTATTAATGCATGCACATTCTGTGTTGTCCTTTACATGGCTCATAGTTGAGGGACCAGACACTACTTCTTTGCCAGTGTTGCAACATATTACTTTTGCCTCTCACTTGCATGGAGTAACACTTTTGACTGTTTCTTGGGCAATTCACCTTATGATTCCACTGCTGCTGCTGCCACAGGCTTGTCAGACATTACTGCAATGTTTCCATGTTTTAGTATGTGTCATGTTTTGAGTACTATTACATTGTGTAACATTGTGTAACACAGCATACGCCATAAGTAAATGAATACAGATCTCAAGTGTGTACTGCAGACTGTCACTAAATGTATACAAGCAGTGGAAACATGCATTCAGGTATCCAAATACATGTTCAACAATATTCCATGCCTATAAAAACATAGCGTTGTGTGCCATCCCCACCATGATCTGGTGTCTTTAGACATCCGCAATAGTCATAGTTCAAAGACATATTCTGCATCACCTGCAACACACAACAGTGGACATCTTTTTAAGTGATCTGCTGCCTATATCAATTAAAACATAATATCCAGGACTTGGTGTCTGGGAATGTGTGTGCACACCAACTAGATGACTGTGGAAAGTCATCCCTCATAAAATGCTAGTCGATGTCACACGTGCCAAATGTGGGAATCATAGGAGCTGCTTGATGAAGCACAGACATGTTATGTGTAATACCCTGTGCATTGCACATCTCCTGCCAGTTGTTGAAGTGGAAGCATCTCCAAATGGTACAGTGGATACAATATGGTGTAGGTAGGGCTTTAATAGCAGTATGAGTGAAATCAGTGGCCACAGGATCATAGATAAATAGCTTATGTTGTAGAATGCCCACATTGTGGTGGTTCTCTCATCTTTTATACACGGAAATCATATATCCTCTATATTCTGCAACAGCATGTTAATGGAATGGTGTAGAATTCATGAAGTCGATGTCTGTGAAACTTTCCTTATTTCTGTGACAGATGTTTAAAGGTCCCTGTACCAAGTATGGTTAATGCTAAACAACCCATTTAGGTCAATGGGATAAGCAGTTCGTCCATCCCCTTTGATTCCATGTGTGGCTGCATGCTTTCTAACTCCTCTATTTTGAAAATTTCTATCTGGTAGTGGTCAACAGTGTTCTGGTTATAAAGGACATAGCATGTCAGATCCTGCTGGACCAGTTTGTAATACAAAGGGTGACAACCTGCAACTTCACAGAAGCTGACACTAAACTTGGCACTTACCCATGTTGATCAACTAACACTTTGTATCATGTGCAAGTCAAGCTCTTGTTCTCAGAATAAATACATAAATCTTTGAGTCACTTCACCAGCTTGGATTTTGTCATTTGGATGCACAATAGCTGTCATTAGCATGTTGATGTGAATTTACATTCCATTCTGCAGTCATTTCTGTAGCATTGATGCAACGTTATTTCTTCAGTAGTTTGGTCATGTTGCTTTTGCCTCTACATTGGCCATCTTCTGTGCATAATCATTAGTGATGCTATTTTTCAGAATGCTGTGCTTTAATTTTTTCTCAATACCACTCTGTATGAGGGCAGAAAGGATAATGGAAAAGTACCTGCTAGTAGATAAATTTCTACAAATGCCTTAATAGATAAAACGTGAAAGTCTCACAGATAATCAGTATGGCAACTAGTGCAGAGCATTAACAATCCCCAGGATTCAATAAACCTCCGTGCACCAATAAGACTATTCTTGCAGGGAGTGGATGTGTCCATGCAGCACAGCAGCACACCTTGCATATTCATGAAGGCTCACTGCTGTATAACCTACACATTCGCAATCCGTGAACGAGGGTAGGGGGTGTGTTACAGCAGCGTCATCACATGTAACATGCCCCCTGCACTTAGAAAGTGCCGTTATGGCACTTTGAAATGTAAACAACAGTGTTTGTGGACATAGCACACAACTGTACAGATATTCGCAGAATGTCCAGAGTTTTGCCTCACATATCTGCCAGTGAAGGCTAAAATAATATATAATGACAGACATTTGAGTTACAGACTTCAGACACCTCAGAAAATTCATGCTAATTCAAAACCTGTTATTCTATCAACTTTAAAGGTGTGTAAGAGAAAATTTCAAAATTGTCCCTATTTTTGTTCCTTTGTCCCCCATTACTTATGGCTTTGTCCAGATTTCTTGTTCAAAGAGGTTGGAGGTATGTGTATACCCCTAAAGTGAGAAAAAGTTAAAATCCATGTTAATTTGTTTTTTTTTTTTTATCATCCCAAGTAAAGTTTAAGTGTAGCTGAGTGGGTGTGCATGTTGCACAGCTGTTCTTAGTATAGCTTAAATATCCCAAGGAGCTAAATAGAAATATACAGGCAAAATTATCAAAGTGCGATAGTGTAGTGGTTAGAGCTTCTACTTTGCATACAGGCATTCACTGTTCGAGCCCCAGTGAAAGCTATTCACTTTTACATGTAAAAGCAGTATTAAAAGTCTCATGTTTTATTAAATGAGGTAGTAAATAAAATTTAGCAACTAGGGTAGTGTAGCAGGTCCAAAACTGAGGTGTCAGTCCAAAAGAAGATCTGAAACCCCCATATAAATACAAGTGCCCCATACAGTATAATCATACAAGAATAAATGTAAATTAAAGAACACAGGGGGTGTCATGGAAGGTAAACATACATTTATAATATGTCAGTAATGATGAATGAATCCCATACACCTGAAAGTCTATAAAATGAAATTTGAACAATGTTAACTAGCACTCAGCTCTGCTTAGCTGGTGTAAACATTGCTTAAATATAAATGCTAAGCAATGAGTAGCCCATTTAAGTAGATTTGCACATTGGTAAGCAGTGCTCAACATCTGACCCGTTAAGCACTGCCAACCTTAGCTAAGCAGGTTTGCCCATCACTTAGCTTAGCTCAGCATATTCAAAAATGGTCCAATGATGGCAAACGTCAGGAAATCAGTCCTGTTTAAGCATCACAGGTGGGAATACAGCCCATAACCAGTTGTAGCTCATCACTGCAGGCACTATAGCTGGAGTTGGTGAGGGATCACGCTTTCTGGTGCAGCATTAGGGCATTCAGAAGTCCAGGATCATGGTTGGACTCCTAGTGAAAGACCATAAGGGGAAACTGCTGCAGGGCCAGTACCAGGGCTCCCAATACAAAGCGGAGGCCTGGGACCATCTCGCACATGATCTCATCAGTGCCACTGGCATCCCTTGGACTGGTAAGGAGGTCCAGCACCATTTTACTGACCTCACGCATAGGAAGAGGGAGCTCTTGGTCCAGTGGTCCAAGATGCCTGGGCAGGGAATGTGCCAGATGTTTGTAAGTATCAGCATCAATTAGTGTTTGCCAAAGTCCAGCCTGTGTATGTGATGGATAGGTGTGCATAAATGTTTCTCTATCTCCTGTACATCTGCAGATGACAGATGAGAGGGCTGCGAACATGGACGCCCATGCCAGCAGGTTGCTAGGGCTGCATTGTGAGGCTTGTGAGTACAAATTTAGCTTGCAGTATTCAGAGCAAATAAATAGAAAGGAGTAGAATGTCAACTGCCAGTAGGTTAAAATGTGTATTTTCTGTAATGAATAAATGAGATGTTAGCAGAATAATACTGACGTGCAGGGTATATATCAATACAAGTGTCAGTACCCTTCAATAAAACTAAAAACCCCAGACTGTTGTGTTTACTTTGCTATGTGGTGGTATGAATCACAGGTTCTGCATAGCAGCTATGGCTCTGACAGCACTAATCAACTGAAGCTCATCTGACAAAGATTGTGGAGTTGTACAACAGGAGATTAGCTATGTGAAATGTTCCATGCACCAAGACCTGATCCCTGAATAGTAATGTTGTATTAACCATTGTTTCCAGATTGTAATATGTCAAAGTAGTAATACACAGTACAGGAAGTATCTGCCATGCATAAATGTCAGAATTACAAAGTCAGATTGTCCAAACAAGAGACTATTAGGTAGAAAACAGTCAAACAAAAACAGCAATTCCCCAATAGCTCATTGTGATGAAATACAGCCTTGTTGTACCTTTTTGCACAAACAGGCATGGTTCGAATCCCTGTAGTGGTAGTAAGCTGTATGCATAATTTCACCAAAGAATATGTGTAGAAACAGTCAGGTAGTGTTAACAGATATTTCCTCCACAGGTCTGCCAGGTAAAGAAATGTTTATACTAGCTGTAAGAAGGCTGTGCCTATACACTGTGTACAACAACCACTGTCCAATCCCAAGGCTGCCAATGACAGCAAGAGAAGTACATACACCAAGTAGTCTCCTCCAGTAAATGTCTCTCAAGTGTCACACTGTCATGGCTACTGGTCACTGCTGCCAACACCCAGGGTGACAGATAAAAATCAAGGTGGAGTAAGACAGTAGCATACACACCCACAGCATGAGTGCAGGGCACCCCTGTCAGTATCACATATGTAACCTTGAATATGTGTAGAAACAGTCAGGTACTGTTAACAGAAATTTCCTCCACAGGTCTGCTAGGTAAGGAAATGTTTATATGAGCCTTAGAAAGGCATTAGTAATACAATGTGTACAAACATACCACTGTCCAACCCCAGGCCATAGGTAGATGTAAAGTGAGGTCATACCTGGAGAGTAATGAGTAGAGTAATGATCAGTGCAGTTGTGAACAATTGAGGCATATACAGTTGTTAATTTACATCTCTCTCTCTTCCCCACCATATCTGCTCCAATAATTTATACACATAAATCAATGGGCATGTTTTTCTCCAAACCTGCTGTTGGGACATGTGTCCTATTGTTCTACAAATATTTAATTCTTTGAATATTAATGTACACTGTTCAAATACTATCATTGGTGGCCTGTTTCTATCAATGTAACTTGCATGCCATTATAATGGCCACTGTGATTCCATATATGCATGTGTTCTGTTTGTTATGCAACTGTTTCAAATCTGTTTTATGGGGTCAATTGAAACACCCATGCATGCTGTTATAACTAATCTTAGAATGTGTTGTTCTTGACTAAACAACATATGCTGTAAAACCTCAATAACATAGCACGTCTGGGAAGGCCGATCCCAGTGGATCTGCCTGTCCCACCAAATCTGGCCATGGCACCGAGCCACAGCATGTCTGGGACCCAACCTGGGACCTCCTTGTCTGCTGGTCCTGTACCACCTTCGGGTGGAACCGCCTCAGGGGATGGGGCCCATCCCTCCCCTGGGATTGGGAGCAGACAGGAAACCATTGCCCATAGTCAGATCCAGGGGTTTGTTGCATAGCAAGCTCTGAAAGGAGTTTGAAGATCAGCTATGCCAGCTTGAGGGCCATGTGATGCATCTTGAGGGTCAGCCTACCCTTCCTGTTTAGCCCCCAGCACAGCCACCTTTGGGGCCATGAAGATGCAGTGGTGACTGCTCATGGGTGGTGACCTCAGTCCCACTGTATCCATTTGGGGGCACATGGGTGTCCAATTCCCAACCATCCTCCCTGTCCAGGGTGTTTAAACCCCACATGTGTCATATACTGCCCATGTTTTTTGTATTGTCTGTCTTGTCCATCTTCCTACCCAACTTACCTACCCAAATATACCTACTATCATTCTGCAACATCCCACTCTCACCTTAAAAAAAAATGGGCATCTGTTCCCCCCCAAAAAATCATGCCCCATACATAGCTGTCCATTTCGGACATGTGTCCACTGGGCACATGTAATCTGGTCCAGCTGGCCTGACAACACATTACTGTTGTCCTCTCCCCTCTTTCAGGGGTTTGAGTGTCGAAATTCACCTCCAAATTCTGTAGACATTCACAGCTGTTGCTGTTATAGAAATGGACAGCTATGGACCTTCCCTCCACCCGTCTTGCACATCCCTAGCTATCTTTCATATTGTTTTTCCTGCTGTGTGCCTCTTTTTTCACCACTTTCCTATCACCTCTTTTTCTTTTCTTTTAAAGAAATTAGCATGGGGGTAAGCAGGAGTAAGTGGCAGTAAGTGGGTTTGCGCGATGCTAAGCGATGCCTATAAAGATTAAGCACCTGTACGGTTAACCGTGTGTTGGCATCACTTAGCATTGTGCAAACCCACACAAACCCACTTACAACTGCTTAAAAGTGCCTTAATCACTCTGTATCCATCAGCCACTGTTCTGCCCAGCAACAAAATAATCAGCCCTGCCAATTCTCAAACTCATGACCTTGTACACCACAGGCAGAGCCATGCACCACTACACCACCTGAGCTGCAGTAATGAATGCTGCTTTTTCAAATATATCATTCAGTACAGGTATAGAATAGTAGGGAACAAACACTGTGGAATCAGTCATGTTTAGTATATATAAATATACACATATAGATATGTATGGTGATAGATACATATAAAAAAGTATATACATTTTATATATATATATATATATATATATATATATATATATATATATATATATATATATATATATATATATATATATATATATACTCATAACATGTAGTGGAGTCATACCTCAGCACCATACCTCTCCACCTCTTAGTGCAAGAATTCTGGACAAAGGTTGTCAAAATGGGGGGACAATGGGCCAAGACTCAGGGCATAATGCAAGTACTGCATTTATAAATGTAGAATGTTGCTACAGTAACAGGGTATGTGTCAGATTACATGTTCAGAAGAATATGAGTTCTGAAACTGAAATGTATGTCATAATTTACTGACAGAAATCCTCACATCATCACAGTGATTTTACCAGAGAAATGAAAATAATGATTCTGTGGAACAGACCAGAAATATGAGCAATAAACCTGGACAGTCTGAAATAATGTGGCCAGTCGAGAGGTATGCTCAGAACCCCTTAGTGCAACAAAGCTAGACCAAGCCTGACAAAGGAGGGGTAAAGCCATGAAACTGGGGACATATCCCAAATACTGGAGTAGATAAGGTGGTACAGTTGATGTTGTAATACCGTCTTGTCTGTTCCAACATATATTGACTGGAATAGCCCAAGTCCAAAACACAATTACTTCCCACTAGTTAGTGACATAAATCTTCACATCATTCCACTGATGTGACAGAAATACACAACATTTATGGGGGCTAGGCAACAGTACATCTGACAAATATCTGGACATAACATCACAGTAGGGAAACTACACTGAGCTGTTAGGAATGTCACCAAGCATTGTCATTTTGCTATGAGGAAATACACATGTAATTGCAAATGTATCAGGCACTACAAGGATGTAACAGCACTGACAAACAGACATCATTGTGAAAATTCATACGCATAACCAATCTCACCAGTCACATTGATATACTGGTAAGCAAAATAAACAGTAGAGTATATGGACTGTGAGAGCAAAGATCATCATCATGTTTGCCACTCACACACTACCCCTACATATACTGGCCAATTCACAGTGTAGTCTGATGCCTGACTGTGGTATGGGACATATCTCAGTCTGCCCCTACAAACATATACAGCTGATAGAGCACCAGAAACTGGAGCAGCATGCAAAGTCAGATAGAAAAGGACCCATAACACTTACATCTACACCCCTCCCTACACAGGTCAAATAACACATTCACAATACACTGCTACAAAATCCTGACAGTATGTCAACAATCACCAGAAATACAGACCTCTCAACTGTACAGAGTCCCACAGAATGTCCAGGCTTTGTCCTTATATATAAGGCCTCTTACACATAAAATGTCTGGCAGTCTGATACATCACTGGGATGATATCAGGAATGAAGTCACTATATAATGGTATACCATATCTATCCACCTCTTACTGCATGCATGACATCTGGAGAAAGTCTGACATACTTGGGAGGTAAAGGCTCAAACACAGGGGCATTGACATATTGCTGTTATAAACTGAGAAAGTTGCTGTTGTAACAGGGTTTCTTGCAACATATCTGTTCCGAGGGATATGAAGTCAGAAACACATATGGATGTTACCATTTACTGACTGCAATCCTCAGAGTATGCTGCTGAATTTCCAAGGGCAAAAAATCTGTGAGTAACACACCAACTATAAGAGTCCCAACTCTGGTCAGTCTGCAGATAGTCCTACAATTGAGAGTTATGTCAACCACATAACACTGTCAGACCTAAAATCATGCAGAGCAGCCATATCCACACAAATCCTGTCATGCTAGCATTGCTTCAACTGTATAACACAATACATACATTCTGTACCTATGTCTGGAACATCCTCCCCCAGTTTGTTGGGCTGTCTCCACAGGATTTGTTGTAAGAAGTATTTCCAACTACCCTCTGTGATGCTGTTTGTCACACACCTCCATGAAGTCCTCCTCACAGGCAAGGAAAAGAGGTAATGCCCACATGAAGTACTCAGTTATATGAGTGTGTTTCAATGCCATTGGGTATAGGAATGATACCACAACTGTTCTACATGAAATTAACAAGTGGGGGACTCCAACTGGTGAACAGGCCATCAACTACTCATGAGCATTACCTACAAAAGACAAGCTGTTGCATATGCAAAACAGATGTATATCCTACATCTGTCTCAGAGAGAGAGAGAGAGAGAGACAGACAAACAAACAGACACACACACACACACACAGACACACACACACACACACACACACACACACACACACACACACACACACACTGAAAGTGAAGGATCATGCCAACCGAAGAGAAAAAAACAGGTATGTCAAACAATTAAGCATGTAATGGAATGGAATGAAATGTAATAGGGGGTATGTAAACTTGAAAAATAGGAAGTTCAACAAATATTATGTCTCATAGCATCTGTGTCTGTCTGCAATGACATAGACCACAGCACAGGGCCCTGAGTCACCTCAGGAAATGATGGCTCACATATGATCAATACTAGAATGTGTGTTGAACAATTCTGTCTGTGACACTACTAGGCCAGCTACTGGGATGTCGTAGATATCCATATGTTAATTATGAATACAACTATGATATACATGTTTGTCTCATAAATGTGATGGACCTATACAGGGTATTTGCATACTGAAATACTGTCACAGCTGCATGTGATATACTGAGCTCATACCATTCAACTGTCCAGTGGTATGCACACTGACCATATGTGCGCCTCATATTTGTTGTTATTTCAAGAGTTGTGTTATGTCTGCTAAATAATTGGAAGCCTGTGAACTTTGACATTACAACATCACCTTCTCTTTCTATTGTCTGTTCCCATGAGGGGTCAGCACAGCAGATCATCTGTCTCCATGTCATCCAGCCCTTTACATCTTGCTCTGTCACACCAACCACCTGTATGTCTGCTATCACCATATGCATCCATCTTATCACAAGCCTTCCTCTTTTCCTCTTACCTGGTAGCCTCATCCTTTCCCAAATATACTCGGTATACTTCCTCATACATGTCCAAACCAACATACTCCTGCCACTCTTTGGCTTTGTCCCCAAGCTGTCCAACCTGGGCTGACCCCCTAACATATATACATATTCCTAATCCTGTCCACCCTCATCACACCCAGTGCAAATCTTAACATCAACTCTGCTACATCCAGCTCTGACTTGTGCCTTTTTTTGAATGCCAATGTCTCCAACCCATATAACATAGCTGGTCTTACTACCCTCTTGTAGACCTTCCCTATCACTCTTAATGGTACTCACCTGTCACAAATCACTCCTGATACTCTTCTCCAACACCCGCATCCTGCCTGTACTCTCTTCTTCAACTATCCCCCACACTCGCCATTACTCTGAACTATTGTTGGCAAGTATTTAAACCTATCCACCATTGCAAACTGTACTCCCTACATCCTCACCATTCCTCTATCCTCCCTCCCATTCACACACATATATTCTGTCTTAGTCCTGCTGACCATCGTTCCTCACCTCTCTAGACCATACCTCCACCTCTCCAGGGTCTCTTCAACCTGTTCCCTACTCTCACTGCAGACCACAATGTCATATGCAATCAGCACAGTCTACGGGGATTCCTGTCTGATCATGTCTGTCAACCTGTCCATCACCACTGCAAATATGAAAGGGCTCATAGCTGATCTCTGATGTACTCCCATCTCCACCTTAAAATACCTGTCACTCCCAATGCAGAACTCACCACTGTCACACTAGCCTTTTACATATCTTGTAACATTTTTATGGATTCCTCCACCACTCCTGACCTCCTCCTACAGTACCACAACTCCTCTCTAGGTATCCTGTCATATGCTGTCTGTAGGTCCACACAGACACACCACAGCTACTTCTGACCTTCTCTGTACATCTCCATCAATACTCTAAGAGCAAACATCACATCTGTAGTGCTCTTTCCTGTCATGAAACCATACTGCTGATCAGTAATCCTCACCTCCCTTTTTAACATAGCTTCCATCACCCTTTACCATTACCTCATGCTGTGACTGATCAATGTTATCCCTCTGTAGTTACTACAGCTCTGCACACCACCCTTATTCTCATAATCAGTACCCAAACACATTTTATCCACTCCTCAAGCATCCTCTTACTTTTCAAGATTACAGTAAATAATCTGGTTAAAAATACCACTGCCATTTCTCCTAAACATTTCCATGCTTCCACAGGTATGTCATCTGGACCAATAGCCTTTCCATTCATAAACCTTTTCATAGCTATTCTTACTTCCTCCTTGATAATGTGTTGCACATCCTGATTCACCATACACACATCATCCAACCTTCTCTCTCTCATTCTCTTCATTCAACTACTCATCAAAGTATTGTTTTTATCTGCTCTACACACTCTCCTTGCTTGTGAGTACATTCCCACCATTATTCTTTATCAGCCTTATTTGCTGCACATCCTTCCTAGCTATGTGCCTCTGTCTTGTCAATTGGTACAGGTCCTATTCTCCATCCTTGGTGTCTAACCTTATATACAACGCTTCAGACACCCCATCCTCAGCCTTGCCACCACTCTCTTTGCCATGCAACCCATCTCCTTACACACCTGTCTACTTTTTTCATCTGTCTGACAATCCGACTTCTCCTTCATCAGCCTCTTTCTCTGTATACTCCCCTGTACTTTCTCATTCCACCACCAAGTCTCCTTGTCCTTGTCCTCCTTCCTCTGTGCAGATGTCACACCAAGCCCCATTCTACTCTTCTCCCTTACTAGCTTGAATGTAGTTACCCAGATATTTGCTAACTCTTCACTGCCACCCACTGCCTGTCTTAACTCTTCCCTGAACACAACCTCACAATCACCCTTTCTCAGTATCCACCATTTGATCCATGGTGCTGCCCTCACACTACTCCCCAATTCTTGATCACCAATGTCATCACACAGACCACCATTCCATGCTGCCTAACTACATTTTCCCCTGTCACCACTTTACAGTTTCCAATCCCCTTCAAACAGGCCCACCTGCATAGGAGATAATCCACCTGTGTGCATCTTTCTCCATTCTTGTATGTCACCCTATGCCCCTCGGTCTTGTAAAACTACGTATTCACCACAACCATGTCCAACCTCTTTTGCAAACTCCACTACCATATCACTTTCTGCATTCCTTTGATTAACACCATACTTACCCATCACTTCTGCATCCACTCTGTCCCCTTTACCAAAATGCCCATTGAAATCTCCAATCACCACTCTCTCACCCTGGGGTACACTCATCACCACTTCATCCAACAACTCCAAAGTACATCTGTCTCATCCATCACACATGCAATTAGCAGAGCATATGCACTAACAGCTGTCATCATTACACCATCAATTCCCAGATTCCTAAACATCACTCTACCCGACACTCTTATCACCTCCACAAACACTCTAGGCATAATGTTCCTTCAGGTTAACCCCTACACCAGTTCCCCTCCCATACCCACCATGATAGAACAATTTGTACCCGACTCCGATACACATAGCCGTACACCCCTTCCATCTGGTCTCTAGCACACAGAATATATCCACCTTTCCCCTGTTATCATATCAGCTAGCTCTGTCCCCATATGAGTCCTTCTCACAACATTAACAGTTCCTACCCTCACTACCACACTCCTAGCATTTCTCCTCTCTCCATGCCATATGAGCATCAGACATCCTCCAGGGTACTGTACTATTAAATGACTTACATGTGTTATGAATAAAGTGTCACTAATTTTGGCCCATAGGCCACCATGTATGTGTTGTGTCCTCCAGATGTCCTGTCCTAACAGGTTGACATGAATGACTCAGCAACAAGAGTGTAATTACAGTGTGACATACTGACATAGAACAGAAATGTATAGCAGGTATTACCTGTGCATATGTATGGATGGGTAGGTGTACCTGGCTGCCTCATAACAACTGACATGGGATGCAAAACATCAGGTAAATAACCTGTACATGTTGTACACATGTGTAATCTTAGTTTCTGTGCATCCAACAGAGTTATACTTCTACAGCTAATGGTTGCTGCATTGCCCTGACACAGACACAGACAGACACAGACATGGGTACTAGAATAAGCATGAGTATCACGTTGAAATTGGAGAGGTGTCCAACTGTGTTATGACCTTGTGTCCATGCCTACTACAAAATGATATATGGCCACCCACATACCTGTATAGCCTCAGCAATAACTTACTTGTAAAACCTGTCTCCACCAAAGTAGAGTAATCCCCTTTGCTGAACAACAACAATGCACAAAACACATAATGGTATGCTATATTGGCTGTACAGGGCAAAGTAGGATCATGCACCAACTGGGCAGCATTGCAACCTTTGTCTGAATTAGCATATTAGGTCATAGGTGGATTACTGTAAGGCTAACTATGAGTACAACTTGGACACATCCATTAAGAGCAAGCACAAGGCCATCTTCACATATGTCTGCAGTCTCAGAGGCAACAACCCAACCCACCCTGTAATGGTGGTCCATCACACCACATACACACACACCATAGCTACAGCCAGCCAACATCAGTATAGGTGCATATGCACAGCACACACACCCCTCCCCTTATCATCATGGATCAAGTGCAAACTGCCTAATCAAAGTTAACAAAAGCAAGTCCCCTTGGGGCCTGATAACATTCCTGTCTGCATCCTACATGAACCGAGGCATATGCTTCCAGCTCTATTACACACTGTAGGCAAGCAAAGCCTGAGCACCATAGACATCCCATCTGCAAAGAACACAGCCACTGTCACCATTCTACACAAATGTCAGTGATGAATGGTGGTTTACGCAATATACTTGCTGTCATTGGGGGAACATGACACATCAGGACAAGGAGTACAATGCATGTCCATACAGTGCTACTAGGTTCAGGGGTATGATGTGTTTGTAAGTGGTGACTAATAATAGGCAATATTCATCTGCTTGCTCTGTAAAGAACTCTGGGCAATGTCTGAGGTCCCGTGATGTGTTTCCCTATTTATGTCTTCCAGGTGCCATACAGAGGCAACCCGCACACACTGCTGCAGAGACAGCAGCCATCATGGAAGCTGTGATAACACACTATGCTGTTCTTTTTGGCTAAAGACGGCAAAATCTGCTGGAGCGGACTGCCCTGTGGGATGTTTGTCAACAGAGTGAACATCTTGGGCCACCATGGATGAACATACGATCAGGTCAGGCATAAAGCAACTGACCTGATACGTCATGCCTAGCAAAGGACTGCTGCTGTAGCAAGGGACCATACTGCTACAGGTGGGGGTCCAGCAACACAGGCTCCACTTACAGCAACAGAGGAGCTCTTTGCCAACCTTGGGGTAGCCCCCACTTAACATCAAACATGTGAAACACCAGTTGTGGAGGTGGGTGGCACCCAGGCAACAGGCCAGGAGCATGCAGGTAAAGCCAAAGTGCACATCAATGTAATGAGGTAGCAGTGAAACTGTCTTCTATAAAGTCTCTAGATGCATATGTCAGTGCAAAATGGATTAGTGGGTGGGGTTTAGTAATGCACATAAGTGCACATCTACTGTGAAGGACAGCAAAATGTGTAATATCATAGTGTGTACTGTATCTGTGCAGAAACATAGCATTCATCTTGTACCAATGCCATATGTAAATCTGCTGACAATACCTCTCCCCCACAACTACATCAGCCCCTCTGGTCTGCATGAGGGACAGCAGCCTGAAGCTGGTAAGTATGGGAATTTCCTGTTGTGGCTCACCAGTACCCCAGGCATGTTAAAGTCATTCATGTGACCATGCACACAACTGTTATATTCAGCCATTTGGGCAATATCTGCATGTTTACTTGTAGTGGTGTTTACTGCATTGCATCACAGTGGTCATCACAGGGGCCTATTTGCAGGAGATGTCCCATATCTGTAGCATACCTCACAACCTGTCATTGCAGGACACCGGGACAAAGACTGACAAAATGGGGGGACAAAGGCCAAAAACTAGGGTCATATTTTATAAATTAGTGTTATACTGTGCATATAAATGGTGTACATACCTGTTAGAATGCCAGGTATTTGTGATATACAAAAATGAGAGCACAATAGACAATTACAAAATCCTGCCAACCTGTCATGTGACCTATAACCTGTACAATTAGTTTGTAAAGCAAACAAATCTGTTATGGGAACAGTTATGACACACAACAATCGTACAACAACCTAGATGCATATGTGTGCACAGGCTAAAGCTAATACTGTGTTGATGCAGCTTTCGATATAACTACAGCAGTACATCTTATTGGGTACATACCTGCCATCAGTTACAGAGACTCTTTGATTAACAGCAAATAATGGTCAGCTGTCCTACCAGGATTATCCTAACATATACCCAGTTTCCTGATACAGCAACAGCCATGGTTTGCATAGAGCTGATGAAGTTGCTAAGGGACCACGTTTTTGAGATGTATCAGCCTGGAGAAGGGTACCAAAAGATTTCCACAGCATTGCATATACCATGGAACACAGTGCAGACAGTCATCAAAAGATGGTGAAAAATATGGGGCTACAGTGACATTACAAAGGAATGGACATCCCTCCAAATTCTATGAGAATACAAGACCAAAACTGGCCAGGGAGGCTGCCAGGAGCCCTACAGTAACAGCGAAGGAGTAGCAGGAATCTCAAGCAAGTACTGGGTGTGTACCACATGTGACAACAATCTTCTGTGGTCTCCATATGTCTGGCCTATAGGGTAGGGTTGGAAGATGGCAGCAGTTCCTCACACCAAACAATATCCAGGCCTAAAGAAAGTCTGAAAACAATACATTAGGTATCCAAAAAGTAAGTGGGAGAATGTGTTATGGTCATATGGACCAAGGTTGAACTCTTTGGCCACAATTCTAACAGGTTTGTATGGCGCAATAACACCATTGCATATCACCACAACAATACCACCCCCATCGTGAAGCATGGTGATGGCAGTGTCCTGCTTTGGGGTTGGTGTTCACAAGCTGGAACTGGGGCTGCAGGCAAGTTGGAGGGGATTATGAACAGTTCCAAACACTGGTCCCTTGTGGCTCCAATCCTTCTGGTGTCTGCCACATAGCCGTGGATGGAGAGGAATTCCCCCTTTCCACACAACAATGGCCCAAACCATACATCCAAATAAACAAAAGGATGGCTTCACCAGGACACATGCAACATTCTGCACTGGCCCAGGTAGAGCCCACACCTACATCCAATAGAAAATATGCATGGGTGACATAAAGAGGGGAGTGTACAGGAGATGCCCTTGCAATCTGACATAGTTGGAAATGTTTGGCAAGGTGGACTGTGCAAACATTGGCAAGTCAAGATGTGCCATGCTGATGGACACCTTTCCAAGAGGACTGAATGCTGTGATTAAATCAAAAGGTGCTTTAACAGAGTATTACTTTAAGGGTGTGCACACTCATGCAACCAGCCTATTGTACCTGTTTCATTTACCTTATGTTACCCGTAAGTGATGTGTATGTTCTTCAGTTAGATTGCACAAGTTGTATGCCACATGAAATAAGGGAAATGTTATGACCTGATTTCTGAGGTCTCATGTGATATATCACAAAATCCTGGCATGTTAACAGGGGTGTGTACAATTACTATATCCACTGTAAGCTTGGGGAGTTGTTTGAGTAACCACCTTTGTTTTAACATACATGTACTGCAGGTTATGCAGTCTGCACCTCAAATTATGACATTAATTAGCGGCACCGTTCCACAAGTCATCCCAGTAATGTATCAGACAAACACAGGAGTTATGGGGAACAGACCAAATATATGATCTAGACATCTAGACATTCATCAAAACTCTGTACAGTTGGGAGGTATGTTCTGTAGGAGTTGCCACAGTGCTATACTGGTGAACAGCAATAATGTTTACATGGGTGCAGTGTGTGCTAGGTGAAGGTCCATCACCTGCTAATACCATTCTTGTATCCCAGAGGTGTATATTAGTAGTAATAGTAAGTGGAAAGGACTGCACTGCATGATGCTGAGGGTCTGTCCAGAGTGTGTATGTTATTGTCTGAATGTGTGTTGTGGATGTCCCCAGTTGGCTAATGTGAGGTCTGTGTAATGCCTTTGAGGCATCTCACATGTATATGTGTGTGTGTGTGTGTGTGTGTGTGTGTGTGTGTGTGTGTGTGTATGTGTACCAGCAAACCTTATAGTGCAGGTAGTAATTTACATATGTTGTTTTTTCCTCACAGGTGGACATGGTGACAGCAGTCCCTCCTGCTCTGATTCTGATGTCAGTGTCTCTGCAGACCCTGACAATGTTGATGCTTTTATTGAGGCACAGGTGGGGTTGTCAAGGGCTGAATCTGTGCCATTGCTTGGCATCCCACTGTTGTCAATCCCATCGCCGCACACAGTCACAATGCCAACACATACCCCATCACCAGTGGCCACAGATAATGGACAGTTGGCAGGTGGTGGCATGGAACAGGCTAGTGTTGTGACTATGGCAAGTGAGGGTACAGGCACTAGCCATAGCCAGAGGGCTGGTGAGGTCCCACACAGGCAGATGGGCAGGGGTGCTTGGAGGAGGATTGCAGCCCATCAGGCCCCTGTTGCAAGTGTCACAGCAGCAGTCACCAGACACATGTTTTGGGCCATCATGGAGGCACAGGCATGCAATGAACGTAACACCAAACATATATGCATGGTCATGGATGAGCACATCCCTGGTGTCCATGGCAATATTCGTGAAATCACTGTTGCCACCCGTGAGCATACTGAGGTCATGGATAGACAGTGGGGGGAGACCTTGGCACTCCTCGACCATAGAATATCTGTGCTCGAGTGTTTGGCAGTCCAGCAGCCATGTGGACATAGGGCAGCACCATGATCAGCTGAGGGTCTACATGGCCATGCACCATCACATTCCCGTATTGGCAGTTCAACCAGCACTACTGAAGGGGCTGTGCTGTCCATGCCATGATGCAGCAGGCCATGGGCATGTAGTCCTGGCTGGTGCCAACAGGGAAGCAGATCCAGCAGACAGCAGTCACCATCGGGGAGTAGTACTGCATCCGGACTTGGCCCTGGTGGTGCCGATGAGACCCCTGGCAGGACTAGTTCCTGTGCCTGAGGCCAGAGACAATGAACTGTACATCCTGCCATGTATGACCCACAGCTGTCCAAACTACCCCTGTGTAGGGTGGTGACATGGTGTGACTGTGTGCATACAAACACACACACATCACCATCAGACAAGTCATCTCCACAAATACACACCACCCCACAAACACTCACACATGATGTTAACCATATGGCCCAGCCTAGGCCTCTGGCAAACCCACACAACACCCTGTGCATATGATGATACCTGTGCCACATCCCTGCCATCCATGCCATCAATTCAGGGACATGCTAATATGGGTCTGATGCACAGGGTGACTTTAATACAGTGTAGCTATTTAATGTTGTGTAAGGTGCTGTCATCTGGCATTTGTAATGGGTACACATCAGAGTGTGTGTGTGTGTGTGTGTAACTTTTCACCCATGATGCATTGTTAGTGTTAGTAATGCTAAGTTAATGTGCTCTCACATGCTGTATTCTGTTTGTGTTTCAGGTGTCTGTGTGTCAGCAGGATGTGGCCCTGCAGACATCGGTAACACATCAATCATGCCATAGCCGAGGTACAGCTGTATCTGCACACATTTCCCAGGTCTCTGTAACAGTTATTGCATGTGCCTCACAGCTTGTAGGGCTGGGGGTATATATAAGTCTATGGTGGTTGACATCAGCTCTTGTAGAGTGGACAATAAGTATAGTGAGTGGAACACACCTCAGATTGCTAAAACCCACAACTCCAGGGGATATTTTGTCGACCAAACACACATAGAATACTGTTCACACACACACACACACACACACACACACACACACACACACACACACACACACACACACACACACACACACACAAACATGCACGCATAGGATCACAGTTGCCAGTGTTCTATTTGGAACCCCTACCTATCAGGTTGTAGTACCACACTGTTATGCGGTTATTGCAGGTGGCACAGGACTAATAGTGTATTGCATGTTACAAGGTATCAAAACCAAAACTGGACACAACCACCACGATGTTATAAAACCAGTATTTAATGTCGAAGTAAAACAAAATAAGATAAAATAAGCACTTTCACATGCTACACAGGTATGCTTCTTCAGATTTCACAAACACATTTTCAAACAGTTCTTAAATACTAACTGCACAACCAAATAATTGAATAATGGTTTCAATAATTGAATTCTATAATTGGTTGATTGAGCAAGCAATATTTTAAGGCAACAAGCTCCTAGTTGAAAGCCAGATATAAAGTGAATCATATATAATGAAATGTGTGTATGTGTATCCTGAATACAAAAAATACAATATGATAAGTAATATAAAGTGATGATTAACTAACTAAAAATTAATAGTTTAAACAAAACACAATTAGCAACATCATATTACACTATCCGATGTAAAAAATATAAAATATAAAATATATCAAGACACTATTTACTAAAATGCGTGTACTGAACGTACATCTAAACCCAGGGTATAAATTGGGTCCTTAGGCATGTCCAGCGCTTATAATTCATTACCTCTTAAAACATTAATGGAAGAAATATTAATAATATATATAGTATATAATATAAAAATACAATATAGAGATATATAAATATATATGGTTGAATCCAAAAATACATCTAAAGATGTGCATCCAGTATTGGTTTAATGCTAATAGACTGGTTGAGCCCTGGTTCTACATGTGCTCTCATTCTAAAGATCCATTCAAGCTCAACTGATTCTAAGTGGTTCAGGTTACTACCCCCTTGTTTATTCTGCAATATCATCTGTAACACCCTGAACCTAAAAGTGTGACCTACATTTGAACTAACATGTCTGACCAACGCGTTCTGGTTGTTCATTTTACTGATATCATATATATGATTATATATTCTGTCTTTTAACCTCCTCGCTGTCATGCCCACATAAAACCCTGTACATTTTGTGCATGTAGCTAAATAAATTAAATTCTTACTATCGCATGTAGCATAAAACTTAGGTTTAAACTCAAACATCATGGTAGGATGAACAAAATGTTGTTCGAATGTTATATATCTACACATATTACATCTCATACAGCAAAAAGTACCCATTTTATTTATACTTAATCTATTGATTCTATCTTTTCTGTGTTCCTTACATAATAGTCTTTTTAAATTCTTACTATTTCTATAGTTGAATCTTGGTTTATGTCCCACTATATTCAATGTTTTAGCATCTATGGTGAGTACACTCCAATGTTTGCTTATTATGTCCACCACTTTCCTATTGTCATTAGTATATCTCGTAATAAATGGGGTTATAATATCATAACTCCCTCTTGATCTATTATTTGCATGATTCATGGTGATTTTAGTATTCTCATTTATATTATCCATAATGGAGCATCTAACTTTATTTATCATAGAATCATTATACCCCGTCTAAAACAGGGTGTGTAGATCATCAAGCTGCCTCTGTAGGTCAGGATTCTCTTTACATAACCTATATATTCTGACAAACTGTCCTTTTACCACATTAGGAAAGACATGTCTGGGGTGCATGCTACTATAACATAAAAGTGTATTCCTCCAACAAGGTTTTCTGTATAGATGTATAGACTCATGAGAGACCACCATCCATCATCCTGGTTATTTTAACATCCAAGAAACATACTTCTCTTGCAGAGATTTCTGAGGTAAATCTCAAAAAATCAGTATTCGACTCCAAGAAACTGATAAACTCTAAGAGATCCATCTCAGTTCCTTTCCAAAATAGTAGTATGTCATCAACAAATCTTTTATATAGTAGCACTTGTTGGTAGTATGTGCTACTAAATAAAATCTCCCTCTCCCAATAATGTACCACTAAATTCACGTAAGAGTTGGCAGAGGTGGTGCCCATTGCTACCCCCCACTTTTGTGCATAAAGTTTATCATGATATATAAACACATTATTGTTGAGGATGATATCCAATAAAGTACATACCAATATCCCTTGTTCATTCATTACCCCTTCTGTTATTGATAGCATACTCCTAATGGCTTCGATGCCGTAGTCATTGGGGATTGCTGTAAATAAATTCCTTACATCTAAAGTTACCATTAAGTAAGAAGTATCTTTAAATTTATCCTTGATGGTTGATATATCATAGATTAGCTGGTAGCTATCTTTTAAGATGTTCGGAATGTTACGAACAATAGGTCCTAGTACTCTCTCTAGGTATTGTGATATCCTTTCAGTCACCCAGCCCTCACCTGCTACAATAGGTCTCATGGGGAGGGGAAAAACATTTTTATGTATTTTGGGAAGGCCCTTAATACATGGTATTGTGGGAAATTCAACCATAAAAAAATCATATAGCTTCTTGGTGACTTGCCTGCACATCAATAGATCATAAATATCATCATATACTTTGTTAATGATTTTCATGAGTGATCCAAAACCTATCTCTACATAAGTATTAATATCACATAGCAAAGTCAACATACTGGTTTTATAACATCATGGTGGTTGTGTCCAGTTTTGGTTTTGATACTTTTCTCATTGGGAATTACAACCTTCAGACGGTAGCAGCACTTATTTTTCTTTATGTTACAAGGTACCTGTAAGTTAAATAACATCATGTGGCCTTGTGAGGTATGGCAATGGTGGGTGTACTGGGTGTGAGAGTACGCATAATAGTGTCACATACAAGACTGCACACTTACAACCATAGCTATACACACCATTGCATACACACACACACACACACACACACACACACACACACACACACACACACACACACACACACACACATTTGCCAGGATTGACATTGGCATCCCTACCTATCTTGCTATTCATACCATACTGTTCAAAAGTGTTGCATGAGGCTTATACAGCTGAAGAGTGTCTACAGATACCACTAAGGTTTATGTGAACTTGGACCTCATACAGTGGACCTAGGAATGTGTACTGGGAGTGTTATGGCGTAAAATATAAAACCATGGCCATCCAATGGATCTAGTTCTCACACAAACACAAGATACTCCTCTTACACACACACACACACACACACACACACACACACACACACACACACACACACACACACACACACACACTCTTGTCAGGACTGAGATTAGAACCCCTTCCAACCTATGTATTGCTACTACAGTGGTATGCATTTATTACACGTGTCACAAAGCTTACAGGGTGAAAAGTGTCCCAAGGTACATGTATGGCGAGCAACATCACCAGTCCTTGAAAAGTATGACAGTGGGTGATGTACTAGGTGAGAATTTACTCAATATAACTTACCCTACAGTTATACACACTTACACACAGAATTACAGTCATACACACATTTGGCAGGACTAGGATTATCAGGCCTGCCTATCTTGTTAGTCAGTCCATATTGTCACATAGTTTCTGCATGCAGCATGGGCCTTATTGGGCGGAAGAGTGTCAACAGATACCTGTATGGTGGATGAAGACAGCGGGCCTTGTAAAGTGGACCTTGGGATGTGTACTCAGAGTACCACAGCTTAAATTGTAAAACCTACCCACCCAATGGATATAGTTCACACTCAAAGAGACAAAACACTTCACGCACACACACACATTTGCCAGGACTCAGATTATATCCCCTAATTATCTATCTATGTATTGATACTACATCGTTACACATTTATTGCATGCACCACAGAGCTTATAGGGTGACACTTGTCCAAAGGTACTTCTAAGGTGAGGGACCTCACCAGGCCTTGCAAAGTTTGGCAATGGGTGATGTATTGGGTGAGACAGAGACCACAAAATACCGTAAAGTACAAATATAGACACACAAATACCAGAACTGAGGTTAGAACTCCTACTTAGCTAGTTATTTATACTATAGTATTACACGGTTATCACACATGCCACAGAGCATCTAGAGCTGAGAGTTGATGAAAGATACTTCTAAGGTAACTGACATCTGCAGGATGGCTAAAGTAGGGGCATGGGAAGTGTACTGGGTGTGACTGGACCCAAAATATTTGGCTTATAAACACACACTTTTAAATTTGCCAAGACTGAGATTAAAATTCCTACCTAACTAGCTACTTATACTATAGTGTTACACAGTTACCACACATGCCACAGAGCTTATAGAGCTGAGAGCTGATGAAAGATATTTCTAAAGTTACTGATATCTGCAGGACTGCTAAATTATGGGAATAGGAAGTGCACTGGGTATGAGTGGACCCAAAATCTTTAACTTATAAACACACACACTTTTACACTTGCCAAGACTGAGATTAGATCTCCTACCTAACTAGTTACTTATATATCACATGCAGTACAAAGCTTATAGGGCTGGGGGCTGATGAAAGATATTTCTAAGGTGACTGAAATCTGCAGGACTGCTAAAGTAGGGCAATGGGAAGTGTACTGGGTGTGACTGGACTCAAAATTGTTGACTTATAAACACACACACAAACACTTTTACATTTGTCAGGACTGAGATTAGAACTCCTACCTAACTAGTTGCCTATACTATAGTGCTACACAGTTATCGCATGCACCACAGAGCTTAAAGAGCTGAGGGCTGCCAAGAGGTGCTTCTATGGTGACAGACATCTTCAGGACTGCTAAAGTAGGGTGATGGGAAGTGCATTGGGTGGGAAAGGCCTGTTAATTCCTAAGTGCACTGGGTGGGGAAGGCCTGTTAATTCCTAGATCCTATTGACAATTCTCTAAGCGTATAAGTATGCCCAGTGTGACCTTCTATAGTAAATGTGGGACTCCATTCTAGAGATTGTTGTACTCCAGTCCAGCATTTTCTGTGCTACAGCCTTACCTCTCAACCTGTTGTTGCAGGATATCTGGAGATAGCCTATCAAAATGGGGAGACAATGGGCCATACATAGGGTGATCGTGACTATTTCTCTTAGTAATGTAGGAGTTACTAGAGGTACAGGATTTGTTTAGCAGACATCTGACATGTATGACGTGTGACACTGTAATGTATTGTTTCAGTACCTTGTGGCATACCTCCTCAGACCATCACAGTGATTTACCAGAGGAGTACAGAATGAATGATGGACAAGCCAATATTATGGGCCAAATGCTAGGCATTCTTGCACAATCTAGCCTGTTAAGAGGTGTGCCTACAACCAATTGACTGCTGAAGCTGTGTAAATGGTCCAGGACCTTGGTGATATGTTACAATGGGGGAATCTCTGTGCATCTCTGTTCTGGCATGGTTTGATTTTCAAGGTTGGGTAATATAAGTCAGACAGGATCAGGGTGACAGGCAGACTCCAGATAGATTTGTAGGGGGTAAGATATGTGAGGGGTGGGGGCTCTTGGGTCAGATATGTTGGCCTGCAGCTACCAAAACTTTGCATACAGGTATTCTTATGGGTTGAAATATCTTGGAGGGTCTTGTGTGTGTCAGACTGTTTGACCATCCTGGAGGTGTGCATATGTGTGTGTCTCACATATATGTATGCCCCACCTCTTTTGGCTTGGCCACCCACATTTTGGGGTCAGGATGTTGTATAGGTTGAGTGATCAGGGAAGGATGTGTTACTCCCCATGGCTGTGGGCTAGGTTTCAGTGGGTGCAGACATGTCACCATCTTTCAGGGTTAGGACTGCCTGCAATTATTTCATTCCCATGTTTAGATTCCAAGCCATACCTGTTGACTGTACAGAGTTTCACAGAATGTCCAGATTCATGAGTCATATATCTGGTCGGTTACCCAAACAAGTGTGGTTTTCAAGCAAAAGTGTTTTGCCACTCACTCAGGGTTGAAGTCAGATATTACTGACAGTTGACATTGCAGTTTCAGACTTCATATCCTTCAGACATTCCATGCTAATGCAATCATTCCATCAACCTTCTAACATTATTAGAGCAGTATTTCAAAGGTGTCCTCTTCTTTGAACCTTTATCAGCCCATTATTCATGGCTTTGTCCAGATTTCTGGCTCTCTGAGGTTGGCAGGTTTGCTCCTAGCAGTTAGCAGAATAGCCTTTCTTTGCATTTGGTTGACTGTGTTATGTTGGTGTTATGGACCCCATGAAACTCCCTAAAATTCACTGTGAGTGAGGCATAGGCCTTTGCCAGAGGTCTGTAGGCCAGGTGTGACAGATGCAGGCCATCTGTAGCAAGGCAGTGCATTCTAATGATCATATGTTCCCAGGCTGCCAGGCAGTGGACACCCCTGGGATGGCACCAGCGTGTTACTGATGATTGCTTTTTGTTCATATTGATCCATCACTCTGGGTGACAGCTGGATGCTGCTTAAGGCTAGGGACATGTTACTGCATTTCTATGGGGCTATGGGTGGGGGTGGGGGCACACCTGTATATGATACACATTTATATAGACTGTGCTGCTATTTCCTTAACATTTTGGTCCCATTTAGCATAGTGGTGTGCCCTATCTTTGAGATTGCAGGCATAACAGTATTGACCACAGGTCAGATTGTTCTGGCATAAACATTTTTAGTTTTGGACTTCTTACCTTTCAGAGCCATACTGCCACTGCCTAACCTGCTGTGATATCACTCTGTAAAGTCTGTAGGTGGGAATTTCATGAATGTCATCATTTGGGGCCTTTGCCAGACATGTCTGCATGGTTTTCTGCAGCTGATCTGCTGGGTGAATCTGGGGGTGAGTATGGGACCCTCACTTTGACATCCATGCATGTGACCTATGACCCCCCCCAAGTTATTTGGCTCACCACATATACTGCAGTGGTACTTGTCAACTAGGGTGGTAATGCATAGTGAGGGTAAGCCAGTACTGGCCATACACTTGCTGTCCCACATAACTGTCAGTTGTCTGCTGCTATCCCAGTAAGCCACCCAATTCCCTTGCATGCTTGCATTTATACCATAGATATGCCATCAGAACATTCTACTACATTTATTTATTGTTAAGAAGACTGACTTACCTTGTGTATGAGGCAGTTGTGAGGACGGTGCTTGAGGGCTGACTATGTCAGATGCATGCAGTACACTGCGTATACATAGTAGGGTATAGATGGTGTGATGTCTGGCATCCATTTTACTGTGTGTGTGAGTCAGAGAGAGATGTTAGCCCCTGGGTCCCTACAGTATCAGTGTATGTGTTATGCATTGCCTCTTGACCAAGGCCAGGGCATACTGGGCATGCATCTGTCTGCCTACATGGGCAGTCTCAAGATGTTCCTCCACTGAGTCCATCTGTGCCTGTGGGGACCTTGGCAATGGTGGGGTGCTTTGTGGCCCTTCCCCATTGTGTTCCTGCTGCAGCTGTTTCCACAGGATCATATTGTGTAGCATGGCACATACTATGAACATGTGTGCACATGTGGCTGGAGAGCACTACAAGGCTCTACCAGATATGTCAAGGCAGCAGAACCGTGACTTGAGAATCCAAAACCCACACTCTATAATGATCCTTAGGTTTGTGCGTGTGCCTCATTATGGCATTCTTGTGTGGATGTGTGTGCATTTCTGATGGGTGTCATCAGCCACAGCTCCAGTGCATAGCCAGCATTCCCCACCAGATGGACATATGGGATGTTCCTACTGGCAAATGCCTGGCACAGTTGTGAGGTATGTGCTAGATGTGGGAGTCATGATAGCTTTGAGGGCTGCCAGCACAAACATTCATGATAATGCCGTGGTTTAAGTAGACCCTTCCCCGGTCACCAGGTAGTGCTTTGATGTGGATGTGCATGCAGTTTATGGCATCCAGTACCTCTGGGTAGTTTGCTAAATGGTGGAAGAAATGCATATTGCCACTCCTCTCCTCACAGGTTCAGGGGAAGTAAATGTGCTCAGCGGCATGAGTTGCATGGCATCCAGGAACTGGTGGAGTATCCTGGACACAGATGCCTGTGACACCTCCATGATATCCCCAGTTGATCTTTGGAAAGTACCTGTAGCTAGTATTCTTAGGGCTACATATACATTGGTATCCACTGGAATGGGTACCCCTCTGTTGGCTTTGGGTCTGAGCCAGGGCTGGCACAGCTCGATGATTTGCTGAAGTATGTCCCTGTCCACCCTGTAGCACTCTACTATCTCCAGATCATGTAGCCCCTGATAGATTACCCTGGGTCTGAACACTCTTCTCCTCTTCCTGGGTCTGAGGTGGTTGTCAGCATTATCCTCCTCACCACCCTCAGCCTCTAGCACATACTGATAGATCAAAGCGACAGCAGCTCCTAACACTTTTTGTTAGCTTTGTCAGTTAAAATTTCCCCATATGGTGCAGAGTTTGTGGGAAAAACCAGATTGAAAGGTGTTTGCACAGTTTATGATGATGTGCTGCAGATGCTGCCTGTGTGGGTAGCTGAATATGATTCATTCCACCTGTCAGCTATATTACTTGCATTTAACTGGCTGTATTCTGCTATTTCCCTTTTTCTTTCTTGTTCCACTTGCCATTTCCTCCCATTTTATGTCCCGAGGCATGCCTCGCAAACACATTGTCCAAATGTACACAGTGCTGCCATTTCCTGTTTTTTTTAATTTTTTTGTTTAAGTCCTGGTATGCACCGCGCACACCCCTTTAGGCAAGGTAAACATGGCTATACAGCCTCAGACACACACCCTTGCTAACATGCATCCTACCTAAGGCAGGCAACAAGTATTGTTTAAACTGTGAGCATTGCTGAATGGTTGAAACTTGAAGTATGTATTTGTTTAACAATTACTTTCTAGTCACTAATGAAGTCTTGTACATAAAGTCTAAAATATCTTATATAATGCTTGTAACATGTTTTTTGTATAAACTGTGAAGATTCCTGAACTGTTTAAAATTTGTAGTATTTAACTGTATGACAACTAGTACCTGTATGTTAGTAGTCTAGTAATCTCTTGGAGCTTATCTCCCCGAGACTCTATTGAAAATGGACATAAATCCAGTTAGACTATCCCAGTGAAATGTAAAATAAAATAAATAAATAAATACAATGTACACAGTGCTGCCATTTCCTGTTTTCTTTTTTTTAAGACCCAGAGTGCACTGCGCACACCCATTTAGGCAATGTAAACAAAGCTATACAGCTTGAGACACACACCCTTGCTTAGCTACACACAAACACAGGCCGTGGAGTTCCAATGTGCTTACAGCAAGCATGACACACCCCCTTTTCATGTTAGCTGCTCCTCCTGCCTACACGATCGTGTTCTAGCACCTACATGGTTAGGTGCAGTATGTGGACTTAAAATATTTTGTGATTCAGTATATTTCCCCTCATTTGCATACCCCACTGCCTTAGTCCATAGTTACTGCACTAACACAGCCCCTTTCCACTTGACAACCACTGTTCCCTGGTATTATTTTGATTATGCATGCCATACACTATAATGGCAAAATGCAGACATCAATTATAATTGACTTTTCACATTTTATTTTTATTTTTAGCACCTTCCTGTTCATGCGCTGCTGCCCTATGCTTAAATGGCCAAGATCGGCCAAAATAAAATGTATATTTTCTAAAATTAAAACACTTTTCCATGCCAATGGTCATATATTTGGCCATTGGAATGCCTACAGCTTATAATACATCCTTTTATTTGAGCTGTCATGCCTCCGTTTTGATTTTTGCAGAAATGTACATGGTCAGTAACCGAATACATTTCTGCAACTAACACTATTCTTGCATGGATACCTGATTGCTTGCTGAATCACTAATTCACCTAATTTCCATGGTTTTCACCAGCAAATGAGGTAATTAGCATTCTGTATGGGTTTCCGTGTAAGAACAGTGTAGGCAGACTTGTGCATGGCAGTTTAAGGGTTTACTGAATCGTTCAGTGGCCAGACTCTGCAAGAGCAGCTACATTGTTCTTCCATGGAGTTTTAAGCTTATTGTATCCCAGGGAATGTCTGCTGTTAATGAGCTAATTCCTATAGCCTGGCGTTTGACTCCTCATGGCTTCATCTGCCTACTGTGTGACTCTGAGCAACTCTTTTAACCATGTAATGTTCAGGGGCAATTGGGAAAATTGGGTTAGGCTCTTAAATGGTCTCCAGGACTACATGCCTAGTAAAGACTTATGAACTGTAATCTAGAAACAAATTTATGCATCTCCAATCACCTTATCTTCAAACGTGGCACTGATTGAAGAATTAATTAATAAGCCCTTCTGCAAGTATGTCTAGAATTCTGCTTGGTAAACTGCATATCTTGTTTAGTTAAATAGGCAGAAATAAAGGATAAATTAATTTATTTGCCTATGCCAGTTTTCTAATACCTGCAGATTAAAGCTGTGTTTAAATATTATAGTGGTCACCTTTTTTTTTTTTTTTGCAGTCCTATCTGGAAAAGTGCCTTACTCTTTGAAGAGATTTGAGCCTTCACTTTAAATATTTGCATATGATCTTGCAGCATGAAGTAGCCAAGGAATCTGATTATCCTAGCACTTCTTTGATGATATTTGATTTGCATAAGTCTCATGATATGCAAGCAATAATGTCCAATAGGGTGCGTGTTTTTGTAAAGAGCACACATCCAGGGGTGTTCTGAGGCCCGGCTCCGCAGCTGGAGGACCTCTACACCCTTGGAAGGGCATTATTTAAACAATAACACACATACTGGGGAGCATTATTGCTCTTAGAGAATGGGCAATCTGTTAAATTATTTGTTTTTTTAATTGCTATATCATTTTGATGTAAAATAGTTGCTCCACCTACTGTTTCAAATTTACTGTAGTATATGCTGCCAAATCATTGGGGGTTGAAGTCCTTAAATAATGAGTTACATTTGACTTTCAGACTTTATCATAGGCCTCAACTAACAGGGATAAATCCAGAAGTAATCAGGAAAACTTTTAAAATATTAGTACTATTAATGTGAAACATTGACAGAATAAAAGAATGTGAACAAATGTACATTTTCTGAAGTAAAAATTCCATCAACTCTATTTATTGTCATTGTTTATTAAGTGTAATTCACCACATTTTCACCAAACGTCCCCAGTTTTAGAAGGGATTATGAGAGGCAGAGCTAAAATTTGAATGAAAATCAGGGGTGTCCCTGAAGGAGAGAGGTATGCACTATGCACTTCATATCTATCAGAGAATGCATGTTAACAAAAATCATGTTATTATTGTAACTTTCAGATTTTCTATGAGCAATATTTAAATCTGTTCCTATTTTTAAGCCTTTGTTCCCCCATTATATTAGTGTTTTTACTGGATTTCTTGAGCTAAGAAGTTGAGAGGTATACAGACCTTTTAAATGAGTTGCTTCAACTGCCCGATCAATCTCTCTCTTTCTCTCTCTCTCTCACACATGCAAACACAAACACCCACTTCCACTTTCATGCATATAAGTATCCATACACTCACACATACAGAGAGAAACATAAACACACTCATGCACACTTTTCTATTTTTTATTATCTGTTTGTTTTAATTTTACACTTGCTAAATAACAAAATCACTGCTTAGTGACTGTAAAATAATGCCTCAATTTCCTTAGTTTGTTTTAATATTTCCTTATTATAATGTTACACTCTTACTTTCATGTACACATACACTCACGCGCGCACACACACACACACACACACACACACACACACATTTCTGTTTTTTTTTTAATTTTACACTCACTGAATAGTTAAAGCACTGCTTATTGAAGTAAATAATAGTGGACATTATCTTTGTTTAAGTCTGAGCTCCAGAGCAACTTAATTTGCTGCAGTGAAGTAACAGACTTGTTTTTCAGTGGGGAGTACTGATACATGAACACCCTGCTGGAGAACGTTCATTGAGTGGTGATGTACAGGTTGACAATTCTTGAAAATATGTAATAAGTTCAGCAGTAGAAGTATACTAACTCTGGGTGTGGGTTGTACTGAGATTTATATACTTCATGTATCAATTTTTCATGAGAGAGAAATTTGACCAACCAAATCCAGTGGCATGCACCAGAAAAGGTTATACCCAACTCACAAACATGATGTATTTATATTTTATAATGAACTATCTTATTTTACCAGATCTTTCTACTATTAATATTCCTTGTGTGGTTATGTCAGGGACTACAAAAACTCACTTTCCCTGGGTTTCATTTCTATGTCTCTGTATGTGTGAGTGTATGATCCTTGGTTTTATTATGATCTAGACTTAATAT
This sequence comes from Protopterus annectens, assembly GCF_019279795.1. Taxonomy (NCBI): domain Eukaryota; kingdom Metazoa; phylum Chordata; order Ceratodontiformes; family Protopteridae; genus Protopterus; species Protopterus annectens. The sequence continues at coordinate 124,913,040 of NC_056737.1, forward strand.
GCAGAGAAGGGTGCATGATGGAGTGTCACTGGCATCGAACAGGTCTGTGAATCAACAAGTTTGATCTGGATGAGAACTACACCACTTACCATGTAGATCTAGAAAAAGACTGTCTAAGGAGACATCTTCAGTGATTAACTGTCTAGTAATGCTCTTCCAGGAGTTCAAGAGGCTCTGCAGTCCAGCTAGCCTGTCTGTCTGAGGGAAGAGCATTAACTACTATGTCAGTCTGTTGCATGGGATTTTGCTGACAAGGTTGCCACTGATGGATCATTTCTTCCACCAGCCAATCCCGTGGCCAGTGCAGTAGCAAAACCTTTTTAGTGACAACCACATGGTTTATATTTTTGAAATATATGATGATGAAAAATTTGGTGTAGTTCTCTCAGTTATGCGACTAACAACATGTGGACTGGATCCTTGCCAGTTAAGGCTAGTGCTGGCTTGTCTTCGTATCATTGATGCCAGCAATTTTTCAGGTCCTGGTCACATCTTCCAGGGATATTGTTGTTTTCCTTCAGCTTTAAAGGAGGCCATTATTATTTCCATCCTCAATAAACATCCTTGGATACTAATATTTGTTATAACTACTGTCCAATCTCTAACCTCCCCTATAGAAGTTTAATAAGGATGTAATTTACAAGCAGCTTGAGAACTATCTTACAGTTAGTGGACTCATGGACTCAGTAGGAGGTTTGGACTAACCTTAGAACAAAAATGGCTCTAACTAGAATAATTAATGATCTTATTCTGGCAAGAGACCAGAAGCAGCACTCTTTGATGGTTTTCCTAGATTTCTCTGCTACATTTGTTACCATTAATAATTGTATATTGAAAGGACATATACATACCTACTAGGGTGTTGCTGTAAGAGTCCTAAAATGGTTTACTTCATAGCTCTCTAGACACACTCATAAGATATGTTCGGTGACCATCTCATCATCTACTTAGTCTCTGGATTCTGGAGTTCCATATGGTGCTATCCAAAGTTTTTTTTTTGTTCATTGTACATATGCTTCCATTGGGTGGCCACTGTGGTGCAGCGGTTAGCATTGTCACCTCACAGCAAGAAGTTCTCTGGTTCAATCCACGGCTGGAGTGCCTTCTGTGCGGAGTCTGCATGTCCTCCTTGTGGTCACATGGGTTTCCTCTGGTTTCCTCCCACATCCCAAAGACATGCTGTAGGTGGATTAGACACACTAAATTGACCCTAGGCATGAGTGCGTGCATGTGTGTGCCTTCCATGGGAGGTTGGGCACTGGGCTGGCAACTCGACACCGTAAAACTCTACTGCCAATCATGAGTGGACAGGTGATCCACTGTGGTGACCCCTGACTGGGAAAAGCCAAAAGAAGAAGAAGAAGAAGAAGTACATATGCTTCCATTAAGAGGCTGACTTATAGACATAGGACTATCATACCATAGCTATGCTGGTAACACAGGTCTACCTCATTAAGAGACCACATGCAAGATGGTTTTCTTTTCCTGAATATTTAGAAACAATGTATTCTTAAGAATCCAACACTGTTTGAAGTTCAGTATTTGAAAAGCTAAGGCTTTGGCTGCTCTTGCAATCCCGGGAGTCTCTACTGCCTTAATCCTGCCAAACTTTATTATGTATTATAATATGGCTTTAAGTGGATCACAGAGTCATCTACAAAGTTATAATGTTAGAGTATTTCTCAGTTCATGGTCTGTGTCCCTTCTACCTGAAAGAGCTTATTGTGCCTGAATGGAGAGATGATAAGTCAGCAAGCAAAGCCGAGTAGTATTGCTGGAATTGAATTCACCCTCAAGTCTTGGTGAGTATTTTCATTAGGTGAACCCTGTTTTTCACAAAATCTCGCCAAGGCGATACTGATATATAGACTGCATTTTATATAGCATATATCATGGATAGAAGCTAAAAATACAAAAAAGATAGCTGAGTACACAAGACCCAGGATAAAAAGTGCCCAATCCTGGTAGGCACATTGGTGGCAGGACTGGAAAAAATGACAGTGTAGAATCCTCAAGAAACAGAACAATTCCTACAATGGGGCTGGGTCAGGCCCAGGGGGGAGGATGCCCCCCCCCCATTCTGTTTTAAAAAGAAGTAGAAGTCCACAAAACAAAATGATAGGCCAAAAAAGATCCATAAAGATGATAGAGTGGATGAATGAGGATAAGAAAGAAATTATGTATTGTTGCTATTATGCAAGAAGCCCAGAATTTCCAGACAGAAGATATACAAAAAGATTAAGAGAGAAATCAGAGGAAAGAAAAATGCTTCCAAAAGAAAAACTGTCAGAAGCTTCATATAAAAATTTGTGTTCTTTAATACAGCAGATTTATCAAAAGCATTATATAGACCAAGAAACCTTAGGTCATTTGGAAAAGGAAGTGAATGAGGAAGTCTGAAAACATAAAGGACAAAATCTAGAGACTTTTGAAAGATATAAAAAAAGAAATATGGACATGGGAAAGAAAGAGATATCTGATATGGTGCAATATTTATGCAAAGAAAAAAAGTTAAATTAATCAATACAAAAAGCCTCTAAGATATTCAAAGAGAAATACAGGCAAAGGCATACAGATATGGAACATTTTACAGTAAAAAATAAGATCACAAAGAGGGAATGCAGAACAAAAGATTAGTAAAGTAGAAGTTAAAAAATAGAAGTTGAAGTTATGGAATACCTGTGAAGTGAAAGATTTAGTGTAGAAAGTCTAACACATGTTATATCACAGCATGATGGAAAATGAGTCCCCAAAGTTAGGAGAAACAGGAGGAGCAGGAGACATCTGAAGAAGAAATATGGACATGGGAAAGAAGAAGAGATTTAATATGGTGCAATATTTGTGCAAATGAGAAAGCAAAACTAATCAATGCAAAAAGAGCAGTACCAAAGATATTTGAAGAGAAATATAGACAAAGGCAACCAGACATGGAACATTTTACAATACAAGAAAAATAAGAAAACAAAGAGGAAAAGTTTAAAATAAGATTAGTAGTTGAGAAGTTAAAGAAATAGAAACTGAGGTTATGGATTACCCGTGAAGTGAAGGATTTAGTGCAGAAAATCTAGCTCTGACAGTGTCATGGTAGGATAGAGCAATGGCTCTCCAAATTAAGGATAAACCAGTGGAGATGGAAACATCTGATTAGTTGCTATATGGAGATACCTTGTGCCTTCCATAGGAAATCAGTAAAAATGTTCAGTTGGAGCTGCACAGCAAAGGAAGGAACAGGAAACTGCGGCAACTGTGATGCAGCTAACGTTGTGAAGTGATAGGCTAGTGACTTTTAATATGAAAGAGCAAAGTATGACACAAGATGAAACTGAAGTGAATGTGGAACAGGAAGATGCTCTGGAACTCTTTATAGAATGCCCACAGGAAACAGAAAACAAAGAATGTGCCCTCAGTTTAGAAGAAATTGATCTAAGGGAAGAGTTGCTTGATTTAATAGAGATGGATAAACATATCAAGATTAATGAAATAAATAGTCTACAAAATGTCAATAAAACCTAAAAAGTTAGAAGTCTGATAAAACAAATGAACACAGTAATTAGGACTGTCCATAGAGATTCATGCAATATAACAGAAGTAAATAGGATATACCACTATGCAGCTAAATTAATAACAGATAAAGTCTTACCCCAAAAAACATAGGGTAGTAAGGGAAAGGAAGGGGAGAAATTGAATGCCGTCATGAAAGTATTGAATAGAAAAAAAAACTATAAAGAAATTAAAACAAAAAGTGTCAGTTTTAGATAGATGAGGGAACAGATCAAGAAAAATAGTCGGAATGATAGACGTGATAAAAGCAATGTGCAGTATCAGAACAGATGAAGATCTATTGTGCACTATCACAAATAATAAACTAAAAATATTAGCACAGGCATAAAAGATATGCAGATAAATATAAAGGAAAAGTACAAAATAAGAAATTTATTGATGACCCAATAAAGTTTTATAGAGAATTGCGAAACAAGGCATAAGGAATTGAAACACCATCAAAAAAGGGAAGAAATAGATACATTTTCATTTGTTTACTCAGAATGTCTGAGTGGACAGATTGTCCATTTTCAGTGGAGGCATTTTGGAGAAATATCTATGAATATCCTGTGGAGCATAAAAAATATGCTAAATGGATAGAAAAAGTGCAAGATAGAATAAGACGTTCAAATGTACAGGATATTAAATGTGATAAAGTAATGCCCAGAGAGATTGAAACAAAGTTAAGAAAAGCTCCCAAATGGAAAATCCCAGGTCCGGATGTAGTACCTAACTTCTGGCTAAAAGTATTAACATATTTATGTAAAAATTTGGCCATGAGTAAGAACTATTTACATGGGCACCCCAAACAGACACCAGCCTGGTTAACAACAGGAAAAAACAATACTCCTACTTAAGACCAAACATGCAAGCTATCCTAAAAGCTATAGACCAATAACTTGCCTTTGGATGACATATAAACTATACAATGGATTTGATGCCGACAGAGTTAATAATCATTTAGAAGAAAATTCAGTTAGGGTAATAGAATAAATGGGTAATAAAAGAAAGTCATATGGAACAAAGGACCATTTGTTGTTAAAGTCATAATGGAGAACTGTAGAAAGGGGAAGAATCTACAAAAAAAGCATTTGACAGTATCCCACATTCATGGATAAAAGAGTCCTAAAAATGTATAAGATACACCCTACACTGATCAATTACATCACAGTGACCATGAAACAGTGGCAAACCACTTTACAGCTAAACCATGATAAAGGACAAATTATTATTCCAAGGATAAAAACTGAAAGGGAGATATTCCAGGGTGAGTCTCTGTCACCATTGCTCTTTTGTCTTGCCCTTAATGCATTACGCTGTCTACTTAACAGATTAAGTCATGGCTACAATTTGGCTCCCAGAAAGCAACAAAGAGCAAAGACTTTTCCTTTTCTTTTTATAGATGATTTAAAATTGTATAGCTCATCAGATATGTTACTGTAAGCACAACTACAGGTCATCAAAACTTTTGGGTCTATATTAGATCACTGAATGCTTAAAAAAGTGAACAGTGATTAATCGACCCTATGTAAGCGAAAGCTTACAATTTCGAACTGTCAGAACAGCGATTTTTTTCCTATGGAAAAAAATCGCTGTTCCAACAACAACAACAACAAAAATAAAACACTATAAACATTACATTAAGTGGGGTGCTTCACCCCCCACACCCCCCTACTTAAATATACCAACTCTGAGACCGTGCTACAGTGCCAAGAATGGCAAAGTAACGAAGCCAAGTGAATTCTTTCCCAGGGAAAGAATTTGCTTAAAATTTGCTTCAATATTTTGCCGTTTCAGGCTTTTGAGTTCTACCAAGACGCATTTGAAAGAATGCATCTTCGGTCTTCTAATAGGGAACCAAACTTTTTCAGATGCTATACGAATATCATTTGGTCTTGATAAATGTGCAAAAGCAACCTTTAAAACTGCATTTCCAGGAAAATATCAGTTTGGGACAAGAATGTGATATAAAAGAACTTGAGCAAGAGGGAGTGTATAAAATTTGGCAATTGATGAAGGATCAACAATAAAGCATGAACAAATGTGAATAAAACTTAGTAAGGAATACTTCAGAAGACTTAAAGTAATCCTGAAAACAGAGTTGACATCTAGGAACAAAATCCAAGCTATAAACCAATTTGCTTTTCCTGTCCTTTCTTACAGTTTTGGAGTGATTGATTGGCCCCAAAATGTGTTGGATAGATTAGATTGGAAAACAAGAATGATGCTTCATGCTCACCAAATGATTACTAAGAATCAGTGTATACCAAGATTATATATTCCCCATTCTGAAGGAGGGATGGACCTCCTTGAAATTGATTATATGTATAGATCTGCAATCATGGGACTCCACACATATCTGCTGACCTCAGAAGACCCAAACATAGTTAAAGTTTTGAAACATGAGGAAAATAAATCTAAGATGACTTCTCTGCTTAATCTAGCAGAAGCACATTGGCGTCAAGCAGGAATGGAAATCAAACCATAAGTAGATAAAAATCAGGCAGCAACTGAATGTGCAAAAAAACAAAAGAAAGACTATAAGGTGAAGGGCCTGATGAGAAGGCAAGAAATGTAGAAAAAGCATAAATACAGTTGGAAGTATAGAAAACTTCTGGAAGAACCTCATGTTGATCAGGAAGGAACACAGGAATGGTTAAGGAGAGGCAAATTTAACCCAAAAGATGAAAGGTTAATATTGGCAGCCCAAGATAGTGGGCTATGTACATGCTGGTTTACAAAGTCCATTGAACAAGTGGGAGAAACAGACAAATGTAGTTTTTTTAAAACCAAACTGGAAACAGTCACACACCTTGTTGCTGGTTGTGACATACTAATGGCAGAAGGACTGTATACTGAAAGGCATAATAATGTGGCAAGACTGTTACCCTGGGGATTGTGCAAACATTATGGTATTGAAGTTTCTGAAAAACACTGGACACATGAGCCACAAAGCATCATAGAAAATGGTGAAGTTTATATCACATGGGATCACCCGTTGCCAACAGTTCAAAAGATAGAAGCTAGAAAATTGGATATAGTGGTCTATGAAAATAAGACAAAAGTAGCATTTATCATTGAAATTGCTGCACCCAGTGATTACAGTGTCTTGTGTATACAGACACAAAGTCAAAAAATAGGATCTGCATGCAGAAATGAGAGCAATGTAGAAGAAAGATACCCAGACAATTCCAAGAGTAGTAGGAGCAACGGGTCTTATAAAAAAGAATCTACAATTTTATCTAGGTATGTTACCAATCCATGTAACCCCATATGAATTGCAAAAGGAGCCATTACTGGGCACATTGCAGGTGCTGGAAGAGCACTTTTGGCTGACATCAAAGATTAAAACAATACTAATTTCATGAACTTTAATCATGATTTAGGAATGGGGTCCATTCCCATCATGGTATTAGAAACCCAAAAGATTTGGAGAAATTAAAAAAGACATTTCCATCAAAATATCTAGATGCATTAATGACTCAAATAGACAAGAATATCACTAGCAATAATTACCAAAGCTAAATGGCTACCTGTAAAACAAAGAGCAGACCTCCTTCTAGGTTAGTTAATTTTTATGCTTTTACAATTAAAAACATTTTCTTCACTAGCTGTGAAGCTCTTCAGAAAAACCCTCCCCTATCAACTTTGATCACAAATGTGTTCAGGTCTAGTTCAGTAAATCCCAAAACAAAGCTACTATATGCATGCCATAGCTTCTTCATTCTAATGCAAGAGCTCTGAGAATCATTCACTCACTGACCAAAAATACTTGTCCTTGTACTCCATGTTCAGAATCCATTTGAATCTACATCTCTTGAAGTCCAAGTGATTCCCCTCAGGCCATATAATCTATCTTCATCTATACACTAGAAGCGGATGCCTTCCACCTATTTGCATAACCTTTCTTAAATATAACTAAGATTTCACTCCACAAAGTCACATTGTCATCCCTTCTACCCCTTTTATCACCTCTTTTATAGCATTCTTAGCATTTGCTGATGTCTGCTGTTATTTGATGAAATCATTTCAGATTTATATATAAGAGAAATACCTTCTGAATGCATATGCTGTAATATTAAATATAGCCTCTGCCATCACTCTGTCATGCTTTCTCAAAAATTTGTTTGATTTTTACTTTGTCTTTTGTGAATTGAGTACATGCAGCTCTCAGGATGGGCATGAAATTAGTCAACTGTGATGAGTGCTTTGTTTCAGTGCCCAAGTATAAATAAATAAAACCTAAGTCAACTGAAGCCTGTAGCCTCTGAAGACAGTAGCCATATACCTGATCCTTCCCTGTGTAGGGCACTACATCAGAGAAATTAATGGTGGGGCATTGCCAATATTGTGAGCAGTTAACAGCACTGTTTTTAGCTCTGCTTCATTTTTTATTTTTATTTTATTTATTTTATTTTTTATTTATCATTTATTGACCGGGAAAGTCCGACTAGGTTCCACAGAGCCTGTTTTCAGCGGAGGCCCGGGGAGAAATGCTCCAGATTTTAAAATCTCTGACGGGACTTTTACTAAAAAACTCAAGTAGAACATTTCAAAACTTGATGGATTTATAGTAGAACACCTGATGAAATATTTACCACAAAAATAACAATTTTGGAACTCTTTTAATTGCTTTTTCCTGTCAAGAAAACTAGAAAGAACTAATTGTCTCAGAATGAGCCACTCTAAGCCCAGTGTACAGGACAGTACAATGAAAAAAGGCATACAGGCTATATTAAGTAACAGCATTGAGTTATCTGTAAAGGCAGATAAATTAGAAAGCAAAATGGAAAATTTTAAAGTGGAATATAAAACACAAGTTGAAGTGCCGAGTGAATCTTCAAAAAAACAATAATCATCACAAATCTCAATTATAGAAGAGGCTATGTCTGATTTTGATGGAAGATTATTTGAAAATGAGAATAACTCTGAATTTCTTCTGAAACAAAGCAACTTATTCCAGGAGAAAAAGAAATACTTAGAGAACAGATCCAGAAGGAATAACATCAGGATATATGAGATTCCTGAAATAGAAGAGGGAGACAGTATGATTCGAAGGAATAACATCAGGATATATGACATTCCTGAAATTGAAGAGGGAGACAGTATGATTCAATTCATTAATGCCTGGCTGCCTAAAACTTTGAGCCTGCCTGAAGCTTTATCTATTGGCATTGAAAGGGCACATAGAAAACTTTCTAATTCATCTAAAAAAAAAAACTTCACCAAGGTCATAGTATTTTTCTCAAGTCAAAATAAGGATTTAGTCTTAAAAGCTGCATGGACTAATTATCCTGTTCAAATTAAAGAAAATACTATAAGATTTGAAAATGACTATTCAACATTAGTGATGTCAAAGAGAAAAGCATGTGTGCCACTTGTTAAAAGCTTAAACAAAAACAATATTAAAGCACAAATCTTGTTTCCACAAAAATAAGGATTAACTTTCCATAAGGATTTTTAACACACTGGAAGATGCAATGGACTTTATACAGAAAAAATAAAATTCTAGAAAAAAAAACAGAAGAAATGGACTAGAATCTATCAACTTCTTTGAAGAGAAATGCAAAAGTAGATGGTCGGTTAATAAAAGACAAAAACAGAAAAAACTGAAGGGTAAATGAAAATCAATGCATTTCATGGTTATGAATAGTGCTTGAATAATTATGAGTAGGTACTGAATATTACGTTTTACAAGATAAATTATTTCTTTCTTTTTTTACTTCATATGGTTACTAGTTCCCTTTATACAATGTTGGAGTTTGAATATTTTAACTATGGCAACAATTATATTCATTTAGAGTTTAAAAGTTTAAACTATTAATTGTATTAAAAGTTACTCATTATTAATGATGAAACATGTTAGGTGGTACACTTTCTGATATATTGGCATAGTTGAATAATGTACTATTAAATATAATATAAGGTGCAACAAATGACACTAAATAGGCATGTTAAGTTACATTCTGGGTTCTTAAAATGGTCCAGTAGTGTACTGCTGATAGTATTCGTGACATGCAGTGGCACACAGGAAAGTCAGTCTGTGTTATAAACAATATATGAAATATAGCTTTTTGCATATATAAAAGTTACTATTTGAATGATATCAAATAATTAAAGTAACAGTCACACTTTTAGAAGTTAAACCTGGATCACACATAACTGTCATTCTTTTAATGCAAGTTTATATGCTATGTCCCCTTTAAAAAATGACAGTCTGGTTTAGATTAAACATCTTATACAAATAGTGCTTGCTGAATCATTAAATGTTATTTCTTTGAATGCAATGGCTTTTTAGTGGTTGGGATAGTTTCAGATTTTTTGGGGGGGTGGTTTGAATGGGTTTGAGAGATTGATGTGTGGTGTGAAGATGGTTTGGATTCACTTGTGAGCATTTTTCCATGAATTGTAACCAATGGACTGTTCATTTTCAAGCCCTTATCATGAAAACTATCTTGAAACAATTTAGAGTCATGAGCACTTTTGTGATGCTGCGAGAGTCTGAAAATTCTAAGAACTGTCTATGTTACTTCTTTCTGTCGAATAGTAAATACTCATAATATTTTGAATTATATGCTAAGATGTCAAAGAATACAAGTTAGATAATAAGCAAAAGACAATGAATTGCATTCAGTACCACTGTCAGTTTTCACATAGTTCTGAGTGCTTGCTACTGATAGTATATTTGACACATAATAGCAACCAGGAAAGTAATGCTATATTATAAACAAAGTATGAAAATATAGTTTCTTACATATATAAAAGTTATTATTGGAATGTTATCAAATAATTAAACATTCACGTTTTACAAGTTAAACCTGGTTCACATATAACTGTCATTCTTTTAATGCAAGTTTATATGCTATGTCTCCTTTAAAAGATGACAGTCTGTTTTATATTAAACATCTCATACAAGTAGTGCTTACTGAATCATCAAATGCTATTTCTTTAAATGCAATAGTTTTTTTAGTGGTTAACATACTCTGAAATGTTTTTTTTTTTTTTTAGTGGTTTGGAATGGTTTGAGGGTTTGATGTATAATGTAGAGGTGGCTTAAATTAATTCGTGAATGTGTTTGTGTGGATTGTAGCTGATAAACTGTTCATTTGCAAGCCCTTGTCATGAGGACCAGTTTGAAGCAGTTTATTTAGGTCATAATATTTTGAATCATATGCTAAGATTTCAAAGAATACAAGTTAGATAATAAGCAAAAGACTGTGAATTGCATTTTAAACCACTGTCAGTTTTCACATAGTTCTGAATCTTCGCTACTGATAATATACTTGATATGCAATAGCACACAGGAAAGTTATGCTGTGTTATAAACAAACTATAAAAATACAGAGGGGATTCAATAAAGCCTACAAGATAATTTTGACTGTGTGTGTGTGTGAGTGTGTGTGTGTGTGTGTGTGTGTGTGTGTGTGTGTGTGTGTGTGTGTGTGTGTGTGTGTGTCACAGCACAATGCACACACTGCCATGAAACATTTTAGATTCAGTAAACGTCATGTAGCTGTGCGCACTCACGTGCAAACACAGAAATTTTCATGGCATGCAGATTATAGCATAAGTGGCTGAATTGTATGCTAATGAAGGAAATGAACTTGGTGGAGCAATTCAACAAGCTGTAAAATAACTGTGTAGACTCCATGCTCATGTTGGCCATGTATGTGAAAGTTAATGAATACATGAGTCTACACGGAAACTAGAGCAAGTAATTTTCCATACATTTGTACAGAACAGACCCTAACATGTAACCTCACACACATTATGATATTCCCAGACATGTTGGGTGCTAGAAAATTATGTTAAAAATAGCAAAAAGTCTTTAAGTGCAGTGACATAAATGTTGCTTTGCATGCCCATCCAAAGTGAACAATGTAATTGTAACTAATGTAGACAGTTAAAGTGTAAACAACATGAAATATAGAATCCTAAACCTGAATTCCTGTGTGCACATATATTTTCACCTAATACCCTCCCTTGACTGTACAGCACTGGGCTCCCCTTCAGTTTCCCTGCCTACAGAGTTACCAGCTGTGTAGATTCAAGGCTGTCAACGTGGTGAAGATGCAAATGAGGTCAAAACTCATTAAAATTGCTGAATCCCAAAAACTTGTAACCATGTAGGAATATTCACTATATGTAGACACTTCCACAATGTTCATGTTGAATGCATAGTAACAGTGAATTATGACATCAGGGTTGTGTGTCAGGTTATACTTACAGAGGTGTACATGTAAGTCTTTGAAGTGTAAAAGTGCATGCAAGCAGTGCACAATTCACAAGTTCTGTGTCATCCTTTTTAATGTTTGTTAAAATGTATCTCATCTATCTGCATTACATTAAAATTGATTTTTTAATTTCCGTCCTTGTTTGTGTGATGCAGCATGTAGCGCAATCGTGGGAAATGGTGAAATGAATGTCAAGTTTTCTTAATGCATGTTGCATAACTATTCCGGTGGGAGCATGTGTACATCTTGAGCTAGAAAAATAGATGGTCCTGGATTCTAATAGAAGGTCCTGGGTTCTACTACAGGGTCTGCAACCTTCCCACTACTTTTTGAACTGTATCTTTGGGTGATATAATAGGCATGGACACAAGTAATATGTTCAAAATACAAAAAGAAAGTCCCAAAAGTATAAAAACATGATAAAAAGCCCAGTAATGAAATTATAAAATTGACCAGCTTGCACTTTTTTAACAAGATCGTCTCATGTCTCTAGCACTTCGGCAAGAAATGCCTTCTAGGAGTACATCAGTGCCATTTTATGCAGACATTAACTCTCAATTATAAAACACTTAACTGATTAATTAATATCAAAAACATAAATACTGTAGTTCTATTATATTTAGAAAACAATTATATCAAACTTTTCCATGAACATTCAGTATCAAGTCCACAAGGACTTAAAGTATTGTATTTTAAAATATAAATACTTTCTTTATATAACAAATGATGTTTATTCTTAAACTCAGAATTGCCAACACCCCAATTAACTTGTTCTAGGATGCTGGCTTGCAGAGAGTCTGGATTGATATTGTAAAACAACTTAAAATGCATGGAAACAGGACTAACAACTCTTTCCATTTTTCTTTCTCTAATGTGCTCCTACAGTCTCAATTTAAAACTTCTCTTAGTTTCACCTATATAAAACAGACCGCAGGAGCATCTGAGAACATAAATAACATTAGATGTTACACAAGTAAAATGTCCTTTAGGACTAAAGGGAACACCATTAATATAACTAAAAAAATTAACAACATATTTACATGCTGAGCATCTAGTACAACCACTAGTGCCCAGTATACCTAAAATGCAGCATAACTTATCCATTGGCTTAACATATTTACTGCATACAATAATGTCTTGTACATTTCTACCTCTTGTATAAGAAAATATAGGAAATCTACATAATGTATCACAAAATACTTTAAATTTAAATAACCAAATGAGTGTTCCGTCAACTGTTAAACAAACCAAAAGCTTAAGAACGCTAAATCCGCGGACTCCTGGGATGCCGATAATTCACCCACATAAAGCGAACAACTGGTAATTGGGCTATACAAAAACTGTTTAAATGCACACCAACCACCCAGTTGAATAAAAATATTCTATTTAATGACACAAGTTAAGCGCTTTCACCCGCACAAATGTGAGCTTCATCAGAACATCTCAACACTGAAACTGTTGCAGTTTAAAAACTGCCTTTGGCGCCAATACACAATGTATTTAAAGTGACAAGTGCACCAAACAATTCCATACATAAAATAGGTCATTCTGACATCAATTCAACTACATATGTTCGATTCAAATCGAACATCCTCACTATTCCTTAAAAAATGTAAACATGCACAGAATATGTAAGTATATATAAAAATATATAAATGTATACAAACATTTGATACTAACAAAAATTCCAGCCATTTCAACATCCATGTGATTACTAACTTATAAATTTAATAATCATTCAAGTTCATAAACAATGAAAAGTAAAAGGAATAAAAATAAGAAATGAGAATAAAAAATAAAAATAAAAATAATAACTTTACGCCCCTTATGATAATCAACAAACTTTTTATGTAAAACACACCTGTATTAAATGAAAATAATCTTCCTGTATCAATATACAGAGAATTTACAACAGCATCTATCCACTGGGCTCACCATACCCATTGTATAGCCATTGTATACATTGTGAATTGGCCCCAAATGCAGTTTTTAAACTGCAACAGTTTCAGTGTTGAGATGTTCTGATGAAGATCGCATTTGTGCAGGTGAAAGCACTTAACTTGTATCATTAAACAGAAGATTTTTATTCAACTGGGTGGTTGGTGTGCGTTTATACAGTTTTTGTATAGCCCAACTACCAGTTGTTCGCTTTATGTGGGTGAATTATCGGCGTCCCAGGAGTCTGTGGATTTAGCGTTCTTAAGCTTTTGGTTTAAATTTAAATAAAAATTACCAAAAATGCTTGATTATTTTAACTTGTTCATGAGAATAAAACATTGTAAGAAATAACTATATACATATGCCTGACTTCTAACTTATCTTGTCTAGTATTACTGCCAGTATATCTTCTGTAGTGTTTCATAACAGAGGTACTGGCTGCTGACAAATTATTCTGTACCAGTGAATTATTTTTTTAGTTTAACCAGTGCCTTCTGGATGTCTTTCATGAAATAACCCCTTCTCAAGAACACATTTTATAGAAGTACACATTTCTTTGTATAATTCCTTTTCATTAGTACATAGTCTATAGACTCTCAATAACTCTCCATAGGGTAAAGTATCCAGCAGATGAGATTGATGGCAACTGGTTGTATGTAAGAAATGATTACTGTTGTCAAACTTTCGATGAATTTTAGTTTTAATTTTTCCCCCACTACACCTGTTAAATCAGTATCCAGAAAACTTATAGTTTGGCCCTGTTTAAGTCCATCAGATTTTATTTGAAACCTATTTACATCCAAATCTTTAACAAAGGCAGATAAATTAGTCAACCCACCCTTACACAAAAATACTAGGTCATCTATAAATCTATTAGAGGGAACAACATAAATTCTGAAAAAATGATGTCTATATAAATATCCCACCTCATAAAGGCCCATAAAAAGATCAGCATAGGCAAGTGCAAATGATGCACCCATGGAGGTGCCTATTTTCTGAACATAAATATCTTTACAAAAACAAAAATAATTATTAGTAAGACAAAATTCTATCAGTTCTAATACATAATTACTTAATGCACTGTCTCCTAAGAAAAACTTAGTAGCATCTAAACCATGTTGATGTATAGAAGTGTATAGACTTTTAACATCAACAGACACCCAATATATCTTCAGTCCACTCAGTGACTTTAATTTTATCTAAAAACTCAAAAGAATCTTTTATAAATGATGGTAGCTTTATTACATAGGGTAATAAATAACTATGCAGAAATACACCTATGTTTCATAAAAAAAAGAATGAGTAGAAGAAATAATGGGCCTTCCTGGGGATGTTGCATGCTTTTATGAAGCTTGGGTAAACAATAAAAATATGCTATATAATTATTTTCATTATATAGCTTTTTATCTACATCTTGTTTAGAAAAATATTCAAGTCTGTAACCTTTAAAAAGTAAATGCTGAAATTCTTTTTGTGCATTTTGATAATCACTCACTGTCACCTTAACATATACTTCAGTATTACTAAGATGTTCCATGCACATTTCCATATACTGATTAGCATGCATTACTACTAAACGATTCCCTTGTCAGAGGGATTAAAGACCAATTCATGCTGTTCCCCCATATTTTTAAGAATTTTCCATTCATCTTTAGATAAATTGTAAGAAAAAGAATTCCCTGTTTGCATAAATTCTTTATATGTATGTTCTAAAGAAAAGTTGACCACAGCTGAAAATTGTTGCACACCCTCATGCAAAAAAGGTGGGACAAAATCACTGGAACATTTTACAGAGGTAGTGTCAAGATAGCAGTAACCATTTAACTCATATATATCAGAAGAACATGAATAAGAACTGTCATCTGTATCTGAAATATCTTCAGTGGAAATTAAAGTATAATGAATGCCAGCATCTGAGTTATTTCTAGAAAAATAGTTAAGTAAATGTAATTTTTTATATTCTATATACTTCAAGTTTAAACATATAGGGTCTAAGCATCACAGTAGGTACAAATTTAAGACCCTTATTTAAAATATACATTTGTATTTCACTCAATTCCACTTGTGATAAAGCTATAACAATGTTATTCTCACAGTTTACACCAGAATCACAATACATAAATTCAGCTCCATCTAGTCCTTTTGTTATGCTGTTGATAAGCTCCTCTATTTCTAAACATTTGCTGTTTGTAGCGAAAACCATCCCCAGTGTTTTTTTCCAAATCTGCTGTTCTCTTACCATTCCGAAAATTATTGTTCAAATATTGAGGCTTTTGAGCTTGAGGCAAAGGTGGATATTGCTGGTCATCCGTATCCCAGTCTGTGAAGCCTCTAGATGTATCCGAAAATACTTGATGTGAACTGCCTGCACCATTATAACCCCTTTTCGCACTATTAACAAACTGTTGATGTGATTTGGTCTTGTTTGTTTTCCAAATGAAAACCTTATGGTTATTGTAGTCCCTTGAGTCTCTTTGTAGTTTTGTTTTTTTCTTTTTCATGAGATTCTGTTCAAGATCAATCAGTTTGTCATTAATGTCAACTAGCTGGGTCTGTAAGTGAGCTGAACTAATTTTGGCTGCCAAAGAATTAAACAAAGTAGAAATGTCTTCCTTTAGCTTTCGCTGCAATAAATTGCCCCAATCTATAGAGATATTCACCCACTCAGTGGCACACAGATTGGTGGCTGCAATCCATATATCTTGAAGCCAT
Source organism: Protopterus annectens (assembly GCF_019279795.1). Lineage (NCBI taxonomy): Eukaryota > Metazoa > Chordata > Ceratodontiformes > Protopteridae > Protopterus > Protopterus annectens. The sequence continues at coordinate 124,929,464 of NC_056737.1, forward strand.
TTTTCTGTTTCATTTGAAACATCAAAAGGTTTAGATGGATTTCTAAATGCACGCAGCCCCCTCGGTGTAAGGGTGAGTTGACTAATTTATCTACCTTTGTTAAAGATTTGGATGTAAATGGGTTTCAAATAAAATTTGATGGTCTTCAACAGGTCCATATTATACGTTTTCTGGATATTGATTTAACGGGTGCAGTGGGGGAAAAGATTAAAACTAAAACTCATCAAACATTTGACAACAATAATCATTTCTTACATAGAACCAGTTGCCATCCATTTCACCTGCTGGATTCTTTACCCTATGGAGTGATACAGAGAGTCTATAGACTATGTAATGATGAAAAGGAATTATACAAGGAAATATGTACTTCTATAAATATGTTCTTGAGAAGGGGTTATTTCATGAAAGACATCAAGAAGGCATTGGTTAAACTAAAAAATAATTCATTAGTACAAAATAATTTGTCAGCAGCCAGTACCTCTGTTATGAAACACTACGTAAGATATACTGGCAGTATTACTAGACAAGATAAGTTAGAAGTCAGGCAAATGTATATAATTATTTCTTACAATTTATATTTATTTATTTTATTTTATTTTATTTTACATTTCTTGACCAGGCTAGTCTAGCTGGATACATGTCCATTTTCCGTAGAGGCCCGGGGAGAAAAGCTCCACAAAAACTCAGTAATAATACAAAAAAGAAATATTTTACAAATAGAAATTAGTACATAGACTGTTTCAGAAGCATAACCAAGAAAATACAACAGGTGAAAAAAATTGCTTTTTTTTTTTTTTTTTAGTTCGGTGGAATTGATAAATTGAGAGTAGAGAAAAATAGTACTGTAGAAACCTAGTAAAGATTTGAGTGACTAAGAAAAGGTAGAGGGAATAAAAAGTTCAGTCAGGGTTAGTACAAGGACAGAGCCAGTGGGAATTAAGCAAAGTTTTTAGATGGTTCTTGAAAGTCGGTAAAGAAGTAAGTGCAGTAAGTTCACTTGGAAGCTTGTTCCAGATAGGTCCAGTACAGTTGGAGAACTAACAGTCCCCAGCTTTGTTGTTGGATTTATAGGAGGCAGCTAGAAGCTTGGTAGCAGAGCACAAGGAAGAGAGGTTTTTATAAGGACTAATGAGGGTACTAAGTATCGTAGTATTAGAAGGCTGATTTTGTGGGGTGATGGTCAGTTGCTGTAGTAGTATTTGATTTTGTAATTCCAGCCAGCCTAGTTGTTTAAGATTAGAGCAATGATGGGTACAAAAAGGGGCTCCTGTTGCAAATCTGGCAATATTGTTATATGATGTTGCTAGTTTATTGAAATTAGATTTAGATAAGTTTATATAAATCATTGAGGCATTAAGAAGGGTAGAAAGCAGGTGCGTTTGTGCGATAGTACTTCTGGCTGAGGCATTAAGGAAGGGTTTCAGACTATAGAGAGATCCAAGTTTTCTATTGACTGACGATGGTTAAGTTAATATGCGAAACAAAGTTGAGATTGTGGTCTATTGTGACACCTAGAAGTTTGGTAGTAGTGTCAGGCGTTATTATTATGCTATTGTTAGAAGTTATATTGAAGGTAAAAGTAGATGACTTCTGTGAAGGTGTGAAAAGTAATAATTTAGTCTTTTTGGGATTCAGTAAGAGGCAATATTGATAGAACCAGTTTTTGGCTGCTGTGAAGACTTTTTGTGTAGTAGTCTGAAGCTCAGCTGGGGAGGATGCTGAACATATCAGTGTTGAGTCATCGGCATATTGAATACAGATGGATTGTGGAAGGGACTTATTTAGATTGTTAATAAAAATAGAAAAGAGGAGAGGTCCCAGTATTGAGCATTGTGGCACTCCTATTTTGATGGGAAGAAGAAATGATATGTGATTGCCCCAAAGAACTGCTTGCTGTCTATTTTCTAAGTAGGAATTAAACCACTGGATAGCCTGAGTGTCCAAAGCAAAAGATTTAAGGATGTTTAGTAAGAGAGTATGGTTGACCATATCAAAGGCCTTAGAGAGGTCTAAGAAGAGAGCTGAGGACAGCAAGTTGTTATTCTGATTTTTATTAATATGGTCTGTGAATGACAAGAGTGCAGTAATAGTGCTGTGATAAGGTCTAAAACTGTGTTGGCAGTCTGCTAGGAGATTGTTTTGGAGAAGATGGTCAACTAATTGCCGATGTACACATCTTTCCATGATTTTAGCTAATGGAGAAAGTATGGCTATGGGACGGAAGTTGGAGAGTTCATTAGAGTTACCACCCTTATGAAGCAAAATGATATGAGAGACTTTCCAGAGGGCTGGGATAAAGCCTTCAGTTATGGTTTGATTAATTAAAATGGAGACAGGAAAGGCAAGTACTTTGGCTGCAATTTGTAGGTACTCAGCTGGGAGGAGGTCAGCTGAGGGAGTACAAAGATTAAGTTTCGTAAGTAGGGTATAGATGAAATCTGTCGAGACTGGTTGCAGTTTGAAAGAGAGGGGATTTTTGTTAAGGGAGTAAGGTGCTTGTGTGGACTGAGGAGATAAGGTTGAAGCTAGAGAAGTAACAGTATCAGAGAAAAATTTGTTGAAAGTATCAGCAATTTGGTTAGGTGTATTCTGAGTGAGGTTAGAAGGAGTAGGTGTTTTAGAATTACCTGGCTGTAGTAGTTTGTTGATACTTGACCAGAATTTCTGAGGGTTTTGGCGTTGTGTGTGTTGGAATTTCCAATAATCATTTTTTTATCAAGAAATATTAGTTTCTTTGTTTCGTTTCTAAGTTGTTTAAAGGTTTGGTGGTCAGATGGGTTTTTAGTACTACGCCATTTGGCCCAAGTTCTATTTCTATGTAACATTTTTTGTTTGGTCTCTTTGGTTAGACAAGGAGCAGGCTTTGCTTTGGTTTTAATTAATCTAGTGGGGGCATGGTGGTTGAGAATTTGAAGGAATTTGTTGTTAAAGTATAAAACTGCCTCATCAAGAGGTAAGTATTTTAGGGGAGACCAATTGCAAGCTTTGTGTTCTAATTGGAGGTTAGTTTGGTTGAAATTGGTTTTGTTCCTGGAAGTTCTGAATTGTGTATTGTTGGAGATAGGGCTTTTTTGTCTGTTGATAAAAGTGGTTAGATGATCACTGATATTATCAGGTAGTGTGCCTGTGGTATAAGTCATAGGGTTGCTATTGACTAGGATCCAGTCCAGAGTGCTCTGTTTGGAGCTGGTTTTGTTTATTCGAGTGGGGACAGTAATGGTTTGATTAAAGCCATAGAGGTTTATGTGAGAAGTAGGTTTTTGGGAAATACAACAATTCCAATCAATATCAAAGTCTCCTAGTAGTATAGTTTCCTGAGGGAAGGAGGCCGAGAACCAGCTCACTATGTTTTCAAGGGTATTAATATTGTTACCTGGGGGGATGTAACAGCAATTGATATAAATGGATTTATTTGTTTTAATTTGTAGTTTGGTGAATAAAATTTCACTATTACTTTGTGAGGGTGGTTTGATATCTAGTAGGGTAACCAGTAATTCAGTTTTGTAAAGTATAGCTACACCTCCACCCTTTTTGGTATGACGGTCATGTCTAATGATGTTATATCCTGGTGGTAATATGTCATTATCCTTGGTTTCTGCTTTTAGCCATGTTTCAGTTAGGCATAAGATATCAAAGGAATATAGGTCAAGAAGGGCATGCAGTTGAGTTATTCTATTATTCAGGCTGCGAATATTTAGGTGGGCTATCTGGAGAGAAATGGGATTGGTGGTAGGATTTATAGAATTAGCTTGGTTTATTGAGAGGATAGTAGGGTGGTAGTTGTTTGGGCCTGGATTAGAATGAATGTCACCATAAAGGAATACTAGCTGCTGGTGACTATGTAAGTATTTGGAAAGTTTGGAAGAAATTGGAAAAGGTTTCCTGTTTTGGAAAAACTTGATATGTGTAGATCTATGGTAATGAGGTATGAGGTAGGAAGATGATGAAGTTATATTGCTGTGTGGTTGTGGGGTGTAATCATAGTGAGGAGTAGTTTGTTTTAGTGTTAGTTGAGATTCAATTAAATTTTTGTTTTCCTAGAAGGTGAGGGAGTAAGAAATGAGAAGAGTGTTGAGGAGTAAGAAGGAGGAGAGTAAGATGTTATATTTATAAATGTTTGGGTTAGACATAGCAAGTGATGGTGTGTTCTAAGAGGCAGGTAATATGTATGAAGATAGGGAGTTAACAGGGTGGGGTTGTTTTAAAAGAGGGAGTTTAAAAGAGGAACAGATTGAAATATTAACGAGTGGGTGGGACTAGTTAAATGTGTTAATAGAAGGATATGGTTATTGGGGGATGAAGTAGGGGGTTGGGTTATTGTGCTATAAGTTTAGGACCTCTGGGGGTGGGTGGTAATTGGGGGTAGGGTAGGGGAGCGGAGTGTGCCTGCAGGGTGAACGGAGTGGGTAGAGCAAAGGAGAAGCAAAGCCAGAAGAAAAAAAAAACAATCAGTCAGCTAGTTTGGGATCACTCCCAGGGTCAGGTAAGCTGTCCTAGAGGGAGAAGGAAATAGTAGGATGTATATGAGGTAGAACAGAGAGCCTTATAGGGAATTTAAAGAGTACAGATAGGGCTAAACTATTGTGGAATCGTAAGAATTACCAGAAATACAGGGGTCAATGTTGGGAGGGCAGGAGGGTCTAAACAGATATCTTACATTAAACTATTTGTAGGATATGAGAACTGAGTTAGGGATACAGGTTCCTTTATATATTTTGTTTTAATAGGTGTGGGAAAGCAGAGGTAAGGAGAAAGTCTCAGGGGGGGAAAGGTAGCACTGCGTGGGGTATTTACCAGAAATTGGATTGGATTGTTTCTCTATGCAAGGGATTTCCAAATAGGGAAGGAAATGTCTTATACTGCCATCTAATGGCCTTGGTTAGCAATTACTTCCCAATTTTACAAAGGTAATAGAAAAATGGGCACGGGTGAAAAGGTAAGCGGGAGTAAAATAAGAAAGTTAGGACTGTGGCAAGCTGCTGGCAGACATGAGGCAGAGCCCTATCCTGGGACAATATGCCACCAAAAAGTGGTACAATAAAGATTGATAAGTAGATAGCAGTAAGAGAAAGTACATACATGCAGTAATCCTTAGGGAAGGTGCTGTATAGAGTTCTGTGATGGAACTGATATTCCACTCTAACTTGAGGAGCTTCAATGGAGCTTCAATGGAGGGTAGTCCGCTGGGAAGGCAGCCGCTACTGGAGAGATCTAGCAAACACTACAGTGGACGAGATGCAGCAATCCTTAGGGAAGGTGCTGTATAGAGTTCCGTGATGGAACTGATATTCCACTCTAACTTGAGGAGCTTCAATGGAGCTTCAATGGAGGGTAGTCTGCTGGGCAGGTAGCTGCTACAGGAGAGGACTAGCAAACACTACAGTGGATGAGCTACGGGCAGGCCAGCAGCATGCAAGACGGGCAGATAGGCTAGGGATAGTTAAGATGATCAAGCAATTTTTGGTCATTTTTATTTAAATTTAAAGTATTTTGTGATACAGTATGTAGCTTTCCTATATTTTCATACACAAGAGGTAGAAACATACAGGATATTATTGTACACAGTAAATTTGTTAAGCCAGTGGATAAGTTATTTAGCACTTTAGGTATACTGGGCACTAGTGGTTGTACCAGATGCTCAGCATGTAAATATGTTGTTAATTTTTTTTGTTATATTAATGGTGTCCCCTTTAGTCCTAAAGGACATTTTACTTGTGTAACATCTAATGTTATTTATGTTCTCAGATGCTCCTGTAGTCTGTTTTATATAGGTGAAACTAAGAGAAGTTTTAAACTGAGACTGCAGGAGCACATTAGAGACATAAAAATGGAAAAAGTTGCTAGTCCTGTTGACATGCATTTTAAGTTGTTTCACAATAGCGCTAGAGACTTGAGACATTCTTGTTAATAAAGTGCAAGCTGGTGAATTTTATATTTTTTTACTGGCCTTTTTGTCGTATTTTTAAAAGTAATAAGTTCCCTTGTATTCACCTTATTTCAGGGTCGGTGCATGCAGTGTCAGTGCATGCAGCATTGGTACATGCAGCAGTGAGTAGGTGCACATCATGCACCAATGGGCACCAAAAGAGCTCATACATTCAGTAAAGTAGCAGATGTTTTTCACAGCTGTTAATTACAGCTTAAGCATGTGATTTCAGTATGGTTGAGCTATTCAACAAGCTTTAAAGCATCCATATAGCCTACATTCTGTTTTAACTTCATACTTCCATGCCATGGGAGTAGACACAAGGAAATTCTAGGCCTGAAATAAATTTGTCTCAACTGTTGCATTTGCAAGGTAAGCGCTGAACCTAGAATGTATTCTGTAAAAATATTATGGCATATCCTTGTATATCTTAACTTGGTGCTGTAAAGAAGTAAATAGTGGTGGATTTGTCCAGAAAATACATTAACATGTGACAGCAGACACTTATTTTACTCAAATGTGTGCATTACTAAGTTTTTTTTCTTATTCCTCTCCTTTTTCATTGCCCTTTTTGTGTGATGGGAAGAATATCGTAAATAGTGTAATGTAATGGCTGTGTTTATTGGGTTTGCATGAAGTGTGGCAGACCACCTATGAAGCAGATGGCCAAACATAGTAACCGTATACATTCAATTAATGCCCTTGGCCATCGTGAAATCCTGGCCTGGAGTACAGATGGTACTTAATTCTAGTACTAAGTGTACAATCTTTGTTTTATTCCTGGGACATTGCAGTTCACAGCAATGAAGTACAACATACACAACTGTTACCTCCACATCCTTGTGGCAACAGGTGGAAGTGTAGGACTGGCATACACATGGTCCTGAGTTCTCATACAGTATATGCTACATAGTATTATTTTTTACTGATGTTAGCAATGCTGTTCACATTTGCACACCACTTATCAACATACAAACAGGCATAACTCGCACATGTGTACACTTTGTTAATCATCGCACAAATCCACTGCTCACTGCACTATGGAACTGTATATATGCTGCTTTCTTATTGGTGCTTATTGTCCATTTCCTTTGTATTACATAGAGCATGAGGAAACATTAGAAATTCATGGCACATTTTCAGTATAAGTCATATATTCACAATACATACATGTCTTGTCCTTCAAGCAATATAACCCTGGTGGCTCTGTATTTTTTAAACACATATAACAACCATACTACAAAGTGTAATATATATACTGTTATGTGTTCCCTCAAAGACAGGGTCAGTCAGTGGTGATGACAACTTTGCTCTCTTAAACTCAGACATCCAACTATGCTCAATAAGGGTACTTGTGTTTTTACACAGATAGACTCCTGTACATCTAGGACACACTCTACAGTTAGGCTACTGGCCTCATACGGCCTATGATTCTATGTGCATATGCAGTCCTCCCAACCTGTTGTCCCACAGATGGCCTGCTGATGTCATCTACCATAAGTTAACCTGCAGCTATGTAAAAGGCATACTTGTGCTGTGGCTCTTGCATAAGGTACTGAGTTCTGTAGTCTGTATTCTTAGATAGCTAGGGGTTCTGTTTTCACTACAGTCAAGTGTGTGTGTGTGTGTGTGTGTGTGTGTGTGTGTGTGTGTGTGTGTGTGTGTGTGTGTGTGTGTTCATCCAGAAGACCAACTGTGTATCCTGCAGTTACCACCAGTATTTTGATACTTGCACTTGCCTACACATCCATTTCAGCTCCACCTTCTCTCCAACATGCACTGCTGATGTCATACACTATAAGTGGACCAGCAGATATGTAAAAGTCATATTTGTGCTGTGGTGCTTGTGTAGACTACTGAGTTCTATAGTTTGCATACTTAGATAGGTAGGGGTTCTGTTCTCACTGTAGTCAGCTTTGTGAGTGTGTGTGTGTGTGTGTGTGTGTGTGTGTGTGTGTGTGTGTGTGTGTGTGTGTGTGTGTGTGTGTGTGTGTGTGTGTGTGTGTGTGTGTGAGAGAGAGAGAGAGAGAGAGAGAGATGTTACTTGAAATTGCAGAGATCCTTTTACACCACCATGTGGGACACTGTTATCACCATATGTTCAACAGATCATGCTGATTTACCACCACATGCCCAACAGACAATGCTGATGTAATCAGCTACATCAGATTATTGCATATACAGCCATCCCATCAGGGCAGGATCAGACACTAGCATGGAGCCCAGGCAGACATCACATTAGGTTCATAGGAAGTTACTAGGCTATTGGCAGTAAGGCCTTTATAAGTCTAGCCATGTTATATCATTGTTCCCTTACTGACAAACTTGTATAGTCTATATTTGCAGTGCAAGTGTATGATCATCACCAAATGCCCTTATCCAAGAGAGACATGGGTGACACAACTGGGGTAAATGTACATGCTCCCATCCAGTGTGCTAAGTAACGATAAATAGGTTCATTGAGAAGATCTGTTTTATGTGATTTGGAATTGTTTTCCAGAGACGTGGCAATATCTGGGATGCATACTTGTCACTCCAGCATGTTCTGTTAATGTTGCAGGCTGTGGATGTGCAGTATTTCTATTAGGACATGGTCTGAGACTGCTCTGTGGGCCAGGCACAAGTTGCCTGTTAGCAGCCTATAAGATACAGAGTATGGTGACATGGCCTTCAGTCTGTCTATGTGGATCATGTCTTGCCAGCCCTGAATTATCTTGCTGAGAAACCTCTGATGTCTCTCCAGTGGCTGCAGGTGTCTGATGAGGTACATACACAAGGGAGCATTGTGATCTATTAGTGGTCTGATGAGGGATGAGTACAGAGGAGTAATAATATCCTTAGCACTGGTTGTGATGCTCATACTTATGAGATGTGCAACATAGAAGGCCTTCTGTACCACTGGGGACACGTGGTAATTGCAAGTAAGGGTGCTATCAACCTCTGTTCCCAAATCTCTCACCACAGGGTTTCAGAAAAGGGAGTACTGTTAATACTGTAATGTGCAGGGACTTCCCATTGGCCCTGATGGGTGATAATGCATTATTTAGCATTTATTTTGAGTCCCTGGCTTTGGCACCAATCTTTCATCTGTGTAAGGCCATTTTGTAGTATGTCAACATCATTGGGGACTCAATGATTGCACCCAGTTTGTAGTCATTGGCAAACATGGTAAGCCACAGGCCAACTATTTTCCCCTGGACATCTGATAAATACATTCCAAATCATAGGTGGAATCCCCAAATTTGACTTTATGTGTTCTGTTGATGATCCAGTTGGCTACTCATCTAGAGCTATATGGGTTAATTCTCAGCTGTATGAGTTTAGCGATGATGCCTGAGTGATGGACTGTGTCAAAAGCTTTGGCTAAGTCAAGGAGTCTATATTAAATCAGCGAATGCTTAAAAAAGCAAACACTGATTTATCGACCCCATGTAAGTGAAAGCTTACAATCCCAAACACTTAGAAAAGCGATTTTTTCCCAGGGAAAAAAAATCACTGTTCCAAAAAAGAAAAAAACTTTAAAACATTACATAAAGTGGGGGGCTTCACCCCCCACAACCCCCACACCCCCCTACTTAAATATACCAACTTCAAGATTGCACTACGGTGACAAGAATGGCAAAATAATGAAGGTGGCCAAGAGATTTCTTTCCCAGATAAAGAATTTAATTATATGCCGTTTCGGTATTTTGCCATTTCATGCTTTCAAGTTCGATCAAGATGCATTCAGAAGAATGTGTCTTCGATCATATAATAGGGAACCCTAAGTCAAGATAGACTGGATGTACTGTTTTACCTTCATCCAGGGTCTGGTGACATTCTCTAAGTCATCCACCAGGTTTTAATAAACATGATCTTTGCTTAACAAAACTAAATTGTGTCTGGACAACAGTTTGAAGGTCACCTATGTTTTTCTTGATAAGGGCTATGATTATTCTCTCGATGGTTTTGCTGATACAACTGGAGAGGCTTAAAGGTCTATAGTTTCCAGGGTTGATTGACGTGCACCTTTTGTGCAAGGGAATTACTGTTGCTGTGTTCCACTCTCCTGCGACAAAGCCAGTAATTACACTGTGGTTGAAGAAAGTGCCAACTGTTTCTGCTAGGTCCTGTTTCAGACCATTTAGTAGGCAGCCTGTGATGTTATCCAGTCCCATGCAGGCTATTTTTTCCCATGGGGTGTGCAGTTATGAACTGTTCTTTGTAGATTCTAGGTAGCTGACTGGTGACAGGTATGCTTTGGGGTATGTCTGTTGGAGATGGGGGGACTGAGGTTTGCCCTAAACTGTCTGGTAGCAGGTTGGTGATATCCTCAGGGTCAGTATGAGTGGTACCATCCACTACTAGTTCGGCACAAATCTGGCCCTTCACTTTCAGATTTCTGATGTAGCTAAAGAATGCCTCCTGATTATCGTTAGCTAGGGATGCTAGTTTAGGTTTGTATGTGGCTTTACAGGACTTTACAAGACAGCTAATAAATTCATAGATTCATAGGTAGGTACTATGCTATCAGCCCTAGGGCCTATACAAGCCTAGCCAAAAAGGTACCCTGACTTTCACCACCCAAGAAAATTATTTTCCTGTGCCCCTGTCGAGCAACGCCACAGATCCCTGGGGTGAATTTCCAATTTCCCATCCAATCATCAAGATTTTTTTTGAAGAGTGCTAATGAGGAGCTTTGTTTTATATAGATAGGTGGTTTGTTCCAGAGTATGGGAAGTCTCTGGGGCAGGAATCTATCCCTCCAGCATGTTCTGTTTATTGTGGTGACAAGGTTTAGGTCCCTAGATCATGTAGCTCAGAGGGATTGGGATTTCTTAAAGTGGAGCATGTCCAACAGCTCTGGGTTTGACATAGCTTTGTATGTTAGGCAGAGATCCCCTCTGAGTAGGCGATATGTGATGGAGTAAAGCTGGAGTTTTTGAGATGGTCTGCATAGGGCATCTGTTTGAGGCCGATAATCCTCTTTGTGAAGTATTTCTGCGGTCTTTCCAGTTGTTGTAGATGTCTTGTAGATGTCTTGTGAGGTACATACCAAAAGGGGCATTGTACTCAATAATGAGTGATGAGTAGAGGGGAACAATGACCTCTTTTTTCCTGGATGAGAAACCTTTTGTGATGAGGTATGCCATGTAGAAGGGTTTTTTGACTACTGTGGTGATGTGATTATCAAAGGAGAGACTACTGTCCACCTGTGTCCCAAGGTCTCTTATCATACTTCTGGTGTAAAGAAGACTACCACCTATGTGGTAGCTCATGGGTACAGAGTTTTTACCAAAGGGGATGCCAATGCACTTTTTGGCATTGAGCTTGAGGCCATGGCTTTGACACCAGGCATCTGGCTCAGTGAGGCCCTTTTGTAGGATGTCCACATCATTAGGAGTTTCAATTATGGTTTCTAGTTTGCAGTCATCTGTGACCTTTGTTAGCCAAAGACCTTCTGTGTTAGCCTGTACTTCAGAAAAGTAGATACCAAACAGGAGAGGACCCAGGACTGAACCCTGTGGTACTCCACTTGTCACTGGTCTGAAGTCGGATTTGGAGTCTGCTACTTTCACATTGTGGGTTCTGTCAGCGAACCAGGTGGCAATGCATCTTGTGACATAGGAATTTGTACCTAGTTTAGTGAGTTTATCTATAATTCCAGAGTGGGGATGGTGTCAAAAGCCTTGGTGAGATCTAGATAGGCTGTGTGAACCACCTTACCCTCATACAAGGCTTTGGTGACTACTTCAAAGAAGTCAATCAGGTGTAGGAGACATGATCTGCCTTTTACAAAGCTGAACTGGGTTGTATCCAGAGTTTGGAGATTACCAAGGCCTTTTTTATAAGTTCCATGATGATACGTTCCATGGCCTTGCAGACCAGGCTTGTTAGGCTAATGGGGCAGTAGTTCCTGGGATCCATGGTGGCTCCCCCTTTGTGGAGTGGGATAACCATCTCTGTGCGCCATTCAGTGGGCACAAAGCCTGTGGTGAGGCTATGATTGAACATGGTGTTTAGGTGGGGTGACAGTTCATTCTGTATTTCAAGTAGAACGCAGCCTGGGATGTTGTCAGGTCCCATGGATGCTGTGTTCTTGGCTTTGGAGAGTGTGGGTTTTACCTGTGCAGCCATGATTACAGGAACTTTGCATTCTTCAAGGTATACAGATGGGCCCTTTAGGGGTGGGGGGGTAAAGTTAGCACTGAGCCTATCTGCCAGGATGTTGGCAATATCAGTTGGTCTGTATATTTAGTGCCATTGTGCTGTAACTCAGAGCAGATCTGAGCATTGCCATTGAGATTCTTGACATAGCTATAGAATGATTTGTGCTTGTCTTTAGAATCAGTGGCGACTGTGTTTTCATAACTAGCTTTGGCAGATTTTATGAGGAATCTCAGCTTCTTACTGAGGCTGACCAGGGAGTTCTTCCAATCATGGGATTTTACTCTTTTTTCAACAGTTTCTTTCATCTGTTGTAGAGGTTGTTTATTGCAGGGGACCAACAAATTGGTTTCCTTTTTTTGGAGGATAGAATCTTGGTTCTTTTAGGGATAGCATGATCCATGCAGTCATGTAAGTGCTTATAAAGTGCATTTGTGTAGGATTCAGCAGTCGTATTTCTATTGTCCATCTGCATGGGTGTCATGAAGTTTGCCACTTCTGTCTTAAGAAGCGTGAAGTTGACTTTGGAGAAATGTTTTATGGTGGTTTTCCTAATGGGGGAGTGGGAGCGGGATGTGGATGTCTAGGCTGATTAGCTTGTGGTTGGATCTGACCAAGGAGGAATTGACCTCTGGTGTAGAACACCAGTTGACCATGTTGATAATGACCAGATCTAGGATATTGCTGCCCCTGGTGGGGGTGTGGATAAGTTGAGCCAAGGTGTTGGAATTTGTGAATTCCAGAAAACGTTGAGCAAAAGAGTTGGTGCATGAGTAGTTTTCCCAGTTAATGGTGGGGTAGTTGAAATCGACCATTATTAGGGTGTTGGGTTGTAACCTAATATTTTCCAGTGTATCAAGAAATGAGGAGTCAGAATCCTGGGGCATGGTGGGGGATGTATAGCAAGTTACAATTTGGATTGCGGTCTTGCCCAAAATTAGTTGCACTTGGATAATATCGGATGCATTATGCTGAGCAACTAGCCTGGAGGTGTGGATGTCCTTAATGAATATGGACATGTCTCCACCTTTAGTGTTACAGTCCAGGTTAGGTGGCCAAAAGGTGTGGTATGAATTATAGCCTGGTAATGCAGGGGTGTTCTCTGGATCCTTGAATCAGGTCTCTGTCACTACACAGATGTCGATATTCTCCATTTTAAGGAGTGTCTCGAATTAATGCATTTTGAGGTTTAGACTTCTGGCATTGAGTAGCATTACCCTCATATTTTGCTTGCTTGCACCTGTTGTGGTGAATTTGGCATTTGAACCTTGCCTAAAAAGGCACTATAGGGGTGGCAGGAGCCTTAGCCAGTATCCAGAATCCCAAGGGCAACAGGTGCAGGCCATCTCTGGCAAAGCATCGTCATGTGCCAATCATGTCATCCCAGGCAGACAGATACTGGATCCCCTTAGAATGACACCAGAAGCTTAGCCAATTGTTGAAGTCAATCATTTTGTCCTTGTACTGTGATATCATTCTGGGTGATGACAAGATTCTACTCAGGGCTAAGGTCATACCTGCCTGGGCTACAAGATCAGAGGGCTCCTCCCTGTCTCTTTTCATGTAGTCCAGGGAGGTACATCTCAGGTCATTCACACCAACATGGACAATGACAGAGGCATACTTGCACTTGTTGTGGAATGACTTGAGTGCATGCATTATGTGGCGGATCCTGGGACCCGACAGGCAGATGATTGTAATTTTCTCCTTGTTCAGCCTGGTAAGTGGGACATCAGTGTGCCTGACTATAGAATCACCTATGACTAAAGTGTTTGGTACATTGTCTTGCTTTAGGGGCTGTTTTTGGGTGGCACACTGGTGTTGTGAGCTATGTGTTGCTTTGGTTGTGATTGGTGTTTGTTTGTGTTTCAGCTTCAGAGGTCCTCATTGCTTGGGTAGGTTAATGTCAATGGCCTCTGCATATGTGGGTTTCATGTTACTATGTGTGGGTGTTGATGCTGTGGGTTTTGTAGGGCTATGTGTTGCTTGAGGTGCAGTGCAGATGTTTACCTTCTCCTCTTGACTGTCTAGCACAGTCTTGGCTGGAGAGAACTTTGCTTCCAGTTTAGCTATGCAATTGCATCTCTCGCAGGTTGTAGTATTTGGTGGTAGGAGGAGAGGGTTGTCTGTGTACATGAGGCAATTGCTACATTGCCCCAATATGCCCAGATTCACCAAGTGGACAGGAGAAATCATCAGAAGCTGACCCTTGGACATGCCTAGTTAGGTGTTTTTTAGTAAAGTACAAGAGCTGTTTTTCCTTACCTTGGCAAGGTACTCACAACTTTAGGTTGTTTAGTGCTTACAATTGGATTTTAGTGCTTGTATTAGTTTACGGCTTCTTTAGTGCATTCTAGCAGTACTAGAGCACGTGCTAATCACAGGGATTCAGATTTTAGTGCTACTACTGAAAAACCAGCAAGTTCTAAGAGAAAATTTGAAGAGCAGACTTTCTGGCACCGGGAATAGTTTATCCCTAGCTAAGCAGCACTGCGCGGTGCATAAACCCGGGCAAACGTGTTTTAAAGCAGGAAGTTGAAAGGGATAGAAGCAACTGTGGAGGGTGTCCTTCCTCTGCTGAATTAGTTTCTCCTCTTGTTCTTAGACATTACTTTCTTCTGCTTGTTGTATAACATATATTTGCTTGATGCCCACCAGCATGGCTTGTTTTCTGTGAGGACCTTGTTTTGATCCATTCACATTCAGCCAACTCTATACATTTGTATAGGTGTTTATACAGGCCATTTTTTGTACACCTCTATATAGCAGTCATTTTTGACAGTGGTAGCAGGGGGTTTGCAACTACTTATGGCATCAGTTAGGAGGCTATAGTTTGCTTTGGATAAAGGTTTCTCCCTTTCAGCTCTTGATGGGGTGTCGGGTATGATTGTAAATGTGAACAAGACTGAAATGTGATCTGCCCTGACCTGGGGGACCAAAACACAGAGGTTAGTGCAGAGAACTATTATGTTGGAAAGTACTTAGTCTAGGACATTCAAGCCCTTTGTGGGGGTGCAGAATATCTGTTACACAGCATATGTATTAATAAAGTCCAGGAACCTTAGAGTGAGCATGTTTGTGCACATGTATGACTCCAAATCGATGGAAGGAAAGTTAAAATCAACATGACGAAGGTGTTTGGCCATATAGTGACTGACTCATGTAGGTCCAAGTAGGCAGAGTGGTATTTGTGGTTCATGGTGGAGGACCTGTAGCTAACAATGATAAGGAAAGGGGGTTTTACATACAGTTAGTTGAACTTGGAGTTGTGCTAAGTAGTCACGCTCTTTGACAATCTTGCTGTTTATTTGTCTTTAATGAAGATGTATACACCTCTGCCTTTGGTTCTTTCACACTCATTTTGATGTCTGAACTTGTGGAAGGCATTGTACCATTGCATGGCTAGAGGGCTTTCTGCAGCCTTGAACCATGTCTGTGTGATTAGACAGACATGGACATCTTCCCAGTTAAGGAATTCTTCCAATGAGTGCAGTTTCTGATTTACAGTCCTTGCATTAAGAAGCATAACATTCAGTTTGTCTCTAATGAATTCTTTTACATTGGGACTTTAGTTGTTCTGACATTGCCTAAAAAGTCTACTATGGGGGAGGCAAGTATCTTCATGACTGAGTTATGTCTCCAGTCATTCACTGCAACATGGGCAATTACAGAGTCATAATGGTACTTGTTGAGTGACTTGAATGCGTGTGTGATCTGATGGACCCTAGCACCTGACAAGCAGCTGACTGTGACCTTCTCCTTGTCCAGCCTGGTGAGGGGGGTATCTGTGTGTCTCAGTATGGAGTCGCTTATGAGAAAGACATTTGTTTTTTCGTTTAGTGGATTCTGTTCAGTCTGCACAGGGTGCAGTAGGTTTGCACTTGAGAGGTTTCTGATCTTTAGTTAGGTGAGCTTGTTATGTGCAAGAGGTGATTTATGTGTAGTGACAACATGTTTGATATTTGGTTTATAGTTATGTGAGAGAATTGATTTAAAATTCATAGTATAGATACAGCTCTCACATGTTGTATTAGTTCATTTTAGCAGTAACTGGATGCCGGTCTACATAAGGCAATTGCTCTGTTGCCTCAGGATGCCCATGTAAATCAGGCTGCCTGGAGAAATGGTAGCGTAGGGATCTGTCCATCCATTATGGAAGGTATATACTGTAGTAACTAGTGGGGAGAAGGCTATATGAACCAGGTTTTGGTGTAAGACTAACAAAATGTTATATTCTATGGAGGACTAGGGTTACAAAAATGTGTAAATGTTTCACAATGCAGAACTGAGTTGCTTGCAGGACAGCAGTGCAAGCTCTGAGCAGCTACAGTAAATTGAGTGCAACCCCCCCCCCCCGCCAAAACACAATGCTGGAATGCAAGTGAAGTTAAACTATTTTAAAAAACGTAAACAAAGAGTAAGACCAAGAGTTAGCCTTATTCCAGAAATCCCCAAATCAGATGTTTTTTTGGCTGCTCAGTTCTGCCAAAAGAATGCAGGAGGGGGTCTTCTTAATGTAAGATGGCTGGTATTAGTGCTCCAATGATACTAAATTATCTAGATTCAGCAAGCTTGAATTTAACATATGCTATAAAATGCAGAAGTACTGGAAATCCAAACTGCAGAAAATCAAAATCATAACAGAAGAGCAAACAGTTTAAATAAAGCAGCAATTAAGTAGAATACTGCAACAAGAGTGTAAACAACAAACCTTCCCAATGTGAAATAAGTGGTCTGGAACCCAAGTGCTTAAAACAGAACTAAGACAATTAAAGAATAACAGGCACAATAAGCCTTCAACCAGCATTTCCTAGCTTAGACAGGTGTAGGCTATCCTCCCCTGCCTCAACAAGCTACACCACAAACTTTCCTAATGTAAAAAAACTGGTTTGTAGGCCAAGTGCTTAAACCATGACAAAAGACTTAGAACAACAGCCCCAATAAGCATTCAACCAGCAATTTCCAGCTCAGAGTTGCAGAGGCTACCGTCTCCTCTCTCAAGAGTGTAGACTACAAACCTTGTTAATGTAAGACAACTTGCCTGAAGCCCAAGTGCTTAAACCAAAAGCAGTAGGCTTAGAATATCAGTTACAGTTTAATGTGAAATCAGAGAGATGACAGTGATATGTCTTTTAATCCAAGCACATACACCATGTCATGGTTAGTAGGCCCTGTGTTTTTTTGATAACAAAGCCCCATGGTCAGTCTAGAGGCTGCATGTGTCTGGTGAGGTTCATGCAAAAGAAAGTATTATACTGTATTACTGTTTTCATGAGTTTGACTAGAGTGCTGAGATCTGAATGTGATGGAGTTTCTTATGATGTGCACCATATGTATGCAATGGAAAACATTAAATAGAAAGGTTATAAAGTAATAACATACATCACAGTTCCTGACTTCACAACCCTTACAAGAGAATGCACTAGACAGTACTGACATGATGATGCTGTCCACTGTTTCATTTGGCAAGGCAAATATAACTGATAGGCACAATTATCAGTTCAAAAGAACAAATGCAGATATACTAGGTTCTAATGTAGCTATGTACCCTGTGCATCAGACACAAAGTTTTTGTATCCCGAAATCCAAAAGAGAGAAAACAGGGATATGGCTATTTCACAGTTATCATAACTTGCACAGGGTGGGGCAGGAGGCCTAGGCTGACACAAAAATTTGGTGAATGTGTGTGAGGGAGAAAATGAAGCAAGCAGGTTGTGTATGTCTGTAGGGGTCCTCCATGTGAAAGTGCTGTGTGGCAGCTTACATGAACATAACCAACCTCAGTATGTCTTGGTACATTGGACATGTGTGAGCCATGGATGATAGAGATGGCAGTTCATTTTTGTCACACTCAGCCATGAGAACTGGCTCTGCCAGTAGTTGCACTGGCACCTCCATGTCCAAGGTCAGATGGAGTACTGCTACAACTGAGTGTGACCAATACCTGCTGGACATGCTTCCTTCATGGGAACATCCAGGACCATGACCCCATGGCCTGCCATGTCTGGTTGTAGACAGCACATTCACTGATGGACCAGCAGAAGTACTGCCACTATGGGACTGTGATCAGGAATGGTCATGTTGGCTATCAGTAGATGTAGCTGACCAACGCCCATGAGGATGGTGTTCCCCATCCAGCACATGCTCCATCACAGACACTGCTTGTTTCATGACAGATACCTCTCTGCTTAACACAAACACCCCTTGTTCCAATGTGTCATTCATCCACTCCAGGGAATCCGACATGGTGGAGGCAGTCAAGCATGTCAGACTGTGCTACATCCACAATCCTGAGTATTTGTCCTGAGTGCCTTTCTGAATGTGCCTGTCCTCCATGATGGCCCTAAATATATGTTGTGTGACATGGGAAGAGACACCTGCACCAGGCGGAGGAGGGACAGCAGCCCCCTCTGAGCACGCCTTATAAACCCTCCTGCTTGATACCTTGCTAACACTTTGGTTTCAGCCAGACTCAAGAGGCACTGAAGCTGCAGTAGCCACACTTCCCTGCTCAATGTCATTGCCCTCCACCTGTCCTATATTTGTGGTCTCAGTAGACCAGGTAGGTATAGGCCTACTGGCTGTGTCCAATGAAAAAGAAGGGGGTGGCTGGATATTAAACTCTGTATCAGATTCAACCTCTGCACCCCTGACTGTGCCTCACTTTTGCCATCATCATCATCAGTGTCCGATGAGACACTGACATCAGGCAACACAGGGCCCAGACTCCAGGTGTCATGATCACCTGTGATAAAAAGGGAGAAACACAGGCATACATTAATACTTGCACTACTATGGTGCAATATATGCTAAACAACTATCAGTGCTGCCACTATTACAGACATTAGAGCAATACACACAAAAGGCCTAAAATGACACATTATATTTCTAGAAATTGATCTACAGTACTGAAGTAACTTGATTTGGCTTACCATCTGCAGGACGCATACATTGCTTGATTCCTGATGGTCCTGAAATAAGTTAATCAAGAGGTAAGTCCAACATCACCACATTTAACAGTAAGACAGGGGGTACTACATGTACTGTTCTCAATCTGTTTGATGTGTTAGTTCAACAAGAATATGGCTAACACCTCCAAATTGGGCTTAGCATTGTACCAATCTTCAATCCCCGCCAAATCCCCCCAAAAAGACGTGACACAGAAGTAACTTTTATTTCAATTGTTTTACTATACAACAGTATTCAACTGGTCATATAACAAAGCCTACCTGGATGATCTTCCTGGGACTGAGAAGGAGGGTCACCCATATCAGTCACATAATGTAGGCCACTCTGCTCTGAGTTGTCCTGTTGTAGAAAATTTGTCAGTAATTCCTCATTGGGGCTGGGGTGAGAGGTGCTTCTGCCACAGACCCACCCCTGGTTACCTTCTGGTCTTGGGCAACAGCAGCTGCATGCCTCTGTACAGATGTTAGCATGTCAATTGCCCTGTGGCACACCTACTCATAAGTACAGCTGTGGCCGCCCACAGCATTTATTTTTGCAAGGATTTGCTGCCATAGTCTCAGCCTCTCTGGCATATTGGGATGACCCCTTCTGAGAAGAAAAGTGCAATGTTGATAGAGGGCATCTACAATTATTGTATTGTCTGCCTCACTGAAGGGGGGTTTCTACCTCAATGACATCAGAATGATAATAAACATAAGTATCATATAACTAGAAAGTAACTTACCAGAAAAAACAGTTAAGGTAGGCAGTCAGTAATACCCACTGGAAAAACATAAAACATACTGCCAATGTGAAATACTAATAACAGGCAGGAGGCAAAACAAGGAGAGTAGCAAGAGCAACATATCCTTGTATGTGCCATAGTAGTAACTCAATTGTGCTCCCCAAAAAGAATAGTCCATTCTAGTTTGTGACATAACAGTAATGTCTCTTTACTCCTCCACCCACTAAAGAATAGTCACATGATCCATTTTGCTAATAAAACACATTTGAAATGCTAAACATGCATCCAAAGGACCTGCCCGCAAAACATTTGTACATATGTATCACACATCTTACTATTTTCATGTATTGTCAATCATTTGTACCTCTGAAATGGCTTCAGTACACTTCTAATGCATACATATAACAGTATAAAAGGATTTGCTTCACATTATTTATTAATATATTCCAGTGTGTGCGTTATGTTGGTAACAAATGATAGCATACCTGCTGGAGTGGATTGCATATGTCTAGGCTGTGTTTCATATATGCTAATTACAGCATAAGCAGCTGAATTGCATGCTAATCAACCAATCTGGTGGAGCTATTTAAGAAGTTAAGAAGTTAAGAAGTTAGAAACAGCTGTTTAGACTCCATACTGTTTTTTCTTGTGGATTTCAAATGTAGTGGAGTACAGACACAGAAAGTCTACCCAGACAGAATGTTAGGAGCTGCTGCTGCTTAACTGCATTTGTATGAGCTACAGACTGCAGGCAATGCTGCTGCTGCTGCCAATAGGCCTAGGCTGAGATGGAGAAGAGTTTTCAGGCCACATTTAACTTATTACAACATGCGCATTTTATTTATTTATTTATTTATTTTATTTATTGACATTGTTAACCGGGTTAATTCAACTGAGCCAGGGGCCCATTTTCAGTGTTGACCCAAGAAGAAAAGCTCCAAAAGTATTACATATTTTTACAATAAAAATCAATCAAAAATAAAAAGAGTAAAAAATTAAAACCATCATGAGACATAATAAGAAAATTAACAGTTAGAGAATATCTGTAAATAGAGTATGTTAAATAACAATTGACAAGTCTAGAGAACATCACACATGAAGTACATTCAAATAGATCAACCATTCAATCTAATTTTTTTAAATAAAGATATATATGACTATATATGCTATGTAAGTGAGGGGAGAGGGAGGTATAAAGGTATATGAGGCAAGTACAAGGAAGTAAAGAGTAGAATAGGGAAAAAGAGTTAAAATTGAGAAGAGAAGAGAAGAGGCTAGATCAATTGGGGGTTAGACAAGGACAGGACCATGTACTCTGAAGAAAAAATTTAAGTCCTTTTTTGAACAGGTGTAGTTGATCAATGCTTATTATATTTTGAGGGGGTGAGTTCCATATGCAACAGAGTATTTATAGAAGGACTTTCCTATATTTTTATTGGGTTTATATATGTCAAGGAGGAGTTTGCTGGAAGTATGAAGGCAATGATGGGGGTTGCAGTAGGAGACTAGGTTGGAGATGGAAGGGCAGGAAGAGGAGTCATTCAGGATAGAGTGTGTAATGTCAGTTGGGGTAGAAGTAATTGTTTAGAGAATTCTGGCCATTGCAGTGATTTAAGAGCGAGGCAGTGGTGGGATTTATAGGAGAGATTAGAGGCAAACCTGGCTATTTTGTAATAAGTTTGTCTAGTTTAGTGATAAGTGAAGTTTGAACATTAGTAAGGACAGGGGCAGCATAGAGAAGACAGGGTAAAAGAAGTGACTGAGCAAGGGAAGGTTTGGAAGAAGGTGACAGAACTTTCTGGTTGCCATAGAGAAGTCCGAGTTTCTGGTCGGTCTTTTTTATGCATTGTTGGATATGAGTATTGAATTGTACTTCATAATCTATAATTACTCCAAGTAGTTTGGTATGGGGTTTGTGTTTGATGATGGTGTTATTAAAAGAGGTGATAGAGAAAGAGAGTTTGTGCAGGGTGCGAGTTTTAAGGAAGAAGAGAAAGAGTTTATTTTTTCTGGATTTAGTATTAAATGGTTATCAGAGAGCTTTTGACAGAGGAGAATGTTTGTTGAGAGAGAGCTAGGAGTTTAGGGATGTGGTGGGCAGAGGTGATAAGGGTGGAGTCATCAGTATATTGTAGAAGTGTAGAGAGGTTAGTAGCAGAGTTAAGTTTGTTAGTAAATATGTTAAACAGAAGGGGACCTAGAATCAATCCTAGAGGAACTCCAGTATTTACAGGGAGGAATGGAGAGAAGACAGTTTGCCAGCAGATAGATTGCTGTCTGCCCGAGAGGTAGCTAGAGAACCAGTTGGAGGAGGAAGAGAGATGTAGATCAGAAAGCTTAGTAAGGAGTGTAGAGTGAGAGACAGACATAGACATTGTAGAGTGCTACTGGGTGGTGAGGGCCACAGTATAGGGATGCTGTGACCTCTGCCAGCCTCAACTCAGAGCCACAGCCTTTACCTCCCCATGTATTTGCTGTGTACTGCTTGCATCACAGTCAGCCCTGAACTAACACTGTGTCAACTGCTGCATTTACAAGGTAAGTCCTGAACATGTACTATATTGTATAATAACATTATGACATGTCCTTGTATTTCATCGCTTGGTACAGTAAGTAACTACAAGGTAGGAGATTTGTACATAAATTAATGTCCCATGTGATAGCAGAGAGTTATTTGACTTGTATGAATCCATTAATAAGTAGTAGGCCTCAGGCCTCAAAGATTCACACATTGATACCTCCCCAAAGTAATGATGATCACTGCATGCCTCAGTTTACCAGCATATGTTTGTATTGGGAAATCATAACAGAGAGAAGTTCGAAAATAATGAGACGTATAGTAGTTTCCAGCTTCACCACCATCACAAGATCAAACCGGCAGGATGCAAATCCAGGAGAGTTACAAGAACAACATAACCTTGTTTGTGTCATAACAGTAGCTCAGCCTGGTTCCACCCCCCTTGAAAGAACATTATATCCTTGCACATTCCATGACAGGAACCCTGCTTTTCTCTCCACCCCCGAACAAGCAGTTTATGCTTGATTGTGGCATCCAACCTTCCATTAGTTTGATGACAACTGCATATCATACTCTTCCCAGTAAATATCCTCCCACATTATAAGGTAAATGATATAGACTAGCTTGCTTACTGCATGTCTCTGAGTACTGGTCAGATAACTGATGAATGATCAAGAA
This sequence comes from Protopterus annectens, assembly GCF_019279795.1. Lineage (NCBI taxonomy): Eukaryota > Metazoa > Chordata > Ceratodontiformes > Protopteridae > Protopterus > Protopterus annectens. The sequence goes on from NC_056737.1 coordinate 124,952,426, forward strand.
ACACAGAAAGGTAGGACACAGCTGTATATTTGCAAGGAATAATCATAGCAAGTTCTGTGATCAGTAAGTGCACTACATCCAACTATATTACATAGAATACATTTACAAATAGTATGCCTTGACATGAGTGTACATTCAGTTGTACTTGGTTGTGTGAGGAATTATATCATGTATTTGCTGCAAAGCTGTTTGTGGGGCAAAGATGGATAAGTCCCCTGTCCTATTTTCCTAACAGTGGATTGCAGGGAGATTTGGGATCCAGACCTATGCAGTCATATCCCATGTGTTTTAACAGTTTCTACTCTCCATGTTTTATACCTTTTTCTTTTTATGAGGAGGGGCACTGTTTGTGCAATGCACCACTTAACACAAATGTTTTTTGGCTATGTGCATTTCATTTGCATGTGGAATGGCAGTGCACAAACTGGACGAATGGGCCACCAAGGTAACAGACTCAGACATTCAGAAAAATACACTGGATATATCCAACTGATACTATTGGCCATAATGCAAACACATTTCCTGGCAGAGAGGACTGTCACACAAAGTATTTGCATGATGGTCAGCACTGCAAAGCACTTTCTAATGCTGCAAATCGAGAATGTGCTCACTCCCAGTAAGCACAATACCTGCAACTGGTGGGAAAACATCATTCTACATTAGTCTTGATCTGTGATAAACATGGCAAGCATTTCTGGAGAGTTGCTGAGATATTCTATGATCAATGATGGGTTGTCCAGGGGTCCAAAGTGTTTGTTGGACTCCTAGCAAATGAACATGGGCCCAGGCTGTTGCAGATAGACTATTGTGGCTCATATTACAAGGAAGTGGCATGGAATAGATTGGCCCGTCCTTGACCAGTGCTACTCGTATCCTCTGTACTGGTGAACAATATAGGAATCACTACAGAGACCTCAGAATGAGGAAGAGGGATACCCTTGACCATTAGATTGAGGAATGCAGGACTGGGAGCACCCAACAGATGTGTAAGTATAATTTACAGAGACTACTTGCAAGAGGTAAAAGCTGGATATATTCAAGATTGGTATGCTTAATGGTATTCTGCTCTGTTCTTTTTTTTTTCCGCAGCCATCACAGACTGGAAATTGAATATGCAGACCCTTGTTGCTAGATTGGCATGGATGTGAAACGCATGCGGTTTGTATGTATCTCAACAGTAGGGTTATTTTACCATTAAAAGTTACAATGCATTTATTGGAAAATTATGCAGTTGTATCAAAATGAGCATTCATTTCTCAACTGTAATAGGAAAGTACACATGCATTACTCTGAAGGGCAAACAATAGTTCAGTATTACAGAGTAATCATAGGTTGTGCCTTCAAAATCTACACTTTCCAAATATAAAATATTGTTATGTTTTCATTGATATTTCAATGTAAAGTCAAAGCTGTAAAGGAGTGTCATCACTGGCTTGCTGTAAATTGTAATCAGTATAACTGGAACACGCATATGTGCACACATCAGGGATTGTTTATTGCAGTCTATAGCATATTGTGCATTTGTTAGGAGCTAGGTAGTCTTAACAGTAAACAAAAAAATGAGGAAGACAGGAAAGTGGTAAAATGGGGAGAAAGCAGGGGGAAGAACAAAATGAAAGGAAGGCAGGAATGTGCAGGAAGGATGTATGAAAGAATCATAGTTATCAATTTCTTCAAGAATAAAACATGAACATATATGCACAAATTTTGCTGAATTTGGATTGTCACCTCCAGAGAGAGGGGTGACCACAACACAATCTGTTGTATAGGAAATTGGACCAAATCATGTGTGTCATGAAGACGTGTGAGAAACAGAGAGCTATGTATGGGATGATTTTCTTATTTATTTATTTTGGACAGGTGTCCATTTTTATTTATTTATTTATTTATTTACTTATTTGTTTGTTTGTTTGTTTGTTTGTTTTATTTATTTTTTTTTTTGAAAGCGAGAGGAATGTTCGGGAAGGGCTGTAGGAATGTCTGGGTGAGGTAAGTTGGGCAGATGAGGAAGCAATTGCAGACAGCCAAGACAAACAAGACAAGAGCTAGGGATGGTGAAGGACACATGAGCTGGGTGATCACCATGGTTGGGGAGAGGGTGGGAAATACAGGTCTCATGCACATTGAGGTGGTTGACAGTGAGACTCTAATCCTCACCAAGTTTACTGTCACCTCACTGTGCCACTTGCTACAGTGCTTGACGTCTGCACCTCCTATGACAGCTCTGCACAAGAATGGAGAGCAGGTGCTCCATCCAGTGTAGGCATGCACCCACAGTGTGGCACACAATCCTATGCACCATCCCTGGCAGTTAATCATGGGTGATAAACTCACCACCTCCACCACTGCTCGTGGAGGGTGCTCCAGGCCTATACTGCAAGGCAGAAATACCTGAGGGGCCAGATAGTGCAAGGGCAGCAGGGGGGGTGCTACCAGGTCATGCTGCAGATGTGCTGAGTAGTGGTGCTATAGCCTGTGGAGTAGGGAAAGGTAGATCCTGTGGGATAGGCCTACCCCGCTCTGCTGTGGGAAAAACAAAAAAAAAAAAATAAGAAACAGAAAGAAAAGGGTTGTGGTGAGAGAAAAAAAGGCATTAGTAACTTCATATGTGACATACAAAGCATTGATACAATTATTTGACTCTATTCTGTTACCTTTACTTTTAACACTACAAACTCATATCAAGTTTCTTCCTTACTTTTAAGACTAATCAATTTATAAAAGAGGCACACTATAGTACAAACTGTAGCCACCAATCCTTTATGTGTGCATATATTGCACATATGTGTGTTCCAGTTATACTGATTACAGTTTAAATGATGTCATTTGTGACACTGGTATAGAGGTATGAAGATGCATTCCTATAAAGATGAAAAGCTAACTGTATTTTATATTTGGGAAGTACAGTTTTTGACCCCACAATCAAGGACTTCTCTAAATACTATATTATTCTTTTGTCCTACAAACTACTGCATGCATATTTTCCTTTTACAGTTTAGAGATTCATGCTCACTGTTATTTGAAAATGTGGTACCATTGCTTTGTGCTACAGATAAAGGCATGCATAGTTTCTTTATAGTTGGGATATGCATGCTCAATTTCATGCAACTGTATTAAATACCATCTAAGCTGTTCTTAACTTTTAGTGATATACAAAGTATTATTATTAAAATACTATTTAGAGAGTACTCTTCTGATACATGCATACCACATGCTTCTTGCATCTGTACTAAATGCGCATCATGGGACCAAACATTTGAGGCTCACTCTGCAGTAGCTGTGGAAAAAAACAGAACAGAATGCCATTCTGAATACCAGTCTTGACTATATTCAGCTTTTAAGTCTTACAATTAGTCACTGAAATTAATACCTACACATCTGTGGGGTGTCCCCTCATAGGTTCATAGGTAGATACTAGGCTATCTGCCCTAGGGCATTTATAAGCCTAGCCAGAGTGTATTTGGCTTCCGCCTCCCTATTAGATTAGCCTACTGTGCCTCTGCAAAGTAGGTCACAGAAGGTACCCTTTTAAGATTAGTTTACTGTGCCTCTGTCTAGCAGGGACACAGAAGAGATCCCAGGGGTGAATTTGCGATTTCCCATCCACGCGTCCAGATTTTGCTTGAAGAGGGTCAGCGAGGGGCTATGTCTAACATGAATTGGGATTCTATTCCAGAGTGAGGGGAGCCTCTGGGAAATGAATCTGTCCCTCCAGCATGTCCTATTTATTTTTGTGCTGAGGTTTAGGTCCCTGGAGCGTGTAGCTCTAAGGGACTTGGATTTTTTGAGGTGGAGCATGTCCATTAATTCTGGGTTTGACATGGCTTTGTATGTCAGGCATAGATTGCCTCTGAGTAGGTGGTAAGCAACTGAGTAGAGCTGGAGTTTCTTTAGTCGAGCTGCATAGGACATCTGTTTGTAGCCCATGATCCTCTTGGTGAGGTACTTTTGGGGTCTTTCCAGTTGCTGCAGGTGTCGGGTAAGGTACATCCCAAAAGGGGCATTGTATTCAATTATGGGCCTGATGAGTGACGAGTAATGTGGCACAATGACCTCTCTTGATCTAGATGCGAACCCTTTCATGATAAGGTGGGCTATATAGAAGGTCATTCTAACCACTTTGGCAACGTGATTATCAAAGGAGAGATTACTATCTACGTTGATCCCCAAATCTCTAATTACTTCTTCCATACTTAATGGATTACCACCTATGTGGTAATCTGTGGGCACCTTGTTTTTCCCAAAGGGGATGACTATGCACTTTTTAGCATTTAGCTTGAGGCCGTGGCTCTGGCACCAAGCATCCGTCTCTGTGAGGATGCTTGTGTCAGCTGGAGATTCAATTATGGCCCCCAGTTTGCAGTCATCTGCGAACTTTGTCAGCCATAATCCCCCCGTGTTAGCCTGAACTTCAGAGAAGTATATACCAAACAAGAGAGGTCCCAGAACTGAGCCCTGTGGGATGACACTTGTAACTGGTTTGGATTCAGACATGGCACCTGCGATTCTGACCATGTAGGTTCTATCTCTGAGCCAGTTTGCAACCCATTTTGTGATATAGGGGTTGATATTTAAGCTGGTAAGCTTATTTATGATGCCTGAGTGGGGTATTGTGTCGAAGGCTTTTGCAAAGTCCAGGTAGGCTGTGTGGACTACCTTGCCCTCATCTATGGCTTTGGTAACTGTTTCAAAGAAATCAACTAGGTTTAAGAGGCAAGATCTGCCTTTAACAAAGCCGAATTGGGTAGGGTCCAGTGTCTGGAGGCTCCCAATGTCTTTGTTTATGAATTCCATGATAATACGCTCCATAGCTTTACAGACCAGACTTGTCAGGCTTATGGGGCAATAGTTTCCGGGGTCCATTGTGGCACCACCTTTGTGGAGTGGGGCCACTGTAGCTGTACGCCATTCTTTGGGTACATATCCTGTAGTAAGGCTAAGTTTGAACAGTGACTTAATGTGAAGGTTCAGTTCTTCTTAGAGCTCATGTAAGACACAGCCTGGGAAACCGTCCGGTCCCATAGATGCTGTGTTTTTTGCTTTGGAGAGGGCAGCTTTCACCTGTGCATCTGTGATGTCAGGGAGGTTACATTCAGTTGTGATAGGCATTTGCTCCTTTGGGGGGGAAGGGGGGGGGGAGTTTGTGCTAAATCTGTCTGCCAGGATGTTGGCTATGTCTGTAGGTTCGGTATATTTTGTACCATTATGCAACAATTCAGAGCATATCTGAGAGTTTCCACCCATGTTCCTGACATAACTAAAGAAGGCCTTGTGATTATCTTTAGTGTCTAGGGCAATTTTTCTTTCGAAACTTGCCTTTGATGATTTTATGAGGGATCGAAGTTTCTTGCTAATACTGATCGGAGATGCCTTCCCTTTTTGGGATTTTGCTCTGTCATGTAATAGCTTCCTCCTTCTGTTGTATAGCTTATTTATGGCTGGGGTCCACCAGACCGGTCTCCTGTTTTTGGAGGAGTGAGTCTTGGTTTTATTTGGGATAGCACGATCCATGCATTCCTGCAGGTGCTCATAGAATGCATTTGTAAAGGATTCTGCGGATTGGGCTGTATTATCCTCTGGCCCAGGGGCTTTGAAGGATTCCACCTCAGTCTTGAGAAGTGCAAAGTTGGCTTTTGAGAAATTCTTTACAGTGATTTCCTTGGCTGGGGGTGGGGATGGGATATGGATGATCAGGGAAATAGTTTATGGTCTGATCTTACCAATGAGGGGTTTACCTCTGGTATGGAACATAGAGTCCCCATGTTGGTGATGACCAGGTCCAATATGTTGTTCCCTCGTGTGGGAGTGGTGACCAGTTGTTCCATTGCGTTAGAGTTTATAAATTCAAGGAACCATTGGGCGAGGGTGTTTGGGCTTGAGTAGTTTTCCCAGTCAATGTTTGGGTAGTTGAAGTCACCCAATAACATACTGTTTGGAGAGACCTTCATATTCTCCAGTGTTCTCAGGAATGCCAAGTGGGGTTCCTGTAATAGGGAGGGTGTTCTGTAGCAGGCTACAAACTGAAAGGCAGTTTTGCCCACTGTTAGTTGCACATGGATGGTTTCCAATGCTTCATGCAGTGCCACTAACCTGGAGGTGTAGGTATCTTTGATGAATATAGATACTCCCCCTCCTTTTGTGCTTCGGTCTGAGTTTTGGGGCCGAAACGCATGGTATGAGTTATAACCTGGTAGTGCTGGGGTGCTCTCAGGAGCCTTGAACCAGGTTTCTGTTACTGTACAGACATTGATTTTTCTCCATACTGAGGAGAGCCTTGAGTGTGTATATCTTGAGGTTTAGACTTCTGGCATTGAGTAGCATTACCTTTAGTTTTTTTATCCTTGGGTTGTCTATGGAGGTGGGTTTGTCCTTTGAGCCTTGCCTGAAAAAGGCACTATAGGGGTGGCAAGAGCCTTGGCCAGTATACGAAAGCCTAAGGGTGACAGGTGCAAGGCGTCCCAAGCGAAGCAACGTGGCTTGTCGAGCATGTCATCCCAGGCTGACAGACACTGGATCCCCTTTGAATGACAGCAATACTTTAGCCAATTGTTGAAACTGATCATTTTGTCTTTATACTGTGGCATCATTCTTGGTGAGGGCAAGATGCTACTCAAGGTCAGGGTCATACCAGCCTGGGCTACATGGTCAGAAAGCTCCTCTATGTCTCTTTTTATGTAGTCCAGGGAGGTACGTCTCAGGTCATTCACAACAGCATGGACAATGACGGAGTCATACTTGTACTTGCTTTGGAGTGACCTGAGTGCTTGTGTTATGTGGTGGATCCTGGCACCCGACAGGCAGCTTACAGTGACCTTCTCCTTGTTCAGTCTGGTGAGCGGGACGTCAGTGTGCCGGACAATAGAGTCCCCTATAACAAGTGTATTTGATGTGTTGTTTGGCCTTAAGGGCTGTGACTGTGAGGCACACTGATTTTGTGAGATATGTCATTCGTGGGTATTGTTGAGGGGTGGCTGTTGCTTGGATATCTGCTTAGGAGGTCTTTGCTGTTTAGGCAGATTTTTATTTAGAGCCTCTGAGTATGTTTTTGTGTGTTTATGTGTTGGGTATGCAGATGCAATAGGTCTGTGTGAGACTGGATTTGTGGTGTGGGTGGTTACCTTTTCCTCCTGACTGACTGTGCCAGTCTTGGGTTGAGAGAGCTCTGCTTCCAGTTTGGCTGTGTACCTGCATCTCTCACATGTATTAGAGTTTGTTGGAAGGAGGAGAGGTTTGTCTGTGTACATAAGACAATTGTAACATTGCCTCAAAATTCCCAGATTCACCAGCTGGACTGGAGAGTAACCTTGAAACTGACCCTTGGACATACCAGATTAGTATAGGGAACTGGATTTTTACTGATCAGATTAGGGAAGGGAACTGATTTTTCATTTGCTCAGGAAGGACCAATCGGGAGCCTAATACTTATGAGAAGTCAAGGAGGGTGTAGTGCTTTAGTTAGTTAGTGTTTCCTTATAAGAGCTGAGCAAGTGCAGGGCTTTAGAAAGAGAATAGAGTGATTACTTTGAGAGTTTGAACAGTTCTAAGGGAAAAGTGAAGAGCAGACTTTGTGGAGCCTGGAATAGTTTAAACCTGTTTAGGCGGTGCTGCCCGACGCTGCTCAGTGCGCAAAACCGCGCAAAAAGAGAGTTGTAGGGTTTTAAGAGAGAGAGATCAAGGAGTTTAGAATTGACCCAAAATGGCCAATAACACTACAGCTTCTAGGTAGTAACCACTCCTCCAGGGACAGGCAGGCTGTTCAGTGTTAACCACTCCCACTGGTGAACACAGAGACTTCCCTTTAGCCCAAGCAAGCACTGGCCTTCTAGAAACTTCCAAACAGTTCAGAACAGCAAATCTGTAACTAAACTTTCTTAACTTTCAGAAAGTGGGAAAAAAGCAAGATTTTTTTTTTTTCTTTTTGTTGTAGTTTAAAGGTAGCAGAGATACACAAGCAGCAAAATAATCACAACAGTGCAATAAATGACCCCACACTTGAGTACATTTCTCCCTCTCTGCATTTCCAAATCCAATCCAGAGGTCAAGGGTATCCCGCTTCCTCTCCAGAGGTCATTGAAGTAATGCCTGCATTGCACACCAGTGCAGGGGATACCTGTAGTAGTGGTTAAAGCCCTGGCAATACTATTCCAGGTTTCAGAGTTATATTCTGAGCCTGAATAGTCCCACTGCAGCAACCAGGACCCATGCTCCTTACCTAGGAGTCCAACAAAAATTTTGAATTCCTGGACACCCCACCTCTGCACCTAAAATCACACATGATCTCCAGCAACTCCTGACATGCCTGCCATAGTTCAAGCTCAATGTATAATGCGCATTTCCCACCAACTGCTTTTTATATGCTGCTGTTTTCCCACCTATTGCATGTTTCACTCTGACTGACAGTGTGCACATTTTGATTTTGCAACATTTGAAAATGTTGCGTATCACTTACCATTGCTCAAACAGAGTAGGCAAGGGTGCACATTGGCGGACACTGTGTTTGCGTGACTGTAAGCGATGCGCAATAGTGGAGAACAATGCAATTTCTAGATTGTTAGGTATACAGGCACTTGTGTAATGGTGCTAGTCAAATGTACCATATATATGGTTCTTCAACACTTACAGCTATTACCATAAGAAGGTTGAGAAAACAGTTGTGCATGTTGCACTTCATTGCTGTAATCTGCAATTTCACACCAGTAAAACAAAATTTGCATACCCTGTACTAGAACCCCGGACCATCTGCACTCCACACTTACACTAAACACCTACTGTCACATGATTAATGAGATATCTGCTATCTTAGTAGTTATTGTAAGGTTCTCACTGTTAATCTTAGTGTAATGCTGCTTACTGTGTTTGCGCGATGCACAATATTATTAATTGAATGGATCCGGTTAATATGTGTGGTTGTTTGGATCCTGTCTGCAATTTGGGTGGTCCATTCCTCCAGTTTGTGCAGTGTTGTGCTTCACACAAACCAGGTGAGCACAGCTAGACATGTTTATGCCACATGGTGCATCGTGCAAACACTGGCCAAAAAAAAAATTAAAACACAAAAGGGAGACTGTCCAGAGTTTTGCATAATGTCCAGATATTTTCATCATAGTTTTAGCCTGTTCCTTGTAAAATGTGTGGTTTACTGTGAAATCACTGAAGACTGAAGTCAATATATAATGACATGTATTTTTGTACAGTACTTCATATCCTTCAGAAAATGCATGCTGGACCTTTCCCCCATTAGTTTAGTGTTTGACCATGTTACTGGCACTAAAAGGTTGTATGGAATGATCCACAATTAGTGTACAGGTTTTTGTGGGCAGCTGCACCTCTGCAAGCCATGAAACTTTGCTTGCACGTGCTGTGCATCATTAATATTCATGGCATGAGGCTGAGAGGTGTCACACAATGAGCAGTATCTCGTTCACTAATACAATCTGTGCAGGCTCTGTGCAAAATCTACATGGAGTTTATTGAATCCTGATGAGAGTTTTTACATATATAAAAGTTATTATTGAAATGCTATCAAATAATTAGATTAACATTCACGTTTTTACAAGTTAAACCTGGAGCACACATAACTGTGATTTTTTTTAATGCAAGTTTATATGCTATGCCTCCTTTAAAAAAAATGACAGTTTTATATTAAACATCTTATACAAATAGTGCTTATTGAATCATTAAATGTTATTTCTTTAAATACAATAGCGTTTTAGTGGTTGACATACTTTGCAATTTTTTTCTTATTATTTAGTGGTTTGGATGGGTTTGAGAGATTGATGTATAATGCAGAAGTGGCTTGGATTCACTTGTAAGTATTTTTGTGTGGATTGTAGCTGATAAACTGTTCATTTGGAAGCCCTTGTCATGAGGACCAGTTAGAAGCAGCTTAATTAGTGTCATGAGCACTTTTGTGATTCTGCAGGAATTCTGAACATTCTAAGAGCTCTCCAGGTTACTTCTTCTGTGTCAAATTAATAATCACAATATTTTGAATCATATGCTAATATGTCAAAAAATACAAGTTAGATAATAAGCAAAAGACAATGAATTGCATACTAAACAACTGTCAGTTATTACATAAGTCCGAATGCTTGAAGTATACCAAAAGTATAGTTTATACATTAGCCTATAGAATGACACTTCTGATAAAAAATAAGATTTTGTTTCTCTGTTAATGTCTCTTTTTAATGATAACAAAACCTAATATCTCAGAACAATTTATTATGGAAAGTTTGAATCTTAAAAGGGAAGATTTTCAAATATTTGTTCACATACCATTAGCCATAACATTTAAGGAAAAAATAGGACTGTTTTTAACAGTAGTGCTAGATTAAAGATTATCAAATATATAAGGATAAATATAAATATTCTATTATATGATACTCTACTTTAGGATTGTAGCTTAAATATAAAACCTAGGACTAGTAATAGTACAAGACAGTATACAAACATAAGTAGAAAGAGATCAGAATAAGTAAACATGTATATAGTTAAAAAAGATAAATCAATCTACAAGGGTGGGTGGTTGGCATAGTGGTTAAGGTGTTCACTTTATAACAGAGTCAAGGTGCAGGGTCAGAATCTCACATGGAATAATTGGCTGGGCTTAGAATGGCCAACAAGGACAGTTAGCCTGATACTAATTTATGAACTTATGATCCTATGAACAACTTTACACATAGTAAATAAAATAGTAAAAATATAAAATCATCTGACCTATAAATTAATAAATATAAAAATAACAACTGACTTCCTCCATATAATAGACCAGGGAGATAATGTCAGGCACTGGGAAAGATAATTGTAGAGATATTTAATTTAGTCAACTTATAATAAAGAGTTTGAATACTTGTTTATCTTTTCTTATTCATAATAACTTACTGATGGGCTTTTTAAGATGATGCTCACTAGAAATATGACACATTACTATGAATCAGAAGCATAAGCTAAGCATTGTTAGTCTAATGGAGAGTTTAGGTAGTTAGTTCATCATTTTCAACAACCTAGGAATATGTTATTCCAAGGTAGAATGATTTAGGGTCATATAATTTGGTAATTTATTATTTTCAAAAGTTGCGTTTATATTACGCTGTCGAAAACTCAAACTGTCGACAACATAATAATTGACATGAAAATGTCAAAATCCCTGAACATCAAACACACACACAAAAACCCCCACCCAAACACAACACAAATTATACCAACTCTGAGATCGCACTACATTGCAGTAAATGGAAATCTCCCCTTATGGAGATTTCCGTTTACACGCGCGATGACTTTCACTTTCTACATTCTGGTGCCAATATCAGCTTTGATACTGTCGGCCTTTGACAGGGTGAAGTAGACCCCAAACGTTTTGTCCATAGTTCAAGATTTCATATTTTTATATATTAAGTATATAATAAATTTTGTACATAAATGTGATTTCATTATACCTGTGTTTTCTCTCTTTCTCTTGTATAAATGTCTTATTTTAAAAGCATATCTGCTAATATTAATGATCTGAATAATCCAGCAAAAAGTGGAAGTATGTTCAAATACTTGCAATTACATAAAGCTTAAATAGTATTTCTACAGGAAGCACATTTACTTAATAAAGATGTAAATAAACTTCCATTAAATAACTATTTGACTTTAGCAGGTTTTTGCTTTTGAGCTAAAAGAAGTGGCACTCTCATTTTATGGAAGAACTCACCAGTAATGTCTAAAGTAAAAGATACCAATGTTGATAAAAATGGTATATTAAGCATTATTATAATTGAGTGGAACAGAAACTATATACATTGGTGAACTTTTATTGGATTCCAGGGGTTGGAGCTTAAGATGCAAAAAAAAAAATACTTAGATACTATAGCCTATTACAGGAAAGGTGAAGTCATAATGTCCGGTGATGTTAATTGCATTTTATCAGACAAAGATTTCATTACAGGTAGAAAGCTGAGAATCACATTTTCAAACAAAGACTTAATGAATTTTGTAAATCAAATGAATTTAAAAGATATATATGAGCTAAAGAAAACACACTGACTTCAGTTTACCCATTATTCATATAGATATGAAATACAAACAAATATTGATGCAATTTTTATCTCATACATGCTGTTATCACAAATCAGAGATGTTTCAATAGTTTCATGTCCATTATCAGACCATAATGCTATAATCTTTAATATTACTTAAAAACTGACAATTTCATACATCACAGGAGATTATCAATGTACATTATTAAAATAAAAGGATTCAAGGATTGGTATGTTAAAGAGATCAAAAATGTCCTAGAAATAAACATGAATGGTGAAGTATCTGGTATTGCCCTCTGGGATTCATTAAAGATTTACTTAAATGGAAGAAATACAAACTGGTATATTAGTAAAACAAGAGAATGCGGCAAAGAATTGAATACACTACAGGCCAAAATAGGCATACTAAAGCTAAATCTAAAACCAAATGAAATTATCAGTGAGTCTGCATGTAAAAACTTAAATACAAAATATGTTAAAATTCTAAATCATAAAGTTTCAATAAACCTGGAAAAACTTATCCTTCGGGCATATTCAGTAAATCCCTTAAGCTTTCATAAACTTGCTCTTAGATCAAAGAAAATGAATAAACTAAATCATATCATAGAAATTATCACACATAAATAATTAGAAAAGAAGAACCGATATTAAAGGCATTCTTGAGGGCTTTAAAATATTTTATGAAAATATGAATAATATAAATAACCTAGATAATGATGACATAGTTGAAACTTTTCTAAGGGAAATATAAATAATAAAATAACAAGTGAACAAATAAAAAAAATGATAGACCATTCACCTTAACAGAAATAAAAGATCAAATAAAAAAGTTAAAAAATAATAAGGTGCCGGGCTTACATGGTCTTATACCAGAACTATATGAAATACTACAGGATGATTCAGTTACAATAGTAGATAAGGTCTATAAAAAAAGTGCTGAAGTCCCCCATCATGGAAATGCTCCTTTATATCACCTATTTTAAAACAAGATAAGGATCCTACAAAGTGTTCATCATACAGACCCATTTTACTTTTAAATGTGGACTATAAGATGCTCATGTCCATTTTAGCTAACATAATTAATCTACTTAAACCTAAACTAATTAACAATGATTAAACTGGGTTTGATTTAAATAGACAAGTACAGGATAAATATAATAAAATACATTAATACACTATTCAAATAAAAATAGAAACAAACTTTCTGTGATTAGTCTCAATTTAGATAATCCCTTTGACTCAGTTAATTGGTCATACCTGTTTAAAACACTTAAAGTGTATAATTTCTCACCAGAGCTAATTGCATTAATTTCTAAGTTATACAATAACTCTTGCACTTATGTAAAAATTGGTTCTTTTATTTCTAATTCCTTTAAATTACAAAAAGGCACAAAACAAGACTGTCCATCATCACCTTTACTTTTTGATTTAGCTATAGAACCCTTTGCTAATTGTATTAGATCCAATAAGTTCATTAATGGTATCAAAATAGAAGATTTCAAACTAAAGATTCATTTTTTGACTGATGATATTTTACTAACAATAGGAAATATAGAAAATTCATTACAACATATAATTAGTTCTATGAGTCAGTTTGAAGAAATCTCAAACTTAAGATTTAATCATAATAAAACAAGTACATTATTAATTTATAAAAATTAATAGTTTCATACAAAAATATTCTATCTTCATTTGGAATAGCATTTGTATAACCATTATGTCTAATAGTAATGAAATGATACAAACTTTCAACAAGCTGTTGATAAAACTTTAAGTTTAGTCACAAATTGGAACAGATTCTTCTTTACCATGGAAGAACGATTAATGCTTATTAAGATGGAAATTCTCCCTAAAAATATTGTTTGTTTTACAATCTTTAGTACTATCTCAACAAAAAGATGTAGAAACTAAATAATATTCTACTTAATTTTTGGCATCCTAATAAACCAAGAGTTTCCTTTGATTGTCACAGAAAAGGTTGGGATAATGGTAGAATAGGATCACTTCATATTTAATTGTATGCTTCAACAGTTGTAAAAATTATAGTGTTATGGACAAATTTGTCGTATGATTCAAAAGAGAAACAAATACATCAAGAAATATTATTACTAAATAATAAATATATCACAACTAGTCATAAACAATTAGTCCCTAATACTTTTATCTGGTTATTAAAATATTTTTGCATAAATGGAATTACACCATGTTCTCAAATTCCCTATTTAAACAACAGCATTTCCTTTTCTCAAAAGTTCATATATTCTAACCATTATATTAAATATTTAAATATTTTCTATGTTTCCAATTGCATATACAAATGACTGCTTAGAAACCCATAATCTCAATAAAATGCTAGCACTGAAACAACAAAGTAATTTAATTTATTGGCATCATTTCTTTTTTTTTCAACAAATTTTCTTTTTCTTTTTACATTAATAAATGTCAAAGATAAAAACCTTTTTACAACATGACCATATATATATATGTTATGCATTGATGTCAATACCACAGGATATAGGTCGTACAACATATCTATTTACACTATGTACATAGATGCTTTCACTCTTAATTCCACAGTTATACAGGCAGTATATACATTCGTAATATCCAAGTTATTATTTAATATCTGAACTTGTATGTGTTCTTCGGTTCCATTAGAGTGCATTTCTAAGTTGCTGTGTGATGAATTATGCTAATATGATATTAAAGGTTTGTTCCCAAATTTCTCTGGATTTCATGTTTTTCTTTTATCTATTACTATTTTATGAGCTAAAAGGTGTTGTATAGCTACTTGTTTAAAACCCTCCCAAGAGATATTTATCATATCTAGCCATTTAAAAGCTATATACAGTTTCATTAGTAGGAAGATTGTTAAAAGTGTATTTGCTTATTTTCTTGGTATGTTGGGTGGGAGAATGTGTAATAGAGTGAATTCCCAAGTTAATGTTGATGTTTGATAAACCATTTTTTGTATTTGTACCTTGAGAGAGTTCAAGAGTTTATAGACACATTTACAGCTCCAAAATACATGGATTACGTCAGCTATCTGGTCCTTACAGTGTGGGCAGAAAGATGATTTTTGATGTGTTAAATTTGGTAGGATTGCAGGTGTAAAATATGCATTATTATTGATCATGAGCTGAGTGTATGCTAACTTTTTGAGGGGTATAATCTTCAGTGTTAGATTGATTGCCTGGCTTATTTGTTGATCATCTATGGATGGTTTAATTTTCCCCAGTAGTTAGAGAAGATGAGGTCTTTCTGCTATTTGATTTCATTTATCATTTTATATGAATTAGTAATAGTTTTCTTTGTTGTGATAATAGTTTTCCAAAACCTGCTACACGTTTCTATGTCACTATTGGTCATAGTAGCATTTTGGAGGTAACTAAAACACAGTTCTTTGATTTGTCTTAGGACTATTATGTGTGATTTAGGGAAGTTTAAGTTGGTCCTCATTTTTCGTATTGAGCAGTTAAGGTAAGGATAAATATCTTGGATTGTTTTATCTTTCAGTCTGGGAAAAGGGACTAAGTCCAGCATCTTATTATTTATTTTTAAATTTGGGTTTTTATGAAGGGGTTGCAGTATTGTCATGGTTTGTCCAAGGTTCAAGAATTGAAATAGCTTTTGCACTAAGTTGATAGGATGTTTTAAGGGCTCTATAATGTTATAAGTTTGTATTTCTTTCTGATTCAGGAATGGAAGTGCTTTGGGATTGAAACCTAGAGCTTTAATATATCTATAATAGATTGTCACCCAAAGAGGAGACCAATATTCCATTGACGGGTTATGTTCAGCTATTCTTAATATTCTGTTAGTGTTAATGATCGAGTAGTACATTTTAAAATCTGATAAATTTAGTCCTCCTTTGTTTTTAGGGAGTGTTAATTTTGGATAGGAGATCCTGGTTTTTTTTGGGTTCCCATATAAATTTTGCTAGGAAGGTATGAATTTGTTTGAAGAATTTATTATGTATTATTGTCTGTGATGCCATGAATATATACATTAGTCTAGGTTAAATGTTCATTTTGATTATTGATACTTTGGCCAAGAATGGTAGTTTTAGGTTGTTCCATCTTTTACAGTCTTGCATTATGTTTTGCCATTTAAGGTTTACATTGTATTGACAGAAGTCTTTGTTATTCTGGAAAAAGGTGATTCCCAGGTATTTAGTTTCTTCTTTTATTTTTATTGTGTTTAACAATGGTATTAGTGAGATGAGTGTGGGTGTTTTTAGGGGGAAAATATTAGTTTTATTGAGGTTTAGTTTGTGGTTAGACATAGTCAAGAAATGTTCAATTGCAGCTATTATTTTGTTTATATCTGAATTTGGTGTAGTGCAGTATATGTTCAGATCATCCGCAAATGCAGTGAGGTATATTTTGAAGTTGTGTGTTTTTGGAAGATTGTGGTATGTGTTTTGTTTAATGTATAGAAAGAGTGGTTCTAGGTATAGGTTAAACAGGAAGGGTGATAATGGGCATCCTTGCCTTGTTCCATTTTTTATTAGAATCCTATTTGCCTAAGTTGTATTTATATAGAGAGATGTGTATGGGTGGCTATAGAGAGTCTGGATGATCTGAATGAAGTTATTTGTTATATTAAAGTAGGGTAGTGTTTGGAGTAAGAATTCTAGGTTAACCCTATCAAATGCCTTGTGGGCATCCACTACCATTGTGTAGATGTTGATATTGTATCAGTTAGCGTAGGATATTAGTGCATCTAATGTTAATGTATTGTTACTAGTCTGTCTATGTGGTGTAAAACTGGATTGTTCTGGGGAGATGATTTTCTCTATCAGATGTTTCATTCTGTTTGCAAGTATAGAAGTAAATATTTTAGTATCTATATTTAAGAGGGAAATGGGTCTGTAGCTGTCGGGGTTTTTGGGGCCTGTGTGTTCTTTTAATATAAAGATGGTTTTAGAGGCATTAAAGTGGATATCATTTATTTTATAGTTTATTATGTAATTCAGTGTATAGTATAGTAGTTTGGCTATCAAGGGGGAAAATGCTTTGTAAAATTCTGATGTGAGTCCACCCGGACCGTGAGCCTTATGTGCTTTTAAGTGTTTGATTGTTGTAATAATTTCACTGATGGATATCGGTTCAGTTTAGTTTAGGGAATTTCAGTTTTTGAAGGAAAAGAGTTCTATCTTCCTTTGAGGTTTGTAGTATTTGTGCTCCATATATTTGAGAGTATATTTGTTCAAATGTTTTAATCATGTCTCCACTTCTAACCAATCTTTCTATTACCATCACCTTGAAACTAGAAACCTGCTGCAACAAAATTGCTAAATTTACTACTAAATCTAAACACTCCTCCCATCATTGTGCCTCTCTCCACATGATAAAGTGGCTAGAGCTTCCTAACCACCTTGTCTACCTTCAGCTTACTACAGCCCACAAAATAGTCTTTAAACCTACTGCATGCCCTGCTCTTACTAATATCTTACCATTCTACACTCCGCACAGACCCCTTAGATCTGCCCAACAAAATCTACTTTCTGTATGTAAACCAAAACATCCCCCTGGCCAGTTTCTCCTTTTCTATTCACTAGCCAAAAAATGGAACTCCCTCCCACCCCTGCTAAGAATCATTACAAGCTTCAAACTCATCAAATCCCAGCTCCACTCCCACCTTTCCCAAAACTGGAAATGTAATTGCATTCTTCCTACCTAACTCCTCCTAATATCACTTATATATGTACTCCCTCATGCACATGCTATTTTTTTCCCTACAAATGCCTTGCTCTGAATCTAAAGAATGGTTAGATGTAAATATTGTACATAGCTCTCTATCCCTTCTCTCTGTTACTTTTGTCCCCCTTTTTCTTCCTTTCTTTGTTCACCTTTTCAGTTTGATACAACTCCATATATAATTTTACATTTGTTTTCTAAAACATTTATAATTGTATGTATAATTGCATAAATGTATGCTTGTTTTAATTGTATGCAATAAGGAGCTTTTCTCTCCAGGCCTAAATGTAAAACTCTATGCTTGTTTTAATTGTATGTAATATGGAGCTTTTCTCCCCGAGCCTCCACTGAAAATGGGCCCTCTGGGCCCAGTGGACCTCCCCGGTTATCAAACTGGAAATCAATAAAATAATTTCATTTTTTTGTGTAGTTTTTGTCTCTGTAGTTTATTTCTGATATATTGGAGGCATTTTTGTGTTGGGAGATAATTCTGGCCAGAGCTCTAGATGGTATTTGAGCTTCTTCTGCGTAAGTGGCTAACATTTTGGCTTCATAAAAAAATAGGTTCCTGGTTTCTAACATATATAGATCCCTTTGCAGTTTTAAAAGTTCTGCTTCTGTTTGGTTCTTGGGGTTATTTATTCGTTCTTTTTCAAGATGCTCTATTTTCCCTGTCAGTGTAGGCTCCTCTTTCAGTTGTATTTTTTTTATAGTATGCTGCTATTTTGATAAACAATCCTTTAATTTGTGCTTTGGTTGCAGCCCATTCTATGTCAGTTGGTACTTGGGAGTTAGTGATATTTGTAAGAGCTATTTTTAGTATTGCTTCTGTTTCTTTTATTACATCCATTTTGGAAAGTAAATTAGGGTTTAATGACCAATTATGACCCCTATTCTCTAAATATATCTTTTTGTCCCAGCTAATGTTCAGTGTGATTTTGGAGTGATCTGAAAAGAACCTGGTATGTATAGTTATTG
The DNA here is from genome assembly GCF_019279795.1 of Protopterus annectens. Taxonomy (NCBI): domain Eukaryota; kingdom Metazoa; phylum Chordata; order Ceratodontiformes; family Protopteridae; genus Protopterus; species Protopterus annectens. The sequence continues at coordinate 124,971,126 of NC_056737.1, forward strand.
TTGGGTCCATGTTAATGAATATGTCAGAGATTGAGAAGAAGTCTATCCTTGACCACATTTTGTGGCATTGCGAATAGAATGTGAATTTCCCTGTTTTATCTTCACTATTCCTATATTTAAAAGGGTCATATAGTTTGAAATCTTGTTTGAGTTCACTAAGGGCTAATGTGGCTTGTTTATTATGTGATTTGGTCCGATTAGATTTATCCTTTTCTAGGTTTTGATATGTATTCCAGTTACCTCCAATCACTAGGTAGTGATCTTTAAATTGGTTTAAGGTTGGGTATAATGACATAAAAAAGTGTTTTTGGGTATTACAAGGTGCGTAAACATTAAGTACCATTATAGGTTTTGGTATTGTAGGACTAGTGAATGTTATGTAACACCATCTTCCCTCCTTGTCAGCTTTGGTTTTTGGTTTTAAGTATTTTTCCTTAAATTCTTTTTTAATTATTATGGCTGCTCCAGCACTGTTTGTTTTCCCCTCTGAAGTTATGATTTGACTTATCCATTTCTTTGTTCTAATTTCTGCCCATTGCTCTGCAGTCAATTGTGTTTCTTGTATTAGTATGAGGTTGGTTGTGGTTTTTAATGTAAGGTGTAAGAATAGTTTTCTTTTCTTCTTGTTTTGGAGCCCTTTAACGTTCCATGATAATATTTCCCACATTTCTTCATTAGGTGTATTCCTTAGATATGTCATGTATATTAGTTTTGTTTTGTTATCTTTGTATGTGTTACTGTGTGATGGTTTAGGAAATCATCTATTTATCCCCGTCCCTACTCTTTGCCTAACCACTATATCCCTGGACCAGGAATAATCAAGGAGGGGATGAAGGTTTGTTATATGGTTTACCTTTACGTCTAATCTTGGAATGTGTTTTCTTTTTAGATATAGATTTAATCCATAGTATCCCCTCTGTGTTACTATATACAATGCAGACAAAGCTGAACATATTAGTTCCCTCAACAAACACTGCTACTTAATGTCCCTAGCCTCTTCCAACATACTATTTATACAATTATGGTATTGCATTTAAGGTACAGCATGTATTGTTTTTGTCTTGTGACTAATTCTTTCTAATAGTATTTTTTTAAAACAGCAAATTAATATACATTCCTCAGGAAATTATAGCAATATATGTACCATAGTAATATTGTTAAACAATCAATCTTGTTATTTTTACATTTTTCTTTCATTTGACTTCTTTTTCCTCCCCTTTATTTATTCAGATTTTGGCCTTCTTTGGTGCCTGTAATGTTTTTCCACATCAATCTGTATGGGTTATAAAATATATATGTGGCTTCTATTTATCAGGGGTAGGAAGTATATACATAGAGAAAAAAAAAAGCTTAGCCAAACAGTCCTTCTGCTATAGGTAGCATATTAAGACTATATTTACATTATCCCAAGATTGTTAGGTTATTTTACTATTTTCCTGAGACTACTTCTCTCCAGGATCTTTTAACATATTTCTAGTATTTACATAAAACATTTAACATTTTTTTCCCAATATTAATCTATGAGCTAGCCTGTTTCTGACAGTTTATTTCTTGATATTTTAAGGCTGGATATTCATTCACCTTCACAGTACTGAGTGTACTGTTTTACTGAATGGTTCAGTTCAACAGTACCTTATTTCTTCAAGGTTTTGCTTGCAGGTTGGTTGACATATATGGTGCAGCTTTCTTCTTTTAGCTGGTGCAAATCAATTTTCGTTTTTCAAACAGTAAAATCTTTTGGAGCTTGCTGAGATCCATTTTGTCTGACTGTTCTTCTTAATGGAGCCCTCAAAATCGTAGGGGGACCGATTTTTGCAGACCAATGTCCCAGGAGAAGGTTCCTTCCTGTATTCGAGCATCGGAAATGGCAGTTGATTTTTGGTTCCTACCCAGGCTGTACTTCCTTTTCCTGTGTTCCTCATGGCTCACATCATGGATTTAAGGGCCTAGACAGCAAGGGGAAGCTTTCAGAGTTGGATCCCAGCTAGAGTGCTCGTGAATGGGGTTGTTTCTTCACCCAAGGGTTGTTTATAATTTTTGTGGATTTATTTCATTAATGAAGGTGGAATTTGCTTGAAATCGAGCAGGAAAGTCTCTTTTGCCCCTTTGGGGTTAGTGACCATGTATTTAACCTCTTTGATGTAGAAGATTAATCAATTTGGATATTTCATCTGGAATTTGATTTTTTTTTTTATTAGGAACCTGCAGTATGGAGATAGTAGTTACCTTGCTTGTCTTATTTGTATTGGGAGATTTTGAGCAAAGGAGATTTTATTATTATTCCAGGTGAGTGTGCTTTTTTATTTCCTGCCAGTATGATTTTATTTACATCTTGATAGTTTAATATTTTAATATAGACAGGTCTTGGTTTCAGTGATGTTTGCGTTTCCCTCAGGGCTCTGTGGGTTCTGGGCTCTCTCTATTGTTATTTGCTGTATTTCTTCAGGTTCCTCTAGCAGGGAATTTATTATTTGCTTGATTGTTGGTATTAGATTGTTATGAGGTACAGTTTCAGGTATTCCTCTGATGATGATATTGTTCCTTCGAGATTGTGCTTCTAGGTCTGTTATTTTTGCTTGTAAGTTTTATATTTCTTTGTCATGGGCAACAGTTCTTTGAGAAATATGGTCTATTTTTATTTCATTTTCTATTATTTTGGACTCAGATTTTTCCATTCTGGATATTATTTGGCTAAATGAGTCATCCAAGGATTGAAATTGTAATGCTAAGTCCTTTATTGCTTGCTGAATAGGTAATAAGGTAGTTTTTATGTCTTCCAGATTATCTGGCAGGTCTGTCTTGGATTTATTTGTAGTTTTAGAGTTGTCAGTTTGTTTAGTTGTCTTTTGTCTTTTTGAAGTTGTGTCTTTCTCATGTGAGGCTAGTACTGAGAATTTGGTCTTAGTTGTTGTTGTTTCCATATTATTTTCCTCTTTTGAGATATTGCTGTACAGTGTTTTACCAATCTTGTAGTCAGATGCAGGGCTTTAGTAGGACATGGCTTAAGCTGTTATTCAGAAGTCTTAGTTAATCCTGCTGTTTCTGAGCTGAATCTGTCACTTTTTCTTCCCCTTTTATTTGCTGGATGATATTAGCAGTAAATATCTACAGTTATTTCTGTATTATTAATTCTGCATTGCCTTCTGTGTTTGTTTTAATCCAGGGTATATCAGAGAGTTAGGTGATAGCAGTGTTTACAGAACAGCGGCCATTTTGAACTCCACCATTAGCATCATTTTTAAATAGTACTGATATATGTACTGCTGAAAATTTAAGATCCATATACAATCACGATTCTGAGATGTGGTTAATTTTACAAATATTTAGAGACTTTGTGAACACAGAGATAAATAAGATATTTAACCTAGATAAGAAATAAGTCCCCAAATAATTGGAGTTCTTAGTAAATAGCAATAATAATGCAATGCAAAATAAACCATATTTGCCACAAATTTATAAAATTCTTAGGTGCAATTTCACATTTTTAGACAATTAATAATGAATATTCCACTGAAGAATGCAAGACAAAACCACATCTTTGTTATACTGGAAAGGTTTCACTTGGAAATGTTTACACTGAGCTTTTGTCATGCCTAACAAAATTACAATTATGTATTAATCAGATAGAATTAAATTCTGGAGATGTGATTCTGAAATAATAGCTGATTGGATGCATATGATATATGAATATGAGTCATCTCCCCTTTTTGGAATGAAATGAATAACTTCATTCAGGCTCTTTGGTCAGATAGATGTATTATTTCTAATTCTTTACCTTTATTTAATGCTCAGATTCCTGATATAATTCCAAAACAACAAATGCTTCTTCTTTTGTCTAGTCTTGATATACCCAGAAAAGTAATAACTAAAAATTGGAAAAGTAAAGTTACCCCCACTAGTGTTGAACATATTAGTATGTCAAAAATTGCTTGCAGTAGTGAATTGCACACTATAAAGATAAGAACTTCTAATATTACACATTTATATAAATCTTGGCTTAAACTTAAAGACTTGCTTGAAAAATATTAATTGCTGTTGATATATAAAACGTTGATGCATTGATCAGCTGTAGAGCTCTATAAATAGTTATTTGTTTTATAATTTTGTTTTATAATTGATTAATGTATCTATTGTTTTAAAACCAAATAAAAAAATGAATAAAAATAAAAGAGACATTAATGGTGGAATGTCAACCACTGAATGTAGGACTGAGAGTTGGAAACACCAAGTTTTTACTAAAACAAAAAGGCCCTTCAGCAGGCATTTCCTCTATTTTAGAGTTTGCATATAAAAAAACAACAACTTTGTACTATCAGTTAAATTGACAGGCCTGACATCACCATCTATGAGTTTCTTAGCTATGCTGGGCCTAACTAAACATCTTTTTTTCTTAATTAATTTTTCTAGCCACTGATTATACATAGTCCATCATGGAGGAATTAGCTGTAAAAGAAGGGTCATAGATAGATTCCACACACAGTCTCTTCAGGTTTTCCCAAAACATCTTCCCCAGTGTGTTCTAGAAACAGCCAGTCATTCAATATTCTTAATAACAACCTCTAACATTGTGTAATGGTTTTAGTTATATTCTATAACAGTGCTTAATTTAATAGCATCTCAAAGTAAGCATAATTTTATATGTATATGATCGGAAGTTCCAAGGATTGCATTTCGCTTCACTGAATTTATAAAAATTAATTATGTTACTAAAAGCTAAATCAATAATGTTATTTTCTGTCATGGGAAAACTTACCAACTGTAGTAAGCTCCTATCTTGTGCGACCACTAAAAACTCACTTTCATAATGATTTGCACATGAGAGGGTGCACCTGTTAATTTTTGGACAACTAAAGTCCTCACAAAAGTAAGATTGTCTCATTAAGAATGCATGATAAACAGACAGTGAAACTATGATGCACCACACTGTACATTCCAGGAGTTCAATAACATACAGCAAGTTAGATATCACTTAATATTAAAGTAAATTAATTAGATCAATGACAAGTATCTAAATTTTTATTTCCTTTTTTTTTGTGAAAACAGATACAGTAAAATTTAACAATATTAATAGACAGGTAGTAATATGACCAGAGAATACATTGCTGAATAATAAAACATAATGCAAAACAGTATGACAAAATTCCATCATTGATTGTATATGCCAACTTCAAGCTAGAATATGTTCAAAAAATGATTTCCAAAATTCTGTAAAGTGAGTGTGGGATTTCTCAGTGTAGGTTAAATAATTGTGAGCTAGTAAGTGTTTGGTAGCTAATTGTCTGAAACCCTCCCATGTCAGCGAATATGGAGACACCACTGTGTTTGGAGCTTTGGTCCATGTTCTGTGGCCAGAAGGTGTGGAATGAGTTATAGCCTGGTAGCACAGGAGTGCTTTCTGCTGCTTTAAACCAGGTCTCTGTTACAGCACAAATGTTGATGTTCTCCATTTTGAGGAGTGCTTTGAGCATCTTGAGATTTAGACTTCTAGCATTGAGCAGCATGACCCTCAGATTCAATGTATTTATGCAACATACAGTTAGTATTATAATACAGTTAGTATTCAAAATACATAAAAGCATGCCAATAGGTTCAATACCACACTCATTTAAGTAAAAAACTAATAAATACTAAAGTAAGCAATTAATGTTTTTGCCAGATGCACAGAGGGATAAAGCTCTGACTCCAACCCAGGAAACCCAAGTTTGAATAGCAACTCAGGTGCTTGATGGTGCAGGCAGAGAGACTGGGACAAGCTCATTCTGGTGGGTGAGGGAAGATGGTTACCATCTGGCTCATGGCACTGTGCTTATTAAAGGGCTGCAACTGAATATCAGAGGCCTATCAGGATGAAGTAAGATTGTGCTGGGAAGTATGACAGTGGTTTCCAAAGCTGGTGATGGTAGCTCCTGTTAGCACATGTGGGGAACACTCATATATGCACAAGATGGCATAGATAGCCCTTGCAATGATGCAAGTGTTCAGATGACCATTGGAGGAGGGTTATACTTAAAAGAAATGAATAAAACCTCTCTTTACTGAAGTGCTGTCAAAACCTCAAAACACCCGCAAGGCTGCCTGGATGGCATCCCACCTTGGACAGGGTAATATTTGTTCAATGGAAAGCTTTGTGATTGGCTGGTAAGAGAGCACAGAAAATGAGAAATAAGTAAAGAAGAAAAGAAAGAAAGAGTAAAACAAGCAAACAGAATAAACACATAACTAAAACAGATAACTAAATGCATAAATACTGAGATATACAATTTGAATGAGAACATATTTAATTAATTGGAAACGCAATACATGCTATTCTGAGATAAAATACTTACATCTTGAATAATTTATATACATCTAATGAAGAAATTCTACAAAAGCAAACTGGAAGTTAGCACCAGTAATAATAATCACATAAAATTAAATAGCAGTATATCATGTAGCAATATATAAATCCTTATACCTTTTTATATAGAGTACAAATCTTATGCAGGTCAAATTATTTGCATCGTATTTAAACAAATACACAACCCTCAACATTTTGCATTTTAGGGCTGCACTTATATCACAAACACACTCTGTTCAGACTTTACAAAACCCCAAAGCAAAGATTCAGTGCTCAATGGTATGAGCATTGCTTCTGAGCTATAGGTCTACAACATAATCTTGTGGAATTTGTATGACCTGTCCATGTCTGAACATGGTTTCCTCAATGCACTTTGTTTACTACCAAATAATTTGGTAGTTGATGAAGTATACTATCTTGTCAAATACAAATTATATGGAAGTAGATTTGTGCCAGAGGATAAAAGGCATAACAATTACATAAATAATTACTTGTAGCATATTTTTGCATTTAGCATTCTGAAACCAGACTAGGTGGGATGTTATATGGTTTCTTTGGTATATTGATTCATGTTCAGAAACCTGCTGAATTCATAGCTGTGATGATGTCATAATACTTAAGTAGTGATTTACATCACTATTTTGTATTACTTTCTCTCTGTTGCAACCATCCATGAGGAAATAGCAGAGCACCATAAAACCACAAAAACAAAACTGAGCACAAATGCCAGACAAATGAGGAACAGAGCAAATCAATGATATAATCCAAATTAAGTTTTAATCATGTACAACCACTAAGTACAAAAATCCATAACAACAATAAGCACTTTCATCTTATGTTTCATGGGACTTCAGAAATAATACTAACCTAAAATTGTAAGTTTAAATAGACTGCGAAAGCAAGTAACATGATACATTAAAAATCATTCAGGTTTTAAAACAGCGATCACAACATTTTGTTATATAAATAAAAAAATACCAACACACTTTAAACTAAGTGTTCCTCTATTCCATTTTCAAATACAGACAGTACCCTAGAAAAAGAAAAAGAGATATTATAAATTAAATAAAATCACAACTTCAAAAATTACTGTTGCTGTACAGGTTCATCACAATATTTTAGTCTATCCATCAAAATCATTCAATTTTAATAGACATGCTATGGAACAGTGTTCATTGAGACCTGGATAATTAATAGCATTGAAATTGAATTGCCAATATAGCTGTCTAACTTCTAGAAGCAGGGACCAACAACTGCCTCTAATATTCAGTGTAATCTGTTCCAAAACAGTAAATTTAAACTGGTGGTCAGGGTTAGGTATAATATGTTTGATGAGTGCATTAATGTTCTTATTACTCCTAATATCATAAATATGTTTGTAAATCCTTTGCTTTAAAGTTTGCTCAGTTTTACCAACATAATACGTTTTACAAATCTGGCATAAAGCAACAGAGACCACACTGTTAGGCAGTTAAAATTGTTTCATCCTAGCTCGTCTGCTGTTAAGCATAAATTCAGCACCAACCATAACATATTTACAATAGTGACAACAGCCACATTTACTCATACCTGTTACACCAGTACCCAAATCATGGTGGTGTTTCTCAAATAAGTTTTTTAAACAACTACCCTTTTGGTAAACTGTAACTGGACTATTTCCTAACTTCATGCTTGTTTCAACATCATCATTAGATATCACTTTCCATGTTGTAAGTAGTGGCAAGACAACAACTATAAACATTATTCTGCACAAGTTCCATTGGTTGAAATTTATTAAAATGTTGGGGTCCTTCTGATAAAATCAGGTTAAAATGTTCCATTTCCCTTTTATGAATCACCTTTTCCTTTAGCCTTCTAACCTGTTTGTAAAAACATACTCTCCATCAGGTGACATTCTTTCAAAAAAAATCAGACTCCCTACTAATCATTTGGGTAGCTCTAACGAACTGTCCTTTTATGACGGCTCTTTCTTGATGTGGAGGATGTGCACTACTATAATGAAGCATAGTGTTTGAGCATGCAGGTTTGCTATAAATGTTTGCTATATATGCCTTAACATTAAAATCTTTCCCTAAATATACATCAATAAATGGTATACCTATATTGTTATACTCGTAGCTAAAAACAAAAAAACTCAGTGCTACTATTAATAAAAAGTAATACATTTCTCCAATGTGTTTTTAGAATCTTTTCAAATATGAACAATGTCATCCTGGTATCTTGTGTAAAATCTGAGACCTTCCTTGTAGGCGCTATTCATGACAAATTGTTTTTTCCCAATGTATCATAACCAAATATGCAAAGAGTAAACCACAATTAGAACTCATTGCCACCCCTGATAATTGCACATAATGCTTGCCCTCAAAGTAAACAAAATTATTTTTCAAAATAAGTTCAAGCATTTCCTCATATGTGTTAATTTGTTTCTTGGAGAACATTTTTTTTCTTGTAAGACCTCAATAAACCGTTGTATACCTAGTTCATGTGGATAACAGTATAAAGGTCTTTAACATCTATCATAACAAGTAGATCTTTTTTGTGAAATTCCACCTGATTAATTTTTTTCCAAGAAGTTCTATGAATCACTGCACACCTGTTCTTCCTTGCTCAATAACCCCTTTAAACTAGTGCCTATATATTTTGTGCAGGCACTAGTTATAGACCTTCTACCATCAACTACTGGTCTCATAGGTAGAAAATATATAATTTTATGGATTTTGGGAATTCCAAAGATAGTAGGCATAATTGGTGAAGGCATACTAAGATAATTAAATTCTTTTATAGATATTATGCCTTCTATAAACATGTCTTTGATCTGTTCTCTGATTCTTTTATAAGCTAAATTTAATTCATTAATGCTTACCAACACATAAACTTCTCCATCCAAATTATCCAACATCCTTTTATTATATTCAGCATGATCCATTAACACAACCCCCCCACCCTTATCTAGTTTCATAATCCTTAAGCCCTGATTTCTCAATTTTTCAATTATTTCTCTTTCACTAGTCAAAATATTAGACTTAGAATTATGTGTGTTATTATTCAACACATTTCTTAAGTCAATTTCACATAATTTTTCATATAATTGTAGACCTGGATGGAAAGGAGTGTTGAATGTACTAGAAATCTTGAAAGGGTCTGAAGCAGGTGACATTACCCTAAAATTAAACATCCTGATATATATTTTAATAGCCATTAATAAATTAGCAATATTTGCATTTCTGGAAGGAACATATGTCATACCTTTTGATAACAGGTCAATTGTTTCAGCATCAATCTCTATAGATGTAAAATTACACACTTTAAAATCCCCACTGCTATTAGTTACAATTTCACAGACAGCATTACTAAAAGCAATATCATTAGTAGTGTCCATAAAAAGTTTATTATTAGGAGACATATTATAGGTGGACAAACCATCCGCTATCTCCAATTGCGATGATACAATTGAATTGTAACTTAAAGGTTTAAAGTAAAAACTCTATACCAGTGGCAGACATGCCCTTCTGTAAACTGTAATCTCTATAATTGGAACATGCATATGTGCAATATATGCACATGTAAAGGAGTCCTTGCTGCAATCTGCAGTATAGTGTGAATCTGTTAGGAGCTGGTAGTCTTAAAAGTAAAAGTTATCTGTTAGGGGTGATAGTCTTAAGATTATAGGTTAAGATAATAGAGTCAAATAACTGTATTAATGCATTGTATGTCACATATGAAGGTACCAATTTTATCTCTCTTTTTTTCTCTCACCCCCAATCCTTATCTCTCTTTTTTATTTTTTTGCTTTATTTTATTATGTCATCAGAATGTATCCATGTCATCCATGTATACCACATCACAAAATGCTCCATAGCACAGCGGGGTACCCTGCTCCACTGGATCTGCCTGCCCCCACTCCACTGGCTATGGCACTGTTGCCCATCACATCTGGGATCCAACCTGGCAGCACCACCTCTGCTGCCCCTACACTACCTTACCCCTCAGGTAGTTCTGCCCTGGTGGCTAGCTAGTCCAGTGGTTCCTTCTGGGAACAGTGGCATAGGTGGTGAGTTTACCATCCTTATCAAGTTGCAAGGGATGGTGCATAGGGTTGTGCACTGCACTCTTGGTGCATAACTGTGCCGGCTGGAGATGCTGCTCTCCCTCATTTTATGTAGTACCAGAAGAAGGAGGAGAAGGAGTCATCAAGTTTTCCAGCCAGTGGTGGTGTGAGGTGACAGTGATATCAGTCCTGTGGGTGAGGATTTGATTCTCATTGTCACCCATCTTGATGACCATAGGTCCAGGATGTCCCCACCTTCACCCCATCCATGGTGTCCATTGACCTCTTGTGGCCATCACCATCTTTGTCCCTTGTCTTCTTTGTCTTGTCTTTCTGTAGTTGCTTCCTCACCTATCCAACCTACCAGACCCAGATGTACCTACATCCCTTCCCCAACATGCCTCTCTGTCTCTCAAAAAAATGGGCACATGTACCACAAAAAAAATAATAATAATAAAATTGTCCCATACATAGCTCTCCATTTTGCACATGTCTTCTTGACACACTTTATTTGGTCCAGTTTTCTATACAACATGATTGTGTTGTGGTCACCTCTCTCTCTCTCTGGAAGTGACAGTCCAAATTTAGGTAATATTCTGCATACATTATCAGTTTTTACTGTTGAAGTAATGGATAGCTATGGTTCTTTCCTACCTCCATCCTGCACATTCCTGTATTGCTTTCCATTTGTTCTTCCCCTGTTTGCTCCCCATTTCACCACTGCCCTATCTTCCCCATTCTTTCTTTTAATGTGTTATTGTGCAATGGTGCACATCATGCACCAACGTGCAGCAATGGTAATACGATAGTAGTTAAAAGTATTAGGTACAGCTGTATTCAAACCCAGTATCATCTGGACTCAAAAAGGAATTTATCACTGCATTAACTGCATTAACACATGCTGCCACAGAGTCAGTTTAGTAGCAGGTGTATTCCAGAGACTCAATACTAACTGTCAGTCTTTAGCAATGCTGCCATTGGAATATTTACATGGCAATCCCTTATGTACTAATCATTCTTAAGGTTTCCCTTTTGCCTGCTGCACAACACTGCACAAATGAGGTAAGCACAGACAAACCTTCCATTCATTCCTCCATTTTCTGTGATTGCTCTAAATGCCACATCACACAAACAATGGCTAAAAAATAATAAAATAATAATAAGGAACTGACAGTGAAAACACAATTTGCCAACAAATGAAGATGAGGTTGGATATCAATGAAACAGAACCTGTGAATTGTGCGCTGCTAACTTGCATTTCCAGCCTTGACAGACATAGATGTAACACATTCTAAGTCTAACCTGACACACCCACCTGATATAATCATTTCACAGCTGCCAGCCATTAAACACAAATACTGAGAGAGTGCCTGCACTATGTTTACATTTGATACATGGAGTCAAGGATTTGGGATTCTAATGAGTTCACACCTCATTTGCATCTTCACCGTGCTAACAGCCCTGAATCCACACCAGACAGCAACCATGTAGCTAGGGATACTGAAAGGGAACCATATTGTTTATATGTTAAACAGAGAAGAGAGGATATTACTTTGTGATATATCTGCACAGATGACTACTGATTTTGACAAGACATGCCTGCATTTCATCAGCTACATAATGTGCATGACATGTAACTATGAATAGTCTGTTTAATGGTTTTTATATTTATTTTGATTAGCACACGCTTTTACACTTTTATTTGTCTGCATTAGTTACAAGTGTACTGATGGCATGTGCACATTTGTCAGGGCACTTCACAGGTATATATGTTTGGCAATATCTTCACATGGAATATTCTCTACTAAATCTGTAAACATGTTTCAGGGACAAGTCATTTCTTAGCACTTTTAACATTTCAATCATGCATTCTTAGCCAAATGTGTCATTTGCCTGTTCATTTGGGTTGTTGGGGAGCAAAGCTGCAGTTCTGTTTGCTATTGTTACTCTCTTTTTCTTGCATCCAGCCTGTCTAACTGAAATATGTCTCTGCTGTTACATGTTAAGGTCAATTCTGTACAAATCTCCCACATTTAACTTTATTTTCTGTCCACGTAGAGTCCTTTCCATAGCTGTATTCCAAAAGTTTTGGAATTCGCAGTGAAAGCCCACACAGAGTCTACGTGGATGCTTTACAGCTTGTTGAATAGCTAAACCATGTTGGATTGGTTAATTAGCATGTAATTCAGTGGTTTATGCAGTAATTAGTATGCCACAGTGTGTTCATATTGTTTGCATGGTGGTGCAAGCTGCTACATAGCGCTTACTGAATCTAAAACTTCCTACAGCCATGTGTGCATTGTGAAAAATGACTCTGTAGGCTTTACTGAATTGCCCTGACAGACTTAACTAACTTTCATTACATGTGTTACTCTTATAACTGTTTCTGTTTACACTCTTCTATGTTATTTCAGTGAAACATAAATGTCCTATGTTGTCAATGACACAGGGATGCTAGCCTTCTAGGATGCCCCATAGACATCTCTAGAGGAGCGCTGGCAATTGCATAAAAAATACTATTCTGTGGTAAATGTGTATACATGTTTTGGGGACAGATTGTGTGAAAGCACTTATAACAATTGACTGAGGTGTTATTCCTTGTTTGGTACAAAATGTTATTTGCCTGTTATTTTGGGTGTGGGAGAGCCAAGTTCCATTTCTGTTTTGCCACAATCAAAAATGTTTTTACAAATGTTTCCTTTCCTATTGTTAGTCCTTGTTTTGGATCAATCCTTGGTTTCTATGTGACTGTTATATGTTACAACCACATAACCTTTTTTTATATTTGAATAAATGAAGTTTTTTTTGGTTTCTCCAGTGGGTAATTTTGAAAAGTTAATAACATGTTATATCTAAGCAGGACGTTTATGTGATACTTATGTGTTCTAGCCTTCTTTTGTGCTTTACATCACCTAGGGCTATGGCATCCAAGCATGCGAATCCCACAAACCCCCACCTTCAATGACTCAGAGAACAATGTGATTATACAAGCCTTTTATCAACATGGTGCCTTTCTGCTTGAAAAAGGACGTGGGGATATGTCTGGAAGAATGCAAATTTGGAACGAGATAGTGAATTACATAAATGCTGTTGGAGAATGAAGGAGAACATATGATCAGGAGCATCACAGGACCACTGACATGATTTAATTGACCCAGAGGAGAGCAGCTGCAGTGGCCCGTTGACAGCTGGCTACTGGGAAGGCTGTTACAGAACCACCACTGATATCAAATGAAGATTTCCTGTCCACTGTCTGGGATAAACGAAAGAAAGGTACCAGGTCTTCAGCGAAGATGCATTAAAAGTTTATTGAGCAGCAGGTAACATAAACAACGACAACAACCAAACACAGTATAATACGTAGCTAATACAACCTCCACGTTTCGTCAAAAACTTCATCAGATACAATATATATGAAACAAACACTAGTTTAAATACTCACACCCTAAAAAACAACCAATAAAACACTTTAATTAATCAATTCCAATTACCTAAGTGAAAATGCATTTAGTACAGAGTAAAATATAGTTAGTACAGAATGAAAATAGCAGCAATCTAATTTATAAATAGTGTGTGTATATAAAATATTAATACAATAAAAATATCTGTTAAAACTACCTAATAAATATATATATATATATTTAAAAATTAAAAACAATCAGATAAATACATATAGGAATATATAATGTAATACCATACTTCCCTCTACTGGAGTTAACAGGAACTACAATCAGAAAAAATGTATATATATGTAAATAAAGGGGATATGTGTGTATATGTATAAGATGCATACAAAGCATCAAATACCAACATAAAGTTATAACTTTGCTGATCTTAACTTCAACACAGGGGCTAATGAAATCAAATCATTGATATCTGGATGTTTATTAGATTCTAGCACTATCTGCCAATAAAGCTCCCTGTATTCTACAAGCGTTTCCCACATTCCACCTCTAGGGTCCGTTGGAACAACTTCCAACACAAAGAACTCAAAACTTGCTTCCTTGCATGTAGTAGTGTGTTTGTATAGGGAATTAGTTTCGCATCTTGTTCTAATATCATATAGATGCTCATAAATTCGCTGTTTAATCTTTCTCTCACTTTTTCCTATATAAAATGCCTCACATTTTTTACACAATGCAATATAAATAATTCCCCTAGTGTTACAATTCACAAAAGATTTTACTGTTAGTGTTCTTTGCCGAGCCAATAAATGACAAGATTCACCTGTTTTTAAATACTTACAGTAACCACAGGCTCCACATTTAAATACACCTGTTTTTTTCTTACTGTATTTATTGTTATTGTTGTAACACCTACTATCACTACCCCTTTCTAACAGACCCTTTATATTGTTTCCTCTTTTGTAGATATATTTAATTTCATTTTCAAAAATAAAATCTAAATCCGACACCTTGGCAAAATGTTTCCATTCTCTGTCAAAAATCTTTCTTACAATACCAGATTGTCCATCATAGGTAGTGATTATACCAGATGTATATCCATTATCACATTTGGTGTTGGACACAACGAGAGGTACTATATTTTCACATTTGCCCAAAATTGGGGCAAATCTGTCCTGCCTCCCTTCACATATTTGTTGAAAAATCTCATCAACCATTTCCTCAGGATAGCCTCTATTAAGGAACATAAATCTCAAAAGGTCACACTCTTTTGCAAAAATGGCATCATCAGAAGTCATTCTGCTTATTCTAACCATCTGCCCTTTTAATACACTTTTCTTCTGGTAAAAAGGGTGGGAACTTGTAAAATGTAGATATGTATTGGAGAAAGTGTCCTTTCTGTGTACCCTAGAAACAAATCCATCTTCAGACCTAACAATATTCACATCTAGGTAATTCACTTGTTGAGTATTAAAATACTTTGTGAATTTAAGAAAAGTAGTAGTCCCATTAATGTAGTCTACAAATAGGTCAAACTCTTCTTCAGTACCGTTCCATAAAAAACATAGGTCATCATGGAATCTACAGTACAATGTCCACATATTTTCATAATTAGGAGTTAAGATATATTTACTTTCCCAATATGCCATAATGATGTTTGCATAAGTTGGTGCACAATGTACACCCATCGCTACACCCCTAGCCTGTCTGTAGTATTCCCCTTCAAAAAATAAAAAGTTGTTTTTAAGAACAACTTCCATAAGAACAAGTATAGTTCTAAAATCATTATTAGAAATGCCTTTACAAGATATTAACATCTCTTCGAACCACTCAAGTCCTACTTCATGGGGAATACTGGTAAACAGGTCAACAACATCAAGTGTACCAAAACCTCTTGTTTCTTTGTGTTTAGAAATGTCTAACTTCCTCAAAAAAATTGTTTCTTTGTGTTTAGAAATGTCTAACTTCCTCAAAAAAATCCCATGAGTCTTTTAATATGATGCCATTTTCATCTATAAGTGTCTTAATCTTAGTGTCAATAAATTTAGCAAGTGGTGCTGTTATTGATCCCTCAGAAGATACAATAGCCCTTAATGGTGGATCATTCGTATCCTTATGTGCCTTAGGGATCCTGAAAATTGATGGTATTTTTGTTTTTTCTACATATAAAAATTTGTACGTTTTTAATCAATAGACCCTTCTAATAACAAATCGTTTAATAAAATATTTATTTTTTTATATGCAAGATTTATCTCATGAATAGATGTTCTACTATATTTGTCTATGTCATTCAAAATATCCAACATTTTGCCCTCATAAATAATGTGGTCCATGAATACTACTCCGCCACCCTCGTCCGGCTTCA
Source organism: Protopterus annectens (assembly GCF_019279795.1). Taxonomy (NCBI): domain Eukaryota; kingdom Metazoa; phylum Chordata; order Ceratodontiformes; family Protopteridae; genus Protopterus; species Protopterus annectens. The sequence continues at coordinate 124,987,280 of NC_056737.1, forward strand.
TAACTCTAACATTTCTATCATTACTCAAGTTGCCTAAAATATCTTTCTCTGCAAGTGTTAAATTTGGGTGTACTGAATGCTTGCCAAGCGTTTTTCTTATTTCCTTCTCCAATGTCAATTAAAAATTTTTCAACTGAGGGTGCAAAGGGGGATTAAAAGTACTCTTACGCACCAATTTGCCACCAGTATCGTTAAAATGTTTTCCTTTAAAAAATATTTCAAGATTCTTCTTCCTAATAAACAATTTAAAATCAACTAATAATTTAAAAATGTTCACCTTCCTTTGTGGTATGAAACCAAATCCTTTGGAAAACAAATCAAAGTGGGTTTTTGTCGGAATAACATAAGAATAGTTAAAAATATTAAAATCATTGAAAGTCCACTTTCCACCCACTCTAATTATTTCCTCTATTGGTTCCAATGTTCCTGTCTCAGTACGGGGTTGCCCCAACCCCTCCCCTTGTAGTTTTTTTTTTTTTTTTTTTCTTCTTTTGTGCTTTACATCACCTAGGGCTATGGCATCCAAGCATCCGAATCCCACAAACCCCCACCTTCAATGACTCAGAGAACAATGTGATTATACAAGCCTTTTATCAACATGGTGCCTTTCTGCTTGAGAAAGGACGTGGGGATATGTCTGGAATAATGCAAATTTGGAACGAGATAGTGAATTACATCAATGCTGTTGGAGAATGAAGGAGAACATATGATCATGTGCATCACAGGACCACTGACATGATTTAATTGACACAGAGGAGAGCAGCTGCAGTGGCCCGTTGACAGCTGGCTACTGGGAAGGCTGTTACAGAACCACCACTGATATCAAATGAAGATTTCCTGTCCACTGTCTGGGATCCAGGGAGCTCAGTGAAAAGTGCACAAAAGCATGTGATTGATGTTGGTGCTGATGTTTCATGGAGGATGAGTACGTCTCAGTATGAGTTTGCAGGTAGCTTATATTTGTCAATATTTAAAGATTTCTTGTATAGTAAAATATTGAAAGCAATAGTTAAGTTGATTTAATATTTTTTGGAGGAGGCTACAGATTGATATAGTTAACAGCATATTTTGGTTTATTACACATAGGCTTGGGGTGGATGTGTCATCCAAGTTTCAGTTAAATGTATTGTTAATGGATATATAAAGTCAACCCTCCCCTTTGTTATTGGTATTGTAATAATGGTGTCCTTACATTTTGCTTAACTTCTTCCAAGACCATCTTCCCTAGCCAGTGTGGAGTCATCTGCACATGGTAAGCCAAATATTTTTATTTCAGTACTGATGAGCATTGGACATAAAAATGCATTTATCCATATGTGTGAGGTGGGTGTTAGGACAGTGTGTGTATTGTTGTAAATCTGTGATGATGGCATCAGTCTTAGTTTTTTAGCATATATTAAATTGTAGTAGTGTAGCTATTTTCTTTCCTGTGCTTGTTGCTTATTATCACAGGTGATCTGGGCAGAGGAAGTCTAGGACACTTACCACTTGATATCAGAGTATCAGCAGACTCTGATGATGATGGTGGCCAAACACAGATACAGTCTGGGGAGGGAGGTGGTATAGAGGTTGAATCTGACACAAGGGTTGACTTTCAGCCATCTCCTGTAATTCCATTGGACATAGCCAGTAGGCCTGCACAAAACCATTTCAGTGAACCTTCAGATATTGGACAGGTGGAGGGTGAGAAACTTGACCAGGGTAGTCTGGTTACTGTGGCTTCATTGCCTGTTGACTCTGGCCATAGCACACAGGAAGGTTGTTAGGAGTGCTCAGAGGAAGCCTGCTGTCTATAATCCACCTGATCTTGGTGTGTTTTTCTGTGCCACCCAACTTATATTTAGGGCCATCATGAAGGTGCAGGCATGTTCCAATAGGGTCTTTGAGGAAATGCTTAAGGTTGTAGATGTGGCACCAGCTGACATGCATGACTGCCTCCACTGTGTTGCTGATTCAATGGATCGGATGAATGACACATTGGAACAGGTGGTGTCTGCAATGGAACATCTATTGGGAGGGGGATGGCATCCACATGGACATAGGTCAGTCACATTATCTGATGCTAGCTGATGTGGCAGTACCTGATCATGCTTCTGTAGTGGCACTACTTCCACTGCTCCATCAGTGGTTGAGGTGTCCACAATCAGAGGTGGCAGGCCAAGGGGTCACGGTCTTTGGCATACTTGTGAGGAGAAATCATCCAGTAGACATCAGTCACATTCAGGTAGCAGCAGTGCATCTGACCATGGGAATGGACATGCCAGTGCAACTCATGGCAGAGCCAGTTCTGAGGGTTGGGGACAAAGAGGATGAACTGCCATCTCTACCATGTATGGCTCACACCTGTCTAACATGCCAGGATGTACAGCTAGCTCAGTGCTTGACAGTGTTCCTGCAGACACTCATTTATCTGGAGTGCCCATACAGACACACATAAAAGTTACACGGGTTAGTTGTGAGGATTAAAGCTAATTTTGTGTTAGTGGCCATTTGATACTTTATCTAAATATATGTCTGTTCTCTTTCTTACTCACACGCACATACTACCTTTTGTGTCAGCCTAGACCTCCTGCCCCCCAACACACACACACACACACACACACACACACACACACACACACACACACACACACACACACACAAACACACACACACACACACACACACACACACACACACACACACACACCACTCTTTGCAAATGATGATAACTGTATCATATCCTTGTCTTTTATCTTTTGGACTCAGGAATACATAAGTCTTTTGTCTGATGCTCAGGGTGCATACCTGACTTAGTGCTTAGTATATTTATGTTTGTGATGCTGTTTTGCAAATTGTACTGCTTTCTTATAGGTTTGTGTAATATGTACATCCCTCCAAACCCCTTAGACCAACAAAGCTGGACCAAGCCATAAAATAAAGTGTGATAAAGGCCCAACAATGGGGAGAGATTTAAAAATCATGGTCTTACAAACTTAGACAGTAGATAGAATAACAGGTTTGCATTACTATTTTTGCGTTTTCTTCTGAGGGACATGAAGTCTGAAACTGAAATGTTTGCTATTATTTTCTAACTTCACTCTTTAATTATTTGCCAGTACAAAAATATGAGGCCAAACTGTGGACATGCAGTGACAATCTGAACATTTTATATGTAGGAATGTGTGATTCTTTGATACATTAGGCCTATTAGTTGATAGAGGACATATGTATTCACATAAGTCACTGCTGTCAAGTCTTGATGTAATTGCTGTAAAAATCACCCACCTTATACTTACTTACATTACCAAGTAACAGTATGCAATGATATGCCATTCCTTTGTATTCTTAAACATTTATTTTACTACTCTATGTTCAATACTTACCTTTGACATCTAGAAGTTGCAAGAGTTTTAGCTCTGGGATGGTTCTCTCTGATGCTAGCAGTACACAGCCATAACATGGGTAAGTAATGGTTGTGAGTATTGCCTGGCATCAATGTTACTGTATTTATGTGCATAGGATGAAGGTTTTAGCCCCTTAGGTGGTGAATGTGTGTGCTACCCATTGCCTCTTGGCCAGGGCAAGGGCATATTGTGCACATCTACATCTGCCTACACCTACAGTGGCTGCTGGTTCCCTCTCTGACACCTCACCTGAGTGTCGCTGTGGTGACCTTGCCTGTAGTGGGATGTGTGGCTCTTCCCCTTGCTGTTCCTGATGAAGCTGCTTTCTCATGATAATGTTGTGAAGCATGGCACATATGGTAAATAATTCAGCACATGTACAGGGATTGTACTGCAAGGCTCTTCCAGATGTACCTAGGCACCAGAACTGTGACTTCAGCAGCCCAGACACATGCTGTATGGTATTTCTTTTTTGAGTGTGTGCCTCATTATAGTGTTCTTCAGTTGGTGTGTGTGCATTTCTGATGGGTGTCATCAGCCACGGTTCCAATGCATAACCTGCATCCCAAAGTAAATGACCCTCATACAGTTAAAAGTTGTAAAGTTGTCCTAGATATGCGAGTCATGGTAACTGTTAGGGAGGCCAGCACACACATTCAGGATGATTCCCTTAGCATTACACATGACCTGGAAATTAATGGAGTGGAAGTCTTTTCTGTTTATATACACCCTTCCCTGTTCCCTGGGTAGTGCTTTGATTTCTACAAGTGTACAGGCTGAGGCACCTAGGATTTCAGGGTAATGTGCTACAGGTAGAACTCCTGCATAGCTCTGGGAAAATATATGTACTCACTGGCATGTTGTAATATAGCATTCAGGAATTGATGGAGGATCCTTGATGCTGATGCCTGTGACAGCCCTAGCATGTCCCCTGTTGGTCTATGAAAGGTTCCTGTAGCTAAAAGTGCTACATATACCTTAGTCTTCACTGAGATTGGTTCCACTGGTTTGCCCTTACTGTCAGCTGAGGATGACAGAGTTTGCAGAGTTCCTGTAGTGTGTCTCTACCCACCCTGTAGCTCTCTATAATTTCCACCTCATGCAGATTTTGAGAAGTTAAATGGGGTCTAAACACCCTTCTCCTTCTTGGCCAAGGTCTATTAGCAGCAGCAGCATAGACTTGGGCCTGCTGCACATAAACATGAATAAGAGCAACAGCAGCCCCTAACATTCTTTCTGTGTAGCCTAGTTTCTGTGGTTGTATTCCAACAAATTTTGGAATTAGCAGGGAAAACCAGCACTGAGTCTACACGGTTGCTTTATAGCTTGTTGAATAGCTCCTCCATCTTGGATTGGTTAATTAGCATACAATTCAGCTGCTTGTGGTATAATTAGCATGCTACAATGTTTACCGAGTTTGAGATTCTCTACACAGCATGTAGAACTGCTGTTCTTACTGAATGCAAAACAACACGACACTCACATGATTTTACTGGACCATGTAAGCTATATTGAATTTGCACCTCTGTCTTTTTTTCACCATGGGTATTTTTATTTTATTTATTTATTTTATTTTATTTTACATTTGTTAACAGGGATAGTCAGACTGGACAGAGGTCCATTTACAGCGGAGGCCCGTGGAGAAAAGCTCCACAGTTTATTAACAATAATTAAAAGCAGAGGGATAAACAAGCAAGCATAGAACAAATGAACAAGTGAGATATTAAAGAAGGCATATAACATATAAATCAGTGAAACATTAAAGGCACATACAGTAGTACTAACAAGTGTATTTACAAATTATCTAGTGTCATCTGTTTGCCAAGTTAATAGGCTACAACCATTTAAGTTATGTAATCCAAAAATTAGGTAAAGGAAAATAGGGAAAATCTAGGGTTATTTATGTGATGCAGGTATTTATGTGATACAGGTATTGCAGTCAAAGCTATCTTCAATTTTATTATTTATTTATTTATTTGCTTTTGTTGACTGTGAAAGTCCACTGGGCTGAAATCAGTGCCAATTTTCAGTGGAGGCCCTGGGAGAAAAGCTCCATAACAGAATACAAAATAATAGAAGTTAGCTAAACAAGAGTTTCCAAAGTGATAATCATTTTGTAAGTTATATACAATCAGGAGAAATACTTGGAACTTAGTTCAATTATGTTGCTAGAAGTTTTGAAATCAATGTTGATGCATGTAAAGGTATCCAATGTATATAGTGTTTAATGGGTCTACTTCAAAACATCTGAAACCCATAACATCTCATTTCATAACATTGAGACCAGAACATCTAAAACCCAAAACATTGAATTTCATAAGATCTAACACTACACATCACAAGAAAATAACATCCTCTCCACATATAACAACACCAAACTACCAAATACACTTTTTACTACATTTGTGTAAGCCTGCCTGCACCACCCCCCACACACACCCCGTAAATTAAATATACCAACTCCAAGATCGCATTACAGTGGGAAAAAGTTAATTTCCTAACCCCACTGTATCAATCCCCCATGCAGAAATTTTGTGAACTGTAGACAGTTGCATGTATGTGAGATGTTGTTGGAGTTCAATCTAGTTCAGAGATTGTAAAGAATGGCGGTGATGGGAAGAGTATTTTGCACAGGTCACAAACTTAGCAATTTTGTTATAGCAGGTGTCCATCTTAGTTTTTAAGCAGGACTGGATGTTTTTAAGAATGGGGGCACTGTAGAGGAGAGAGGGTAGGAGAAAGGTTTGGGCAAATGTTTTTCTAGTAGAGTAGTTTAAGAAGTGTTGATGTCTATAAAGGATACCGAGTTTTTGGTGCAATTTTTTGATATTGCTGTGGATGTGTTAGTTGAATGTTGTTATCATCTACAATATCGCTGAGTAACTTGGCATGGGGGACTACCTCTATGGCAGTTTTGTTGGATGACTAGATGGTAAAGTTTGATTTAATAAGTGTGGTGTTTTTGTTTGGGTGTAAAGATCAGGAGTTTGGTTTTATTGGGGTTAAGGGCAAGATGGCTGTTTGTCAACCAAAGTTCAGTAGTAGAGAAAGTTTTTTGGGTCATGGTAAGAAGTTCTAATTCTGAGGTGCCGGTGCAGATAATAGTAGAATCATCTGCATATTATACTACCGATCCATGAGTGATAGCAAAATGAAAGTCATTAATGAAAAGACTGAAAAGAATGGGTCCTAAGATTGATCCTTGGTTAACTCCTGTGGCAGTATTGAGAAAAGGTGAGAGGAAGTGAAGCCATTTGGTAAATTGTTGCAGAACCACAAAAATAACAGAAATCCAAAGAATGACTAAGGCGAGTACAAACAAAAAAGCACAGTTTAATAGACACTCTGCCACCTCAGCTGAAACAGTCTATTGGATTTGGTAGATTGTTGTCTGTTAGTAAAATAGTTGGTAAACCAGTCAAGAGCAGAAGTGGACATGCCTAGGAATGAGAGCTTAGAAAGGAGGAGAGAATGGGAGATGGTGTCAAAGGCCTTAGATAGATTGAGGAAGAGTGCAAAGATAAGTTTGCCATCATTGCAATTGAGGTTGACAATGTTCAAGAAGGATAGGAGATCAGTTATAGTGCTGTGTCCAGGTCAAAAGCCATGCTCAGTGGTGGAAAGGAGTTGATTTTGGAGTAGATAATTCATAAGTTGGGTTTGGATGCATTTTCCATTATTTTAGAGATGGAGGATGGTATGGCAATAGGGCAGAAATTAGAGATTTTTGTTTTGTTGCCACCTTTATGTAAGGTAATTATGCAGGCTTTTTTTCCAGAGGGAGGGTATGTAGGATTCTTGGATAGACCTATTTATGAGAATACTGATGGGGTAGCTTATAGATTTGGCTGACATTTGTAGCTACTCAGAGGGTAGATTGTCTGGGCCAGTACTACCATGTTTGAGTTTTAGTAAGAGCTTGGTTATAATGGAAGTAGGAACAGGAGCAAAAGTAAAAGGTTGGGGAGAAGAGTTTGTTGATGAAGAATGAGTTGTGGGGTTGTTGTTATGATTAGTTTGAGGAAAGCTGGCAGCCAGTTTGGATATAGTCTCTATAAAGTAGGAATTGAAGAGTGAAGCGAGTTCAGCAGGGTTTTGTCAGGATTTGGGCATGGGTTGCTTTTGGCCAGGATTTAGTAGAGTAGAGAATGAGTTCCAAAATCTTTTTAGGTTATAGTTACAGCTATTTTGGAGATGGAGATAATATTGTTTTTTTATTTTTAATGACTAGACGTTTGACTTGGTTGCAGAGCTGTTTGAAGAGCTGGAGTTCAATGGGGTTTTTGCTTTTCTGCCATTTTTTTCCATGTTCTGTCTCTTGTTGTCATAAGTTATTTGGTTTCTCTAGAAAGCCAGATTGCATGATTTGTTTTTATTCTTTTGTTTCGAAGGGGTGCCATTCTATTGAGGATGTTTAGGAATGTTAAACTGAATAATTCAATGACTTTGTCCAGGGGAAGGAATTTTAGAGTACTCCAGTTTATTTTACTGCATGTATCATTGAGGTTTGTTGGGTTGAAGTTAGCTAGATTTCTGGTGGGTCTGTATTGGTGGTGGGTTAAGGTAGTGGAGGTGTTGCATGTTATGTAGGCAGGCTGATGATCTCTAATATTGCAGGGGAGAGTTCCTGCTGAAGAAATTTTGTTAGGGTCAGAAAATAAAATACAGTTGAGAATGAAACCACTGTTGTTATTATTTCTAGGTCGGGTTATGCTAGTAATAAGTTGAATAAAGTTACAGAGATTGATGGCTATATTGGGAGAGGTATTTGTATGATCTAACCAGTTTATGTTAGCATCACCTAAGATTATTGTTTCTTTGTGGATATTGTTTGAGGTCCAGGCTAAGATTTATTCTAATATAGGAATATTTTTACCTGGTGGGATATATATGACTACCAGGCAGATACTTTTGAATTTGTTCATTTGTAAATGTGCTATGATGAGTTCTACTGTGGAGAATTGTGGAATAGAGTTTGAGTGGGGAATGACGGTAAAGGAGTTAGGGTACAGAAGTGCAACTCCTCCCCTTTCTTGTGAGGTCTGTCTGATCTTAGACAGGAGAAATATGGAGGGAGAAATTCCATGTCTTTTATGCATGGCTTTAGCCATGTCTCCGTTACAGTAATTATATCAGGTCTGGAATAGGATATCCCAGCATGAAATTCTGGGATTTGTTTCTAATACTTTGTATGTTAATGGTGGTGAGCTTTAGGGATATGTGAGATTTGGGAGGTTGAAGAGGCAAATGGAGTAGGTCCAGGGTTGGGGTGGGTGCCCCCACATTGAGATAGGGTAGTGGTCCTCTCTGAGTGTAGTGCTGATAGCAGTTTGCGCTTAAAGTTGTACTGTGTTGTGAGGAGTGGTAAGTAGAGTGTTATGTGAGTATGAAAGGATTTTGGGTTTAAGGAATATCAATGTATTTGTGGAGTAGAGACCAGAAGATATTTTGGAGTACGATCGTGGTTGGGGAATTGGGCAGAAGTGGTAGAGGTGGATACAAATTGTGTGTGAGTGGAAAGAAGTGTGAGATAAAAAAGGAATGAAAGAGATAGAGACAGAGGCAGGAATAGTATGGTCATAGCTAGTAGTGTCATAGTTATGAGATGAATGCAGAAGTCCTAGAGGAGGATTGTGGGGAGTGGGGGGCAGTTACTAATATAGAAAGTGGGAGGAAGTAGTAAATAATGATGGTAGAGTGATTGGTTAGAGGGTTGGTTAGTTAGATATATTGAGTGGGTGGGGCTGGGTGTAGATGGCTTGATTGGATTATGGGTGGGCTATGGTTAACCATACATGTAATTGCTATGGGGTGGGTGGTAATGGGGTAGGGTAGGGGACTGGACTGAGCCTGAGTGGAGTGAAGGGCAAATGGAGCAAGCAAGTCCTTTCCAGTTAGGCTTTGAAGAAAAGAAAAACAATCAGCAACTTAAGGAAAGGAGAGGAATTGGGGAGGAAACATTGCAGCAAAGAAGGTAGGGGCAGAGGAAATATGACTGAAAAATGCCAATAGAGGAGATAAGGTGGGTAAAAAATGGGAAAGAGAAAATTATAAGTAGTTGTTTTAGAGGGTGTACAAGAAGTAGTGGAGAGTAGATAGCGATAGAACCAATTAAGGGGGATGGGGAGAGAAGGAAAAGTGCTGAAGGAGGGAGAATGAGAGAAAAATATTAGGAGAATCCCAGAAGGAAGCAAAGAAGGGTAGATAGGACAGTATAGACTATGAAAGCTGGGAATACTGAGTTAAGTGACAGAGTAGGGATAGCAGTGGCAAGGTGATGTACTAGGGCACCACAAAACAATAGCAATGAGATAGATAAAGTTAAAGTTGGGTGGAAGGTAAGTTCCCAGACACATACATAAACCACATGAGGAAGCTGGGTCCAAAATAAGAGTCAGGCATCAAGTGGATGCAATCAGTAGAAGAGGCACTGGGCTCTTATTGCTTATTAGGAGCTTATCTGGGAGTCAGGAGCCATGATGCACTGAGGGTGAATGAGAAGGTGTTTAACATAAACAATATGAGGAAACAGGGTCCAAAATAAGATTCAGGTGTCCAGTGGATGTAAGCAGTAAAAGAGACACTGGGGTCTTATTGCTTATTAGAAGCTTATCTGGGAGCCAGGAGCCATGATGCACTGAGGGGGGATGAGAAGGTGTTTAACATGAACCATACGAGGAAACAGGGTCCAAAATAGAATTCAGGTGTCCAGTGGATGTAAGCAGTAGAAGAGGCACTGGGGTCTTATTGCTTATTAGAAGCTTATCTAGGGGCCAGGAGCCATGATGCACTCAGGGGTGATGAAAAGGTGTTTAAAATAAACCATATGAGGAAGCAGTGTCCAAAATAAGATTCAGGCATCCAGCAGATGTAAGCAGTAGAAGAGGCACTGGGGTCTTGTTGCTTATTAGAAGCTTATACGATGCACTGAGGGGGGATAAGAAGGTGTTTAACATAAACCATATGCAGAAGCAGGGTCCAAAATAAGATTCAGGCATCCAGCAGATGTAAGCAGTAGAAGAGGCACTGGGTCTTATTGTTATTAGGAGCTTATCTCAGAGCCAGGAGCCATGATGCACTGAGGGGGCATGAAAAGGTGTTTAACATAAAACATATGAGAAAGCAGGGTCCAAAATAAGATTCAGGTGTCCAGTGGATGTAAGCAGTAGAAGAGGCACTGCAGTCTTATTGCTTATTAGAAGCTTAACTGGGAGCCAGAAGCCACAATGCACTGAGGGGGGATAAGAAGGTGTTTAACATAAACCATATGAGGAAGCAGGGTCCAAAATAAGATTCAGGTGTCCAGTGGATGTAAGCAGTAGAAGAGGCACCGGGGTCTTGTTGCTTATTAGAAGCTTATCTGGGAGCCAGAAGATATGATGCACTGAAGAGGGATAAGAAGATGTTTGCCAATCTAGGTTAAAAACGTACATCACCACTCGTACATCACCTTGAAGGGGGGGAATGTTGCCAGTAGCTTAGAAGGCAGGAAAGGGAAGGTGCCAACCCTAAACAGGTATTTTAAAATATAAAAATGTAAAATTAAATGATAATCATATATATCTATATATATATATATATATATATATATATATATATATATATATATATAAAGAATTTACCATGGTCTACAACCTTGTTTCCCAGTAGCATTTTAATGCATCCATTTCACATATGCTGTACCATTTTGTAGCTTAATTGAAATATTCATTTATAGAAAACTGTATCCATACCCATATTAATACAAGTCCTTTACCTCGCTTGTTATTTATAATACACAGCAGGTATAGTATGCTATGAAAATGAAACTAATCTTTACAAGTAAAATTATGACTGAGTAAAAGGGAATTTATCAGACAGATTTATGAAATATTTCAAAAGAATAACAAAACTACATAATATAAGAAAGTCAGATGCTTTATGATACTGAAAAAAACATACTCTGATAGGCTACTCGGTCTATTATTCTTTTATTTTTAGTTTTAAGTGTTTTGTTTACATGATAAAAACACAACATATGAGTTTATTTCATGCTACATCTGTTATGAAATCATCAAATAAATATGAAAATGCTTGCTAAATACACGTCAAGTAGTTTTTAGATGGCAAAGGGATTTCACGGGGAGATGAATGCTGATGGTGGTTAGTATAATCCATATTCACCTTTATCATATTAAAAAGCTAAATCAGCATTGCAACATAATCTTCCTGTATTTTGTTTTTTTGTTTGCCACTGCCTGCCAAGATTTCTTTTTTAAATATACCCCAGTGACTAATATGATGTGCTACACTCACATCTTTGCAACAACATTCTAAGTGCAAAATTACCCATTAATGAGCATTAAGGCTTGCTCAGTCATTAACACCTAACGACATAAAAGCTGCAAGACACTGCACATCTATACTTACATGCAGGCAGTAATCAGCAGGTACAGAACAAAAATAATTTAAAAGTCAGTCAAACATTAAAATAGTCTAACTCAATGCTCTAGAATAGTTTCATAAGATTAGCTTTTTAAAGCAAGTTTATACAAGATCTTTTGCATAAGCTGAATCCATGGTCAGCATTTAATAAACATTGCCTTGTATCTTTAACAATAGTGGGAAACATTAAAAAGCACAATTATGATTAACAGTCCAATACAATTTACCATAGACAGAGTACAATAAAGTAATTGAGCAGACTTTGAATGTTTCCAATACTGGAAGTTATTGTGTAAAGGATGAAAGCAAATGGCAAGCATTATGAATATAGTGGTTTAAATAGTGCCCTGTGTGTGACTGCAAAACACCATGATGGTTTGTTGCATGCTTAAAAGTTGGAAGAACTAGTAGCAAATGCCAGAAAGTGTAGATGCATTACATGTCAAAAAAACACTATTTGCTAACAAAATATATTTATTTTTGCATTGATCCAGCTATAAAGAGAGAACTGTACAGAGAAGTCTTGGTTGCCACATTTGCCTATATCTCAATCCTCTTTTTGACCAGGAAGTAGCTCATAGACACAGACTGGAAAGAGAACTGGTACAAGGTTGGAGTCAAATGTGAATACCATACATGCATCTCAGAGGATTACATTTCCCTAAAAGCTCCCAAAAATGTAATTGGGCATACTGGATTCTGAAACTTTCCAGCACTATATTGGCTCAGCCACAGTAGTATCCCAGATGATCATCTAGTGTTCTAGAAAAAGTACGGCTTATCAAAAGTGAAGCCTGTGAACCATATAAATTTCTCATCTACCTCAATTTGGGCATTACCTAAGTATTAGCAAGTCACGGCGAGGACAGGATTATGTACCTTGATGAATCAGTGCTGTAAGTTACATGGCTGTGCTTCACAAAGTGATTTCGTTGAAGAAATGAAATTACTTTAACATATTCACAAAATCAAATTCACAACAGGAGACAAAAGGAGAAAAAAAACAAGAAGAAGAAAGAAACACTGACTGAGCTTTAGGGCTGTGACTCTACATAAAGCAACTGATTTTACCAAAAATATACCACCCATTCTACAACTACTTCAATGCCAAATTCTTTCCTTTTGTTCAATGATACAGATATTCAAGACACATTTCTGCTATGGTTCAAGTTGGTAAGGCTGCAGCTGATGTGATTGAAAGTCTGAATATGTAATGGACAGAGTAATATCAGTGATTTAGTTTTATTGTTTGTCTTTTCCTGGTTCGGGGTCGCCACAGCGGAACTCCGGTCCGCTAATGATTGGCAGTAGATTTTTTTATGGTGCCAAGTTGCTAGCCTGATGCCCAACCTTCAGAGAAGGCACACCCATTCACGCATGTCTTTCGGAAGCCACTCGACTGCGAGGAGGACATGCAGACTCCACACAGAAAGCACTCCAGCCATGAATCGAACAGGAGAACCTCTTGCTGTGAGGCAACAACGTTACCGCTGTACCACTGTGGCTTCCATCAGTGATTTAGTTTTATAAATAATGTAAAACCATTTTTTCTTCCAGGCTACTTAAATAAGAAATGCAACAACTATTTGAAAAAAAATAACTATCATAATGTGCATTTAAAACCCTTGACTACTACAGCTGTTCATTTTATTGCAACTAACAAATCCATTCAAAATTATGCAATAGTTGCTTTAGTCAGTAACAATCTTAACTGTTCATTTTGACTAGATTTATTGGAGTTTCAAAATGTTCAGCTCCAAAAAATCCCAGTTTGAGAGACCAAATTATTACAATCTTTTATTTTATGAGTACCTGAGAAATAAGATGGAGTGTGTCCTTTTCCCGTTTCTGTTTAATGAGTTGCTTTCTGTACTTAAAAAAACTGTTTCCAAAAGAATGCACTGCCCAGTTTCCCACAGGTGCAGCACATAGAGTTGTAAAAATGCCACTTGACATTGGTTCTTGATCAAGACCAGATGTTGCAAATTTTAAGCTTTTTGATCTTATCAAAATGATACAAATCTTCTGGAAAAAATACACTGTGAAGCTTAAATGGATATAAGATATGTCCCTGGATTCAATAAACTCTGTGTAGGCTTTGCACCAAGCCTACACATAAATTTGCCATGGACACAATGTTGCTCATCACTTTGCATTGTGAATCATTTTAAATCGAGTTGCTGGCTACTGAGACTTGTCTGCATATATCAACTGGACACAATCTGATTTAAGTATATTTTTCTCTGCATTTATTTAAGATTTGAGTCAGTAAATATTGTGTGTCTTTGATTCAGTAAATATTGTGTCTCTGTCTCTCTGCAGTTGACACAAACTGATTTAAGTATAGTTTTCTCTGCACTTATTTAAGATTTGAGTCAGTGTGTCTTTGATTCAGTAAATATTGTGTCTCTGTCTCTCTGCAGTTAGTTCCCCAACCGCCTCCCTGTTTCCTGGTGGTGTTAATCTTAGTGACTTTGGAATTGCCTGCCCCTGCTGTAAATCTATTTTTGCACACTCCTCCTGGACCCATCTCATTTGCTCACTCAGCTGAGTACAGTGAGATCATATTTTGATTTCGGATACTCCTACCAGTCCCGTCTCCTCTGTGGTGTACAGAGAGAGCACTTGGGAAGGACATTCCAATATAGTATCTTAATCTGCTCTGTTTCCTCCGTCTCAAAAAAAAAATTTGCACTTCATCTGCCTTACTGTATTTGTGTTTCTTCCTACTTTATTACCTTATTTTGCTTTTGCCTCTTCTTAAAAGTACTCGATTGAATTTATTCTGTTGCCTTTATTACTGCTTGTTAGTAGCCTGATTAATTTGTAACTGTTATTCTAAGGCCCTTGGTTTAAGCACTTGGGCTTCAAACCAGTTGTTTTACATTAAGAAGGTTTGTGGTCTGCACTGTTGTGGCAGGACAGGTAGCATAAATCTTCTAAGTTGGGAACTGCTGATTGAAGGCCCAGTGTCTGTTATTCTAAAAGTGTATTAGTTCTGGGTTAAGCACTTGGGCTTCAGGCCAGTTATTTTATATTAAGAAGGTTTGTGGTCTGCACTCTTGTGGGAGGAGAGGCTAGATTCTGCCCTTCTGAGCTGGGAATTTCTGGTTAAAGGCTTATTGCGCATGCTTACTTGAACTGTTTGCTGTAGCATAGACTAGATTCAGGCTGGCTGGATCTAGCTTTGTTTGTATAACGTGTGCACTGATCCAGGCTGTCTATTTTGGAGAAGGTTTCTCTGTACCCTAGTGGCAGGACTGTGCAGTTAGAACTTGTCTGATTGAAGACTGCTGGAACAGGGCTCAGTTTTAAGCTTTTTAACTGGTTAATTGGGTAAAGTGTTGTTTTGATTATATCTGCTCTATTTTCTGGAAAAAAAAAAAAAAAAAAAAATATATATATATATATATATATATATATATATATACTTGTTTCTCACCTTTCTGAATTAATGTAGCCCAGTTTTCAGGTTATTGCTGAATCCAGGACTGTGTTACAAGTTTCTGTGTTGCCATACCTTACTTGGATAGAAGGAAGTTTCTCTGTTCACCTATGAGAGAGGGGAGCTTTGAGCATGCTATCTGTCCCTGGAGGAGTGGTTTCAGGCCACAAATTAGTAGTTTATTGGCCATTTTGGCCTAATTTTGATTCTATCTGCTCTATTTTCTGAAAAAAAGAATACTTGTTTCCCGTCTTTCTGAACTAGTATAGTCCAGTTTTCAGGTTATTGCTGAATCCAGGGCTGTGTTACAAGTTTCTGTGTTGCCCATACCTTACTTGGATAGAAGGAAGTTTCTCTGTTCACCTGTGAGAGAGGGGAGCTTTGAGCAGCCTATCTGTCCCTGGAGGAGTGGTTTCAGTTTATTGGCCATTTTGGGCTAATTTCTATTTCTTTCACTTCCCTGCTATAAAAACCTCATTGGCACAGTTTTTACACTTGTATTCCACTCGGCAAGTGCCTTCTAGGTGTATTGCAGAGTCTACAGCAGCAGTGAGACAAAGGAGTGACTTTGGAGTGATTAAGTATCACTTTCCTGCTTTTCTTGCTGTCTTAACTAATTCCGCCTAAAGCTCCAGTTTTTTTTTAGCAAATCTGTGATTTAAAAAGTTTGTTATTGCTACATATTTACTTATTTGCTGCCTGCACTTGCATTAAGTCATTTTTGTGTTTAAATAATCTGTTTAACTGTTGTAGGCTACACACTAAAGTGCAATAGCCTTTTCTGTGCATGTAAAGTGTTGTTTTGATTGTATCTACTGTATTTTCTGAAAAAAAATATATATACTTGTTACCCGCCTTTTTGAACTAGTATAGTCCAGTTTTCAGGTTATTGCTGAATCCAGAGCTGACTTACAAGTTTCTGTGTTGCCCATATCTTACTTGGCAAGAAGGAAGTTTCTCTGTTCACCTGTGAGAGAGGGGAGCTTTGAGCAGCCTATCAGCCATTTTAGGCTAATTTCTATCTCTTTCACTTCTCTGCTATAAAAACCGTATTTGTGCAGTTTTGTGTTGTGCACCGGTCAGCACCATTTTGCTAGAGTTAAACTATTCTCGGCTCCACGAGGTCTACTCTTTAATTTTTCCCTTGGAACTAGACAAACCTTCAACTTTAGCACTCAAACCATTCATTTCACAGTCAAGCATTTGCTTAAAACTCATAGCAAGCACTAATTAACCCTAGCACTAGACCCCCCCCATACTGTCCAGAAGGACAAGGCTCTCTATTCGTCCCCACCAGCCAATCAGAAAAACAGCTTACTCTATCTATTCAGGCATGTCCAAAGGGCAGTTTCCAGTGTACTCTCCAGTCCAACTGGTGAATCTGGGCATTTTGAGGCAATGTTACAATTGCCTCATGTACACAGACAACCCTCTCCTCCTACCACCAAACACTAATATATGCGAGAGATGTAATTATACAGGCAAACTGGAGGCAAAGCTCTCTCAACCCAAGACTGGAACTGACAGTCAAGAGGAGAAAGGTAATACTTGCAACACACCACTAGTCTCACATAGACCTAATACACCAACACTGGCAAATAACACACATGAATACATGAAAACATACTCGGAGGCTCTAAATAAAAATCTGCGAAAGCAACAGAGACCTCCAAAGCAGACATCCAAGCAACCTCCACACCCTATCACCAACCATGAAACACATACTTCACATAATCAGTGTACCATGTAATCACAGACCTTAACGCAAAATAACATACCCAACACACTAGTAATAGGTGACTCTATAGTCAGGCATACTGATGTCCCACTAACTAGGCTGGACAAGGAGAAGGTTACAGTTAACTGCCTGTCAGGTGCCAGGATCTGCCACATAACACAAGCACTCAGGTCACTCCAGAACAAGTACAAATACAACTCTGTCATTGTCCATGTTGGTATAAATGACCTGAGACGTACCAAACTGGACTACATGAAAAGAGACATGGAAGAGCTCTCTGATCATGTAGCCCAGGCCGGTATGACCCTGACTCTGAGTAGCATCCTGCCCTCACCAAGAATGATGCCACAGTATAAAGAAAAAATGATCAATTTCAACAATTGGCTAAGTTTTTGGTGTCATTCAAAGGGGATCCAGTATCTGTCCACCTGGGATGACATGCTCAACAAACCACGTTGCTTCGCAAGAGATGGCTTGCACTTGTCACCCTTAGGCTTTCGAATACTGGCCAAGGCTCTTGCTCCCCCCATAGTGCCTTTTTTAGGCAAGGCTGAAAAGACAAACTCACCACCATAAATAGCACAAGTAACCAAAAACTGAGGGTAATGCTGCTCAATGCCAGAAGTCTAAACCTCAAAATGCATGCACTCAAGGCTCTCCTCAGTATAGAGAACATCGACATCTGTGCAATAACAGAAACATGGTTTAAGGCTCCTGAGAGCACCCCAGCACTACTAGGCTATAACTCATACCATACCTTTTGGCCACAGAACCAGGACCGAAACACAAAAGGCGGGGGTGTATCCATATTCATCAAGGATACCCACACCTCCAGGTTAGTGGCACAGCACAATGCATCAGAGATCATCCATGTGCAACTAACAATGGGCCAAACTGCAATCCAAATTGTAGCTTGCTACAGATCACCCACCATGGCCCAGGACCCCCCATTCCGCATTTCTGGAGACACTGGGAAATATGAAGGTCCTATCAAACACCTTAATACCGAGTGATTTCAATTACCCAAACATAAACTGGGAGAACTACTCAAGTACTAACTCCCTTGCCCAACGCTTCCTAGAATTTATAAACTCAAACACCCTGGATCAATTGGTCAACACCCCCACCAGAGGGAACAACAAATTGGACGTGGTCATCACCAACATGGGCGACCGGTGTTCCACACCGGAAGTCAACCCCTCACTGGTTAGATCAGACCATAGACTAATCACTCTGGATATCCACATTCTGCCCCACCCCCAATCAAGGAAACCACCATGAAAACCTTTTCAAAAGCAAACTTCACATTACTTAAGACTGAGGTGGAAAGGTTCACAACCCCCATACTAAAGGACAATGCTGTCCAAGCTGCTGAAACCTGTACAAAGGCACTCTATGAGCATCTGCAGGAATGCATGGATCGTGCTATCCCAAGTAAAACCAAGACTCACTCCTCCAAGAAAAGGAAACCAGTCTGGTGGACCCCTGCCATAAACAAAGTAAACAACAGAAGGAGGAAACTAGTACAGAAAAGAGTAAATACCCAAGAAGGAAAGACATCCCTGATCAGTATCAGCAAAAAACTACAATCCCTCATTAAATCATCCAAGGCTAGTTTCGAAAGAAAAATTGCCAATGACTCCAAAGATAACCACAAGGCGTTCTTTAGCTATGTCAAGAACCTAAGTGGAAACTCTCAGATCTGCTCTGAGTTAGTGCAAAATGGCACAAAATACACTGAACCAACTGATATTGCAAACATTCTGGCAGACAGGTTTAGTGCACACTTCACCCCTAAAGGGCCCATAAGCATACCAGACGAATGTAGGGCCCCATCAAGTCACTGATGCACAGGTTAAAACAGCCCTTACCAAAGCCAAAAACACAGCTTCAATGGGACCGGACGGGGTCCCAGGCTGTGTCTTACAAGAGCTCCAAAATGAACTAACCCCTCACCTAAACACACTGTTCAAACTCAGCCTCTCTACAGGCTATGTACCCATAGAGTGGCGCACAGCAACAGTTATCCTGCTCCACAAAGGTGGAGCCACAACGGACCCTGGGAACTATCACCCTATAAGCCTGACTAGCCTGGTCTGCAAGGCTATGGAACACATCATCATGGAACTAATTAACAGAGACATTGGGAACCTCCAAACCTTGGACCCTACCCAGTTTAGTTTTGTTAAGGGCAGATCATGCCTCCTAAACCTGGTGGACTTCTTTGAGATGGTTGGCAAGGCATTAGACGAGGGAAAGGAGGTCCACACAGCATACCTAGACCTCACAAAGGCTTTCAACACCATTCCCCATTTTAGTATTATAGACAAGCTCACCAGCTTGAACATAAACCCCTATGTCATGAGATGGGTTGCCAACTGGCTCATGGATAGAACCCACATGGTGAGAGTTGCAGGCTCTATGTCCGACTCTAAACTGGTTACAAGTGGCATTCCTCAGGGCTCAGTCCTAGGACCCCTCCTGTTCGGTATATACTTTTCAGAGGTACAGGCAAGCATAGGAGGACTATGGCTGACAAAGTTTGCAGACGACTGCAAACTAGGGGCCATAATTGATTCTTCAGCTGATACAGACACCCTTCAGATGGGTCTCACTGAGACAGATACCTGGTGTCAAATTCATGGCCTCAAGCTAAATGCCAAAAAGTGAATAGTCATTCCCTTTGGAAAAAACAAAATACCCGCAAACTACCACATAGGTGGTAGTCCCCTAAATACATAAAATGTAATAAGGGATCTGGGGACCCAAGTAGATAGTAATCTCTCCTTTGATAATCATATTGCCAAGGTGGTTAGAAAATCCTTCTATGTGGCCCACCTAATCACAAAAGGGTTCGCATCTAGAACAAAAGAGGTTATTGTGCCTCTCTACTCATCACGCATTAGACCCATCATAGAATACAATGCCCCATTTGGGATGTACCTTACAAGACACCTGCAACAGCTGGAAAGGCCACAAAAGTACCTCACCAAGAGGATTATTGGCCTCAAACAGATGCCCTATGCAGCCCAACTCAAGAAACTCCAGCTGTACTCAGTTGCAATCCGCTTACTCAGAGGTGATCTCTGCCTGACATACAAGGCCACATTCAACCCAGAATTGATGGACATGCTCCACCTAAAAAAAAACAAATCCCAGAGAGCCACACGCTCTACAGATATAAACCTCACCCCAATGATAAATAGGACATGCTGGAGGGATAGATTCCTATCCCAGAGACTCCCCATGCTTTGGGACAGGATTCCAGTATACATCAGGCAGAGCACCTCACTAACACTCTTCAAGAGAAGCCTTGATGGGTGGATGGGAAACAGAAAATTTACCCGGGGGATAACTGCACTGGCTCTGCTGGACAGTGGTGCAGGGAACTAATGGCTCTGCTGGACAGTGGCCAGGCAACTGATGGCTCTGCTGGACAGAGGCACAGGGAACTAATCTAAGGGTGTGGTGAAAGACAACACATTCTGGCTAGGTTTATAAATGCCCTTGGGAAGATAGCCTAGTACTTACTATGAACCTATGAGCCTATATTTATGAGGCCTGGTGTGCCTAAGCAAGGTTTCATGGCTCGCAGTAGTGTTGCTGGCTGTGAAACCTCTTAGATGAATGCAGAGAGCATGTATGTGGAAGGATGCTGTCTGTGAAAAGCTTGAAGCAAACACAGATAGCAATTCTGTGTAAATCCAAGCTGCTCTGGTGTGCGCATTTGCGCAAAATGCCACGACCACCAGGACTACACATATCATACTTCGCAATTGTACCTCATTAAGAGGAATGTACCTCATTTGGGGTCTTAAAAAGTTCATGTGTCATGAAGTTCCTCATTGAAAGGGTCTGTCACACATCCAGTGTTATGAAAGCTTTTACTGATACCTAGGGTAAATAGAAATTAATCACATTAATTCATTAAGAGATCTTTTATGTAGGTAAAAGCAGCACATTTTAACCATCATATAACTTTCATAGTTTCAGATGTTAGTATGCCATTAGTATGTTTTCCACATTTTGCCCATTTGTTCTACATTATGAGGGTTGCTATTCCTAATTTTGGAGATGGAAGGTTGAGTGCTATGACACAGACAGCACTGATTTTGCTCAAGGATTGTATGACAGCACAGCATTTGTTTTTCCCTTTCTTTAGTCTTGTTCATTTATTTATTTTTTTTGCCACTGCTTGCATAATGTGCTATGTAGAGCAAACACTGGAAGTGGACTACCAAAACCAAAAATAGTAGAATAGGATATGTCATGAAACTAGTCTGTTGGCAGTGTATTGCTGCTGTTTGGACTGGCATGGCCTTCACTTTTGCCTAAAACACATACAATACACAAAGACCTGTACATCCAATAAACTTGAACTTCCATTGCTAACCAATGTTTCTCAACACTGCACACTCCCAAGCACCATGTTTGCATGATGGTAAGCATCAAGCAACATTTTCAAACATTGCGCACACCCATTAAGCATGCAATAACTGGAAGTGGCAGCAAAACATCAGGATACAAAATGAAATTGGCAGGAAAACCTCATGCTACATTGGGCATGATCTCCTGTAGTTATTGCGGGGTGGGAGTGCACTTCCTACCTCAGAGGTGGAGTGTCCAGGAGTCCAAAGTATTTGTTGGATTCCTAGTTAAGCATAATGGGCCCCAGTTACTGCAGAGGGACAATTCAGGCTCAGAGTACAAATCTGAAGCAAAGGATAGTGTTGTCAGGGTTTTGACCAGTGCTACAGGTATCCCCCACACTGGTGAACAATGTCAACACAATTTTAATGACCTCAGGAGTTAGAAGAGTGATACTCTCAATCATTGGATTGGGGAATTTAGGACTGCAGATACACCGCAGATATGTGAGTATCAAATACAGTGACTACTTGTAAGAGTTAAAAACTGAATATAGGCAAGGCTGGTATTCATATTGGTATTCTGTTCTGTTCTGTTTTTTCCACAGCTCCCACTGGGAGATCTTTGAATGTCAGGAACCATGCCACATGACTGGCAGGGATGAGAGACACATGTGGTATATATGCATCAAAACAGTACTGTTATTGTAGCATTAAAAGTTAAAAATAGCTTATTTGGTATTTAATGCAGTTGTATCAAACCTTAGCATGAAAATCTCAACTGTAAATGAAAGTATGCATGCCTTAGTCTGTGGCACAAAGCAACAGTTCTATATTTTCAATTTTCCATCAGTGAGTTTGCTGTCCACACACAGGTGTGGCAGGTTATGGTCATGGGAATCCCCATGAAGGAGGCTAGTCCAGCAGACATCAGTCACATTTAAGTGGCAGCACTGCCTCTAACCTTTGTCCTGGATGTCAACATGCAAGTGCAGCTCCTGTCAGAGCCAGTTCTCCTGGTTGGGAATTACAGTGATGAACTGCCACCTCTACCAAGCATGGATAACACCTGTCTGGCAGACCAAGACATAGAGTGAGCACAGAGACTGGCTGTGGTCATGCACACACTCACACAACTATTTCACCTGAATAACCCATACAGATACACATACTCTACAGTTACTCATTTAGTCTCAATGGCCATTTGTTGTTTTATACATATGCCTGCCTTCTCTTTCTTACTCACACATACTCACTGACCTTGTGTGTCAGCCTAGGCTTCCTGCTCTCTACCCCTCAACAGCATTGTCTGCAAATGATGATAACTATGCCATATCCCTGTTTTCTATCTTTTGAATTCAAGGATACAAATATCTTCTGAATGATGATCACAGTGCATAGGTAACTTATTGCTTAGTATATCTTTATTTGTGTTGTTGAAGTGGTCAATTTACCATGAACTTAAAATCTTCTTGAAAAGTTCAAAAGTTTACAGCATCAAAATGTCACAACCTTATGCTGATTTCACTGGTAAAGTTGTGAAGTAAGAAACTTCAATGTGTATCATCAATTTCTAACTTTTCTCTTTAAGGATTTCCCAGTACAGACATGTGGTGTGCATAAGACACACCATCATATGCAGATATTAGGATTGTATGACAGCACTACAGTGAAACCTGATCAAAACAGTAAAACAGTATAATGGTCTGCTTTGCATTATTCTCAATGGACACATGCAGTAGCTGGATAGACCACAGGCCTTTCTCATCAACATAACACAGAGGCAACAAGCCATGCCATATTGTATGTGGATAGATTAAAAGCCATGTCATTGTAATCTGTGTGGTATAGGATTAGGTCATATCTGCCTGGCCTCAAGCCCACTGTCTGACCATGGCCTGTTGGGATTACTGCAGATGCGAAACTATCATATAGCTGATGACATTAGCATAGACTGTTGAGCCCAGAATAAATGTCGCACATGCTGGTGTAAAAAGCTCTCAGTACTGCCAAGCAATAGCTAGCAAACACATAAAACAGTTGACTACAATGATAACAGAATCCTACCTATCTAAGTACAGAGACTATAGAACACAGTACTTTACACAAGTGCAACAACTCAAGCCTGACTTGGGGTGTGTCAGACAACAGTTTATAGCTGATGACATCAGCAGTGTCTATTAAAGACAGAATATGTGTCCCACATTCTGGTGTAAAATTCTCTTGGTAATGTCAAGCAAGGGTCTATATTATAACAACGAATGCTTAAAATGTCGAGCACCAGTTTGTCGACAGATTTTAAGCAAATGCTCTTATAAGTGAAAGCTCTAAAGATCTAAAACATTAAGTTCAAGTTTGAGTTGTCATAGTTGGCCAGCACATGAAATTGTAGCAGTGACATAAAGATGTGTACATTATGAATTATGCACGTTTACCTCAATTTTAGTGTGATCTCGGAGTTGGTATATATAATTAGCATGGGGTATGGGGGCACAACCCCCCACATGGGGGTGCAGGGGGGCACAGCCCCCCTTCAAAAATTAGAGAAAAAATAGTGTATGTGGGTTAACTGATTTGTGTTTCGGGAAAGTGCCATTTTGGTCAAGTGTAATTTTGGAGATTTACTGTTGGCAATTGGTATGGTTACTTCATTTACTTTACAGACAGGAAGGATTGTAGCATATATTGATGGTGTTCATAACAAGTGAAATTTACTATGTTTGCAGTTCATGTTCAATGCAGCAGTGGGGGATTGGAGTTGGACAACTAAAATATTTTGAGTATGTCAGTTTCAACTTTGTCAGCTTTCGCCTATAAGAGCATTCACTTAAAACGCATCGACAAAGATGTGTTTGACATTTTAAGCATTCGTTCTTATAATGTAGATGTGTCAAGCAACAGCTAACAGACCCACACATTCACTACAGTGAGAATAGAATCCCTACCTATGCAAGTACAGAGCATACAGTACCTTACACAAGCGCCCCAGCTCAAGTCTGACTTGGAGTGTGTCAGACAAACAGTTTATAGCTGATGACATCAGCAATGTCTGTTAAAGACAAAATAAATGTCCCACATGATGGTGTAAAAGGCTCTCAGTAATGTCAAGAAACAGTTAACAGACACAGTTGACTACAGTGAAAGTACAACCCCTACCTATCTAAATGCACAGACTACAGAACACAGTATTTAATGTAAGCACCACTGTACAAGTCTGACTTTTACAGAAGTGCAGGTGAAATTATCATAGATAACATCAGTAGGCCATGTGGGAGACAATAGTATGGGAGGGCTTCATGAAATGGATGTGTAGACATGTGCAAGTATCAAAATACTGGCAATCAATGCCCTTGGAGAAGTAACTGTAGGATGATGCATCTGGTCTGCTAACTAGACACACACACACACACACACACACACACACACACACACACACACAGTCGACTATAGTGAGAACTGAACCCCTAAGTGCACAGAATACAAAACACAGTACTTTATTCAAGCACCATGACACCAGTCCAATTTATACAAGAGTGCAAGTGCATTTATAGTAGAAGAGATCAGCAGGCTATGTGGTGTACAACAGCTTGGAAGGCCTACCTATTCACATAGCTTCATAGCATTATATGAGGCTAGTACCCTAATAGCACTAATAGTACTCAGCTGTTTAGAAGCCTAGCTGTGTAGCAACACAAGTACCCTTAATGAGCATAGTTGGATGTTTGAGTTTAGTAGAGTGAGGTTGTGAGCACCGTCAACTGGTACTGTCTATGATAGAGAACACAATATTATATATTACTCTTTGTAGTATGGTTGATATATGTGTGGAAAAAGTACTGAGATCCCAGTGCTATAGTGCGTGGTGGTGTTGGAGAGGCCAACACATGAATGTATTGCAAATATATGATGCATAATTAAATCAAACCCTTGGTTTGGAATGTTTCCACATGTAGTTTTATGTGAGACAAATTAAATGGAGAATAAACACCAGTAATGAAACATGATATATATATATACAGTCCCATAGAGCAGTGAGCAGCTGGTTTGTGTGATGGTGAACAAAGTGTACATGCATGTGAGATATACCTGCTTGAGGTAAGCAGTGTACAAACAAGAGCTGCACTGCAAACATCTGATAATTCCATCTGTACTCCAGGCCTGTTTTTTGCTGTGCCCGAGAGCATTTATGGAGTACATCTGGTTTATATTTGTAGCTGTCTTGTTTCTAAGTAGTCTGGTTTGTCCTGCTTCCTCAGTGTGGCTGCTTGCACAAAACAAATGAACACAGCTAAACCTGTAATGTATTTGTTGTCCAGTAAAAGTAATAAAAAAATAAAGCAGAACTACATGAAATGAGGAAAACCAATGTATAATATACACAGTAGAACATGATAGTACACATTAAATATTTCTACATAGCTCAGGATTTGAACTCTCACACCAATACATCTTCAGAAAACCAGATGGGTGCCTTATTCCTTTATGCCACAGAAACAGCTTTGCAGCAAAGGGCTGAAGTCATTCTTCACACAACCAACTGCAACAGAAAGTGCACTGCTATCAAACCATCAACTGTTATTTGTACATTTAATTATTATTATATTTGAATGTAGTGTACTTACTGAGCATGCAACCCGTTATGATTATGCTTGCAAATGTATAGCTGTGTCTTACATTTTTTGGTTTCCTGGTAATTCATCAGTTATCTGACCAGTAGTGTGAAGCATGCAGTGTGTAATGCATTCAATATATTTGACCATAAGTTGTATGAGTATATTAACTTTAGGAGTAAAATTATATGCAGTTGCCAACTACTGAAGTCCAGGTCAAATGGCAAACGCAACCATATACTGTTCTTTTTGGGGTAGCATAGGTGAGTTACTGTTATGGCACAAACAAGGGTACACTGCAATCTTTGGGGAGAACAAAGCTCAGTTACTCTTATGTCACAAACAAGCATAGCCTGTTCTTTTTGTGGGGAGCAAAGGTGAGTTACTGCTATGGCAAAAACAAGGATATGATACTCTTGTTACTCTCCTTGTTCTGTATCCTGCTTCTTGTTCGATTTTGTGAAGGGCTGTAAAGTCAGAAACTGCAATGCGCATTATCACTTTCTAACTTCTCTCTTTAATGATTTACCAATACAAAAGGATGGTGCTAAACTAAGGGCATGCACTGATCGCCAGTACTTTTAAGAGGTATGACTGTGCGTATTTTTCATGCCTGAGGCCTACTACTTACTAATAGACACATATAAGTAAAATAAGTCTCTGCTGTCACATGCCAATGTTTTTTCTTTACAAATCCACCACTATTTGCTTGATTATTGCACCAAGTTAAGAAATACAAGGATATGCCATAATTTTATTAAAGAATACACTCTAGGTTTAGAACTTACCTTCTACAGTTTTAAGATTTAAGCAGTACACAGCCAATACATGGGAAAGTAAAGTTTGTGTGAGTTGCCTGGCATTGATTTTGCTATATGTGAGTAGGAAAAAGGTATTAGGCATCTAGATGGTCAGTAAATGTACTATGCATTGTCTGTTAGCCAAAGCAAGAGCATGCTAAGCATGCTTATATCTGCCTCCAGCCATAGAAGCTGGTGGCCTTCGCAATTCCTTCTCTGACTGTGGCTGTGTTGACCTAGGCATTGTTGGGGGATGTGTGTCCATTCCCCTTACTAATCCTGCTGTTGCTGTTTCCACAGGATCAGACTGTGTAGCATAGCACATACTGTGAAGATTTGTGTAGATGTGCATGGACTATACTGCAGGGCTCCACCAGATGCATCTAGGCACTGGAACCATGACTTCAGCAGCCCGACGCATGCTCTAGGATGTTTTGGGTTTGAGTGTGTGCCTCATTATGGCATTCTTCTGTGTCTGTGTGTGCAATTCTGATGTGCCATGAATGTATAGCCAGCATCTCCCAGTAAATGATCCTGTGGGATTTCCCCCTTAACAAACATCTGGTACAGCTGTGATGTTTGCCAGATATGGGAGTCATGATAACTGCCAGGGTTGCCAGCACACACATTCAACATAATTATCTGGGTATTAGACATGACTTGGCAGTTGATGTAGTGGTAACCCTTGGGGTTAATGTAGATTCTACCCTGCTCAACAGGTGGTGCTTAATGCATATATGAGTGCAATCTATGTCACCCAGTATTTCAGGGTAGTGTGCTACACAGTAGAACTGTTGCATATTGCTGGCCCTCTCCTCAGATCTATGGGGAGAACATATGTGCTCACTGGCATGTATGAGAATAGCATCCAGAATTGGTGGAGGATCCTGGAGGCTGATGCCTGTGACACACCCATCATGTCCCCAGTTGGTCTTTGAAAGGTACCTGCAGCTAAGATTCTAAGGGCTATACATACCTTAGCTTCCACTGGGATGGGTTCCCCTCTGTTGGCTCTGCTTCTGAGTTGAGGGTGGCAGAACTCACAGAGTTCTTGTAGTATCCCCCTGTCCACCCTGTAGTAATCTACAATCTAAAGGTCATGTTGCATCTGAACAGTTACCCTGGGTCTGAACACTCTTCTCCTTCTCCAAGGTCTATTGTCACCAGCACCAGAAGCACTGACTTCAACTTCTAGCACATACATATAGAGCAGAGCTGCAGCAGACCCTAGCAGTTATGTCTATTTGAAATTTCCTTGTATCTACTCCAAAGGTATTGACGTATTCAGGAGAAGCTAGGATGGAGGCTACATGGATGCTTTATAGCTTGTTGAATAGCTCCACCATGCTGAAAATCGCCTGCTTATGCTGTAATTAACACCTGTGAAACACACCTGCTGCTTAACTGAGTGTGTTAACTCCATTGTTGTTTATTAGTGCATGATGCATACCTTCACACCACTGCTCGCACCTACACTGTGTTGCATTTAACATTTTACCTTAAATGAGGACAAGACACTTCTTCCTCTCTTTCAGTGGTATTTATTACACACGTGTGGGAGTCTCATGGAAAGTACCAGGGAGACTCCCAGAACAAAGGAATGCATACGCTTATATACTGGTGATACTGCTGACAGTACAGAAATATAAACTAGACCAATTATATTAGTACAAAAGACAATTAACCAATGAATGGTTTACCCGTAGTCTTAAAGCAGTTCACATTACTACATCTCTAAGCAGAGAAAGAAAATCTGATACACTTCCATATAAGGCACATTTCCTGCTTTCAAGCAGGCTCCTGTTTTTCAGTGCTTTCCACTATTCACAATTTACTCAGAGTTCACAGTACAAAGTTCATCTCAATGCATACAGATTTTCACATACTCAATTTCCTTAAGCACATACTTTGGTCATTCATATTCTACAACTTAAATAAGGTAAACACAGGCAATATTGTTGTTACTTTCCTCCATTCCTATGATATCACACAAACATGGAGCACAAAATCTGATTTAAGGTTTGTGTACCCTGTAGCAGAACTCAGGACCATCAGTACTCCAGCTCTACACATACTCGTGCAGCTAGAGGAATGTCAAGCACAGAGAAGCCTGCCATTTATTCATCCATTTTCTGTGATTGCCCTAAGCACCATATTTCACAAACAGTGACAAAAATAATTAAAAAATAACTTAAAGTGGACAGAGATGACACATTTTAACAAAAGATAAAGAGCATGAAACAAAATAATTGTGAATTCTGCACTGATTACATGCACTTTCACAGATCTACATGGTTATCTCTGTAAGTGGAACCTGACACCCCCCCCCCCCCGATGTCATCATTCACTGTTGCCATCCATTGAAAACAAACACTGTGGAAGTGTCTGCACATAGTGAACATCCCTACATGGTTACAGTATTTTGTGATTCAGCAATTCTAATGAGTTTTGACATCATTTGCATTTTCACCATGCTAACAAACCTGAATCTGCATGGTTGGTAACCATGTAGGAAGGGAAACTGAAGGGAAGCCCAATGTTGTAAATGTTGTTATATATCTGCACAGAGGAATACAGTTTTTGAAAAAAATGTGACTGTATTCCATAAGCTACATACTGCATATACTTACATGACAGTATGATTACTCTGTTTCACGGGGTTTACACTTTTAGCTGTCTACATCTCTTATGAGTATATTCTTCATTTGGCGGTAGGGGAGCGAAGCTACATTTATGTCATGGCACTTAAAAAGGCTTGTTGCTATTGCTACTCTACTATTGTAGCATTCACCCTGTCTAATAATGTAATAATGTGTCTGCTGTTGCATGTTAGTTCTATGCAAATCTAATGAGTTTTACATGCCCTTGTTTCTGAGTAGACTACTATCCATGACTGTATTCGAAAAGTTTTGGTATACAACAAGAGTAGAGAGTCTACATGGTTGCCTTACAGATTGTTGAATCATTCCACTGTGTTGATGTGGTTTGTTAGCATGCAATTCAGCTACGTATGCCGTAATTTGCATGCCATGGAATTTACCATGTTTGCACGTGAGTGTACCTCGCTACTCAGAGTTTATTGAATCTAAAACTTTTTGCGGCCATGTGCACATCGTAACATTATGTGCACATGGTGAAAAATTTCCATGTAGGTTTTACTGAATCTCCACCATGAACTTTGAATGACCTGCAGAACAAACAATGCAGTTTAAAGATTTTGAGAAGGCCTTTTGCAATAACAAATTATACCATATTTCATTTTTCAAAACAAATCAGTCACATTTCTTTAAGAAGTTACACTCATAGCTTTTGACCTTCCATTTCCAAGATGTAGAATACTATCTCTCATAAAGTGGAACAAATGGGGAAAATGTGGAACACTTACTAAAAGTTTGACCAACAACTTCAACTAGGAAGCGTATAGGATGGTTAAAACGTGTTATGTTGCGCTTATAAAAAATCCTTTGATGAATTACTAGATATTTGGAATGAATGCGTGACAGCCCCTTTGATGGACCTTTTAAGATTCAAAATAAGGAATGTTTCTCATAGTGAGGTAAACTTGAGAGGTATGCATACATTACCTGAAACCAGGCAATACTTGAACTTAAAACTCTTAAGCTATGAAGTAACTCATTTAATCTTCATCAATTTGTTTCTCGGTATAATTTTCCTGACATTCTGTAAGTTGCTCAGGATCCAGTGGAGAAAGTGAAAAAAAGGAGAAGCTAAAATCTTTTTCTATCAGATCACCTTTAAATTGCTTAAATAACTTTTCTTGTGAATATAAATTATTATTTGACATATTTCAGCTCTTGTTTCTCTTTCAAATTAACTTGGAGACCTTTGTAAAAGAAAAAAAGAATACCACATATTTCTATCCAAAAATTATCCAGTTTGTTTTCTTTATTTATTTACCCTTTGTCAGCTGTGATAGTCCCACTGGGACAGGGACCTCTTTTTAGGGTAGAACTGAGGTGGTATTTCTAATGCAAAGGGGAAATTTGCCATGGCATTTAGGAAATTCCCCTACTTTTCTTAATAGGTGCCAAAGTATTATTTACTTCCATCCCAGTTACCACCAACTCAAGCAGATGGGATCTGAGTTTAACATCTCATCTGAAGGATGATATACTCAGGCATGCAGCATCCCCCTAAAGCTGCACCGAATCCAATCACCTGAAGTACAAATAAAACCCACACACATCAGGTTTTCTGGCACTAAAGACAAGTGTGCTACCTGTTGCATCACTGATACCGAATGCCAGTTAAGACTGATTCCAAACTTCTGCACATCTTTAACATACTTTTCTTATGTTGAAATAAACTACGATCTAGAGTCAATAAACTCCATGTAAGTTCTGCGCAGAGCCTACACAGAGTATATTTGTGTATGCTATACTGCTCATTGAGCTGCATCGCACAGCCTCGCAACATGAATATTAATGATGTGTAGCATGTGTAAGCAAGGTTTCATTGCTCACACTGGAGTTACTGGCTGCAAAATCTGAATACTGAATGAAGACAAATACACACAAACTTTTTGTGCCTGTAATGTGGTCACACAGTTTTGAAGGCTATGAAGCATGGAGCAGAAATGTATGTCATTATATATATTGACTGCGATCTTCAGTGATTTCACAATAAACCACACATGTTACAAGGAACGGGCTAAAAATATGATGCAAATATCTGGACTTTATGCAAAACTGGACAGTCTGCCTTTTGTGTCTTAATTTCTTTTTGTTTTCTTTTTTTTTTTGCCAGTGTTTGAGCAATGCACCACCTGGCATAAACATGTTTAGCTGTGCTCACCTTGCTTGCATGAAGTACAGCAGAGCACAAACCAGAGGAATGGACCACCCAGGTTGTAGACAAGACCCAGACAGCCACACATATGGACCGGATGCATTCAATTAATAATATTGTGCAGCATGCAAACACGGTAAGTGGCATTGCACTACAATTAACAGCAAGAACCATACAATAACTACTAAGATAGCTAATGTCATCCCACTAATCCCATGGCAGTTGATGTTAAGTGTAGGTGTGGAGTGCAGATGGTCTGGGGTTCTGGTGCAGGTTTTGCAAATTTTGTTTTATCCTTGTGAGATTGCAGATTATAGTAATTAAGTGAGTGCAACATATACAACTGTTTTCTCAACCTTCTTGGAGCAATAGCTGTAAGTGCAGGAGAACCATAGACATGGTACATTTGAGTAGCACATTTACACAACTGCCCGTATACAAAATAATCTTCAAATTCCAGTGCTTGCTACTGTTGCTCATCACTTAATATTGCACAGACACCGTACAAGGCTGTATGCCATCTCACTTACTACATTTGCATGATGGTAAGCAATGCGTAAAGTTTTCAAATGTTGCAAAACCAAAATGTGCACACTCTCAGTAAGCACAAGACATGTAATAATCAAGAAACAGCAGCATATAAAATGCAATAGGTGAGAAATGCTCATTGGACATTGAGCTTAAACTATGACAGGCATGTCTGGAGCTGCTGGAGAGGGTATGTGCTTTTGGGATCAACATTGATGTCTCCAGGAGTCCAAGATTTTTGTTGGACTCCTAGTTAAACAGCATGGGCCCAGGTTGCTGCAGCAGGACTATTCAGGCTCAGAATATAAGTCTGAAGCCTGGAATAGTGTTGTCAGGACCTTAACCAGTGCGACAGGTATCACCGCATAGGTGAGCAATGCAGACATCTTTTTGATGACCTCCAGAGGAGGAAGTGGGATACCCTCAACTTTTGGATTGGGGAATGTTAGGCAGGGGACACCCCACAGATGTGTAAGTATCAAATTTATTTAGCAATTGTAATAGTTAAAAGCTAAATATAATCAAGATTGGTATTCATAATGGTGTTCTGTTCTGTTTTTTCCACAGCTGCTGAGGAGAGAGACTCGAATGTATGGTCCCATGCTGCACATCTAGTAAAGATGCGACCAGCATGTGGTATGTATGCATCAGAACAGTACTGTCTAAATAGTATTTTAATAATAATAATTTGTACAGTAATTCTGTAGCATTAACAGTTAAGGACCACTTAGTTGGTATTTAATAGAGTTGTGTCAAATAGAGCATGCATAGCCCAACTGTAAAATAAACTATGCATGCCTAAGTCTGTTGCACAAAACAATGGTGCCATATTCTCAAATAACAGTGAGCATGCATCTCTAAACTGTAAAAGGAAAGTATGCATGGTGTAGTCTGTAGGACAAAAGAACAGTACAGTATTTTAGTGTAGTCATCGGTTGTGGGTTTAAAAGCCACATTTTCCAAATATACAATACTATTAGCTTTTCGTCATTATTGGAATATAACTTCATGCATTTATACAAGTGGCACAAATCAAGTTCTGTAAAAGTTCTGTAAACTGCAGTCAGTATAACTGGAACACCCATAGGTACAATATATGCACACGTCAAGGGTTGGTGGCTACAATCTGTACTATAGTGTGCTTCTGTTATAAAAGTGAGGAAGAAACATTTTAGGTGTTTGTAGTGTGAAAAGTAAAGGTAACATAATAGAGTCAAATAATCATATCAATACTCTATATGTCACATATGAAGTTACTAATGTTCTCCCTTTTTCTCTCACCCTAACCATTCTCTCTCTTTTTGTGCTTATTACTTTCTTTTCTTGTGTATGTATGTTTACTTTTTTATTTTTTGTGTTTCCCCACAGTACAGCAGGCTAGGACTGCCCACAGGAGCTATCTACCCCCCTCTACTGCCTACAGCACCACTGCCCAGCATGTCTGGTGCAGTACCTGGTGCCAGACCCTCTGCTGCCCTGCACTACATGGCCCTGCATGTAGTTCTACCCTGGAGGATAGGCCTGTGGCACCCTCTGGGAGCAGTGGTGGAGGGGTGAGTTTATCTGCTAGGGATAGTGCATAGGATTGTGTGTCACACTGTTGTTGCATGCCTATGCTGGATGGAGTGCCTGCTCTCCATCCTAGTGCACAGACCTGTAGGAGGTACAGATATCAGGCACTGCAGCCAGTGGTGCAATGAGGTGATAATGATGACAGTCTACTGGGTGAGGACTAGATTCTCACTGTCAACCAACTAAATATGCATGCAACCAAGATTTCTGACCCTATTCCCCATCCATGGTGTTCACCCACCTCACGTATCCTTCACCATCCCATCTCTTGTCTTGTTTATCTGGTCTTTCTGCAATTGCTTCCTCACCTGCCCCGCTTACCTCAGTCAGACATTCCTACAGCTTTTCCCCAACATTCTTCTCTCTATCTCTCAAAAAAATGGGCACCTGTCCCACAAAAAAAAATATTGTCCCATACATAGCTCTCCGTTTTACACATGTGTCTTCATGGCACACATGATGCTTTCCAGTTCTCTCTACAACAGGTTGTGTTGTGGTCACCCCTCTCTCTGGAACTGACGGACCAAATTCAGCAAAATGTGTATGTTTTATTCTGGAAGTAATGGATAGCTATGGTTCTTTCCTACATCCTTCCTGCACATTCCTGCCTTGTTTTCACATTGTCCATTCCCCTGCTTGCTTACCATTTCACCACTTTCCTGTCTTCCCAATTTCTTTTCTTTAAAGAATTATTGCACAGTGGTGTACCGTGTGCATGACTGCAAAGCAATGGTGAAAGGCAGCAATATAAGTAGATATATTTAAAGTATCATACACATTTGTAAAATTCACAAAAGCAAAAGTAGGAGACACCAACACGATTCTAGATCTTCACTATTGTCAAAGTCCAAGCATGAGACACCGTAAAAGTCCAAAAAACTCTTTAATAAAAGATAAATAAGCGCGCTTTACAGAGTGCAAAGCTACGCTTCATCAGATAAATTCACAAAGAATAATACAGACTTAAATACAATCCATTTTGGCGGGATCGTTAGCCAATAAATCAATAATTGAATTAATGAAATATATCTTAGTTATTTTGTCTATCAATCAATGATTACTGCTAGAGTTATCAGCCTTACGGCTTAATAACAAAGTAAAATAGAAAATGTATTTAAAAACAACAGTATAAAACTTCTGTATGTACAGCATAGTCTCATGTCTCATTTTCCAGAAGCTGGAAACTAAATGCACCATTTCCGTAACAATAAGGGTGATACAATCAAAGCTGCAAGCTTCAATAACAAAAACTAATGAACCGGCAAAGATATATTAAATAAACACATCTCACAGGTATCAAAAGAAACACATCCGGAAATATATCCAATCGGCACATGAATAGATCACATCCCATACAATCCCCTGTTGAATCAGTTTAAATATAAGTTTAAACCCAAAACAGAAGAAGCCAAATTGTCATTGCCAAAGTATACGGCTCAATATAAATGCACTGATGTTAAATAGACTCTTATTCAATGGTAACCGTAAAACCATTTAAATTGTATAACCATAGTGCAACAAACAAACTATAGTATATACATAACAAACTCCACAAACATGGAGCTACATAGCAACCCTTTGATAATCAAAAACATAAAACGACAGATACAAATATTGCCGTTATAGAGATATACATAAAGCTCCATACGTACGAAGCAGTAAAACAAAACGATAAACAAACATGTAAAAGGACAACTGATGTATCCGCTTAGAAACAAACATATTAGTAAAGAACCATACCTGGTAACAGATCCTAAGGGCCCCAATATAAACCATTTTGGCCAACAACTTGTTACAGCATGAACCCAACAAAGCGACTAGACAAAATAGACGATCTTGTAATAGATTAGTCCCAACAAGCATCAAAGTGTAATACGAACCAAGGACAATGTCGCAAGTAAACACATTGTTAGGCAGACATGTTGTTGCCTATAGGTCACATGACTATACAAGAAACAAAAAAGTAAATGAAGCTGAGTGTCTGAGAACAAACACACTCTTTGAAAACTGGAAAGTGCAACTGTTCAATACATCAAGCACCATATTACACAATACAGACTAAAGTGAACCAAAACTATCAGATATACCCACGGAAAAAACACATGTGTGAAAGCACACTGAATATATGTTGGAAAATTCCATTCAACACCAAATACAGGAAGAAATATGCATGAATAATAATTTCATATGAATGACATATGTCTTCACATATATAAACTAAAAAAATAGTATGTAAAACGACTGATAATATGTATTATACTTAGAATATTATTATACTAAATTGCTATGCTCATTTACAAAACTTAAAACAAAACTATAAACATAAACAATAACTAAATTTGTATTAAACCATCAAAATCAATAGGACGAAAGTTTCAAAAACTAAAATAGTCAATAGTACCTATGTCACCATACATTTGATGTCACTTTCTGTCTAACAGTACTGGCTTAATAGAGATAAAATTGTTCAATCCAGGGGGTAAATGAGCTGCCAGCCTTAAGATCCAATAAAGCTCAGCTCTAGCTAAAGCATTATCATTATCTCCCCCTCTCATGCTCATTGCCAATACTTGCAGCACCCTAAAGGTAAAGGAATGTGTGTCATGTTCTTTAACATGCCTGGCCAGGGCATTAGTATCATCTTGCCTACGGATGCTGTAGAGATGGTCATAGATACGATCTCTCAGCTTCCTCTTGGTCAGCCCTACATAAAAAGATGTACATGTAGAACATGTGGCCAAATATACCACATTTCTAGTATTACAACTAGCATATAAATTGGGTTGGAAGGTGATGTCCATAGTAGGGTGTTGGTAAGTTTGTGTCTTAGTGATGCTGTTGCACCTATTGCATTGGTAGCAATCGTGCCTTTAGTCACAACTTCCCCAAGGACCAATTTATCGGGACCTCTAACATTGGTCACATGTTGATCATTGCACAGAAGAAATTTAAGGTTGTCACTGTTCTTATAACAAAACCTGGGCCTGACACCTATAATATCCCTGACCTGTTTATGTATGACTAAAACATTCCAATTCTTCCTTATTATATGTCTTATTCTTTCAATATCACTCGTGTATTTGACAGTGTAGTTCACCATGAACCCATAATTCCTATGTTCATAGAATTTCTTGTGTTTATAGCCGTCGGAGACCACGGGGCCATGTAAACCCATAGGTTCTACGTCTCCCAAGACCTCATGTCTTATCTTCCTGACCATAACTGAGTCATAACCCCTGTTCCTAAATAAAAGCTCCATTGTATCAGCCTCTCTCAGCAAGTCTTGTTCATCGTAACAAAGTCTAGATATTCTGGTGAACTGACTTCTAACAATGCCTTGGAACGTATGCCTGGGGTGCATGCTATCATAAGCTAGAATATCGTTCTTCCATACCGATTTCCTATACAGGGTTGGTAGGATACTCCCTTCATTAGTCAACCTAAGTGTAACATCTAAGAAATGAACCTGTTCAGGAGAATATTCTTTAGTAAACCTAAGGAAATCAGTTGTAGATTCCAAGTATCCCAAGAACCTGTCAAAGTCTTCAATGGTGCCTTCCCATACAATAAGTATGTCATCCACAAATCGTTTATAAAATTTTATGGATTTGGATGACTCATGTTGGAACAAAAATAGTTGTTCCCACCAGAAGACAACCAAATTGGCGTAGGTATTAGCACAGGGGGTGCCCATGGCCACCCCCCATGTTTGTAAGAAATACCTATCACCAAACATAAAGACATTGTTGTTCAAAATAATGTCAAGTAATTGACAGACAAGTATAACCCTGTCATTAGAGAAAGTTGTTACTTTATGTAAAAGTTCTCTAACGTATTGTATCGCAACATCATTAGGGATTGAAGTAAACAATTTTTCTACATCCATAGTTATAAGGAAGTGTTGTTTATTATCCAAATCTAGATGTAAACTTTTTATACTCTCTAACAGTTGGTACGTGTCCTTTAGAATGGTAGGACAACTGTCGACTACAGGTCGTAGAATACTCTCCAAAAAGGCTGATATTTTGGAGGTTATCCAGCCTTCACCTGACACTATTGGTCTCATTGGTATAGGCCAGGCTTGTTTATGGATTTTGGGTAACCCCTTCAGTACTGGTACAACAGGGTGAGTTCTGGAAAAATATTCATGCAACTCCACACTGATCTGTCTACAAAGTAAAAGATCATACAAGGTATCCTTCACTGTTTGTATGATATTATATACTTCACTGCTGGATATACTCTTGTAAGTCAATTCATCAGATAGCATATTGGTCATACATTTTATGTACTCATCAGTATCTAAAACAACAACTCCCCCCCCCCTTTGTCCGCAGGTTTCACTACCAACATACTATTTGTCTTTAGATCAACAAGTGCTTGGTTTTCATGCCTGGTAAGGTTGTAAAATCTCCCTTTCTTATGGTGGGCTCCTGAGAAAAGTTCATAAAGATCCTTCTCACACAAGTCCAGGAAACATTCCACCATAGGGGGCATCGGTGGAACAAAGGTGCTCTTGTTCCTGAACGGTATAGGCGATTCAGTCACTGTGGTAGGCTCACCATTGTTACAAAAGAATAATTTTAAACATAAACATCGACAAAAAAGCCTTAGGTCAATAAGGGACTCTACCAAAGATGATGTAGCCGCTGGGATGAAATTCAGCCCTCTGTCAAGGAGACTAAGCGTATGAGCACCCAAGCAAGCACTAGAATGATTGAATACCAAGGAAGTCAATACCTCATCTTTCTGTTCGATGCATTCCTTTTTTCCGAAAACTTGCGCTTTCTTGGCCCTCTGCTGTTGGAACGCCCCCTTTGTTGTTGTGTGTATTTCTTTTGGAAAGGTAAAAAAAGGGGGGCAGCAGTTGCAGATGGAGCATTACTCTTAGGTATGGCTCCTGAATTGCGATGCCCAAACAACGCTTCCTGATTCGGAGGAGGTGTATCAGTATGGGGCAATTCGATAGGATCCAAACTGTTGATTCTGGTCGATGATACATCAGTCTGGTTGGATGAATGAATGTTGATGGATATCAATGTGGAGCTAGGTATCACATTCATAACCTCACTAATACCAACATTGGCTGGTTGATTACGGGATGATGCCTGTGCTGTCTGTCGATTAACCTGTGACCTCGGCCATACAAACACATGGCCATTCTGAAAATCTTGGAAGTCCCTTCTCAGTTTGCGTTGCTTTGTTTTTCCTAGTCTGTCACTAAATAATTTTACTTGTGAAAAGATAGAGCACAGTTTCTCTTGACAATAATCAGAGTTGAAACGTTCAGTTAATTTCTGATACAGCATATCAGTTTTACTACGAAGATCCGTCTCCAACGGTAAAAAGTATTTAAGTAGCAACTTCACATAGTCAAAGCCCAAATTTATATTAAGGTCCTGCCATTGTTTAAGTAAAGATGGATGTGTGTCCCCATAAGTAGGCATGCAGAAAACCCACATGCCTCTGGGGACCACCTTATGGAACAAGCAGGCTTCCAGATGTAGTCTCTGCCATAGATACCTATGTATCTGATACAAGTTATCTTCCAATAGTTTTAATTGCTCATGGAATTCATTTAAAAAGGCAGCAATATAAGTAGATATATTTAAAGTATCATACACATTTGTAAAATTATTTCCACCTATATTCAAACCAGTATCCCCTGCCTCCATCAACAATGCATTAACACCTGCTGCCATGGATTAAGTTACCTAGAAGATGTATTTAATACATTCAATTATAAGTGACACAGTTTAGGAAAGATTTCCCTTTGTATTTCCTCATGCTTGCTACTAATATCACTAATGCAGTATATTCTTCATTACATTTTTGATGCAGCATTGCACAATCCCCTGTAATGTTTTATAAAGCACCATTGCACAATACTCATTTAGTCTTGTACAGCAGTAGTGAGTGGTGTGATGTGCAATACTGATAAGCAACACAACTACCAAAATACTTTAATGTATTACCTATAGCTAAACCATCTGCCCCAAAAATGAACTTCTCACTGCATTAAGTGCATTAGTTACTGCAACCAGAGATTCAGTTAACTAGCAGGTGTATACAACAGCAGCTAAGTCTGCCATTTGCTATACACTCTTTAAAATACCCCTGCTAATCAACTGAGTGTGTAGCACCACTTGTTAATGTAATAATATGCACATTCTTTTTGTTCAGATGGTACTTTGTTTGAATCTGTATGTTAACAGTGCCAAATAATTTTACATGTAAATCCAAATTCTGAAGTGTGATAGTTGGTATGGACTGTCTAAAATATGGCTAGATGGTACTGGTTTCCAGTCCAACTATATAATACTTAGAACTGATTTTTGCCATAGCTGTGTGTTAGTGCACAATCTGTACCCTAGTGCAATTATGCTTTAAAGAAAAGAAATGAGAAAGACAGGAAAGTGATGAAATAGGGAATGAGCAAGGGGATGAATAAAGTGAAAGCAAGGTAGGAATATGTATCAAGGATGTAAGAAAGAACCATAGCTATCATTTTCTTCAAGAATAAAACATGAACATATATGCACAAATTTTGCTGAATTTGGACTGTCACCTCCAGAGAGACGAGTGACCACAACACAATCTGTTGTATATAGAATTGGACAGAATCATGTGTGTCATGAAGATGTGTGCAATGGAGAGCTATGTATGGAATGATACTTTTTTCTGGGATGGGTGCTGGGTTTTTGTGAGAGGGAGAGAGGTAGGAATGTTGGGGAAGGGCTGTAGGAATTTCTGGGTGTGGTGAGTTGGGCAGGTGAGGAAGCAGTTATAGACAGACAAGACAAACAAGACATGAGAGAGGGACATTGACGGACACATGGGGTGCATGAACACCATAGTTGGGTTGAGGGTGGGGACATCGCAAAACCATTGATGCCAGGTTGGGTGACAGTGAGAATCAAGCCTTCACCCAGTGGATTGTCATCACTGTCATCTCACTGCAAAGATGGCTGCAGTGTCTGACATCTGTGTCTCCTTGTGTTATTTAATACAATGATGAAGAGCATTGTCTCCATCTGGCATAGGCATGCACCAACAGTGCTGTGCACAATCCTACGCACTATCCCTAGTAGTTCATCAATGGTGATAAACTCATCCCCTCTGCCACTGCTCCCAGATGTAGTCACAGGCCTATCCTCCAGGGCAAAACTACCTGAGGAACCTACTATTACAGGGGCAGCAGAGGTGGTGCTACTAGGGTCTGCACTAGAAGTGCTGGGCAGTGGTGCTGTAGGATTGAGGGCATGTGGATCACGTGGGACAGTCCTACCCTGCTGTGGGAAAAACAAAAAAAAATAAACACACAAAAAAGAAAATAATAAACACAAAAAAAGAGAAAAAAGTTTGGGGTGAGAGAAAAAAAAAGCGAGAACATTAGTAATGTTATAGGTGGCATACAAAGCATTGATACAATTATTCTACTGTATTCTGTTACTTTTACTTTTAACACTACAAACTCCTAACAAATTCCTTTGCTTACTGTTAAGACTACCCATCTCCTAACATTTGCACAATATACTACAGATTGCAGTAAGCAATCCTTGATGTGTGCATACAGTGGACATATGTGTGGTTCAAATATACCGATTATAGTTTACAGCAAGCCAGTGGTGACACTGCTTTACAGCTCTGATGTTACATTGCAGTACTGATGAAACCTTAGCAATACTGTATATTTCAGAAGTGTGGATTTTGAAGGCACAGCCTTTATGATAATGGACTGCTGTTCTCTCCTCCAGAGTAGTGCATGCATACTTCCCTATTAGAGTTAAGAAATGAATGCTCAACTTGATACAACTGTATAAGTAACAAATACATGCATTGTAACTTTTAATTCTAAAATAACCCCACTGTCAGAATGCATACATACCACATGCACCTCATATCTGTGCCATTCTAGTGGCATGAGTTCACACATTCATTTCCTGGTCTGTAATGGCTGTAGAAAAAACAGAACACAAGAGAATACCATTAAGCATATCAATGCTGACTATATCTAGCATTTAACTCTGACAAGTAGTCTCTGTGATACTTACAAATCTCTGGGGTGCCCCCAGTCCTACATTATTTGATCCAATGATTAAGTGTATCCCTCTTCCTCATTCTGAGATCTTTGTAATGGTTCCTACATTGTCCGCAAGTGCGGAATAGACCTATAGTACAGGTCAGAGCCAGGGTCAGAGTATTCCCATGACACTTGAAGAAGCAAACAAACACCAACTGTACCACAGCTAGGTATCTTTAAGACTTAATTGATAGCAGGTGCTTCTACTATATAAGGAATGAATTGTTTTTGTGAGTTGTCTGATGAAGGGGCACATCCCTGAAAGCCATACCTGTTTTATAATAAACTTCCTAGCTGTGGTACAGTTGGTGTTTGTTTGCTACTTCAACTATATTTATTTTACACCAGCTGTTTTATTAGTTGGTAGAGGATTTCTGTGTTTTGCATTCTATTCCATGACTCTGCCTTTTAATTTGAGCCATGATAGTCCATCTGCAACAGCCTGGGCCCATGTTCATTCACTAGAAGTTCAACAAACACATTTGACTCCTGGACACAACATTTTCCGCAGGGAATCTCAAAAACTCTCCAGGAACACCAGCTATGCAAATCACAGATCAAGACCAATACAGAATGATGTTTTCCTGCTAATTGCAGGTATCATGCTTACTGGGAGTGTTACTTTCTAGATTTGCAACATTTGGAAGTGTTGCACATCGCTTACTAACATGCAAACACGTTGACTGAGAATGTGCTCTGTCAGGAAATGTATTTGTGTGTTGGCCAATAGTATTAATTGAATGTATCCAGTGTATGATTCTGGCTGTTTGGATCCTGTCTGCTACCTGGGTAATCCATTCATCTGGTTTGTGCAGAGCTGCTCTACGTGCAAATGAAATACACATAGCCAAAGCCATTTGTGCTGAGTGGAGCAACGTGCAAACAGTGGCTCCCACCTAAAAACAAAAAAAGTAAAGAAGTATAAAACATGGAGAATTAATTAATATGTGAAAAATCAATTTATGACATACAGACATACAGTTAGTACAAATGAGATATGACTACATAGGTCTAGATCCCAACTCTCACTGCAATGCATTGCCACAAAGCAGGAGGAGGACTTAATCCATCTTTGCCCTGCAAATGCCTTTGCAGATATAATTCCTCACACAACCAAGTGCATCTGAATGTACACTGAAATCAAGGCATGATCTGTTATTTGTAAATGCATTCTTTGTAATATATTTGGATGTAGTGCACTTGATCACACAACCTGCTATGATTATTCCTTGCAAATATACAGCTGTGTCCTACCTTTCTGTGTTTTTTGGTCATTCGTCATTTATCTGGACAGTACTCAGAGACATGCAGTGTGTAAGGCAGTCTATATATTTTACCTTAAAATGTGTGAGGATATTCACTAGGGACAATATGATATGCACTTGCCATCAAATTAATGGAAGGCTGGATGCCATAAACAAGCACAGACTGCTGTTTTGGAGGTGGGGAGCAAAGGTGGGTTCTTATCATGGAACATGATAGGGTATAATGGGGAGTGGAGTCAGGCTGAGCTACTGTTATAGCACAAATGAGGCTATGTTGCTATTGTTACACAAAGGAGGTAACTCCTTAGAACTCACTAACTACCGACCAATCGCTATTCTATCACCCTTATCTAAAATATTAGAAAGAGTTGTTCATACTCAACTAATGCAGTACCTCCATAATAACAACTTGTTATCCAAAGCACAGCATGGCTTTAGACCCTCCCATAGCACCACCACAGCACTACTGTCTTTTACTAACACAGTTAACCACTACAGTAACAAGGGCCTACTAGTATCTTCCATATTCTTAGACCTATTAAAAGCTTTTAACATGGTTAACCACAATATACTTCTCAAAACTCT
The DNA here is from genome assembly GCF_019279795.1 of Protopterus annectens. NCBI lineage: Eukaryota > Metazoa > Chordata > Ceratodontiformes > Protopteridae > Protopterus > Protopterus annectens. The sequence continues at coordinate 125,030,892 of NC_056737.1, forward strand.
GTCCACCCTGAAAATTATCCCCTCCTTTATCTCTTGGTTTAACAACTACTTATCAGGCCAGCAACAAGCAGTCCTATGGCAAAACAAATTATCCCCTCTGTTACCAGTAACCTTAGGTGTCACTCAAGTCTTCATCCTTGGCCCATTGCTGTTCTCTCTTTTCACCAACCAGCTCTCCTCCTCCACACGTACTACCTCAGTAGTACAATATGCTGATGACACCACCCTTATATGTGCCACTCCCACAATAAAAGAACTGCACACCCTAACCCAAATTAACTTTACTTTAGCTGAAACATGGTTTACTAATGCAAAACTTATTCTTAACCCCCACAAAAAAAACCTTATTCTTTTCAGCCCAGGTAGAGCCCCCCTCTAGACAATAATTTTAGCATATGTTCTAAAGATAATATCCAAATCAGTCCAACCACACAGATCAATCTGCTTTGTGTAGAAATAGACAACAACCTTAGATTGGACATCCACATAGCTCAAACTATCAAGAAAGTTAAAAAAAAGCTTGGCTCCTCCACAGGAATAAACACTTTATCAATAAACATACCAAAGCCACAATAGCAAGGACTCATCACTTATCCATCCTCCTCTATGCCTCCCCAATCCTGACTAATCACCACCAAGCCGATTTTAACAAGATGGAATCTTGCTATTACAAGATTGCCAAGTTTGCCACTGAAGCCACATATAGGTCACACCACTGTCTATCCCTTAAGCAGCTAAACTGGTTTGAGCTGCCTCAACTTTTGATATTTACTCAGTTGTCAGTAGCACACAGGTTATACTACCTTCCTGACAAAACTTCTGCACTCCAAGATCTAATTCAAACCTATACTACTACTAGACCCTTAAGATCTACTAATCAGTACCTCCTAAATGTCAACAAATATAAGAATAATGCTGGTAAGTCTCTCTTTGGCTGTTCAATTGCTAAAATTTGGAATACATGGGTCTATATTAGAACATCAAAGTTTCAAAACTTTGAATGTTCTACTATTGAACCTTATTCATCGAAAGCTGAAAATATCGAAGCAACAGAAAACTGAATTTTTTCCTAGGGAAAGAATTTGGTTGTCCATTTCTGTTGCTTCGGTATTTTCAGTGCTCTGGTGGAAAGTTATGGGTCGGTTTCAGGTTAGGTTAGTTAGGGTAGGGTGCGGGTTAGGTATGTGTGTGATTGTGTGGACGTGAGGGCTAGGGTAGGTTAGGTCAGTTAGGGTTAGGGCACAGGTCAGGTAAGTGTGCGATTGTGTGGATGTGAGTGTTAGGGCGTGGTAGGTGATTTAGGGTTAGGGTGCGGGTGAGGTGAGTATGCAATAGTGATGGACCTTAGGGTTAGGGTTTGGGTTAAAGTAAGTGGATAGTTAGTGGTGTGTGTATAGTTTAGTGTAGGGTTAGGTGTAAGATTTTAGGTGTATGTGTGTGGATTGCTGTTTGTTTGGTGTGCTTGTGTTGTGTGTATGTGTTTTGGAACAGCAAATTTTTTCCCTAGGAAAAAATTTGCTGTTCTGTATGTTCGATGTTTTCAGCTTTCGATGAATAGGGTTCGATATTAGAACATTCGAAGTTTTGAAACCTCGATGTTCTAATATAGACCCGGAATACTCTACCTAGCCATATAACTTCATATAATGCCACTACTCGATTTAAAAAACTCCTGAAAACCCACTTCTCAAGCAACTGGCTATGATCATGTTACTTCTCGGGTTAAAATATAAGCCATTATATTAGGGAAACTGTTATGGGATTCCAGTTTCACTGGCAAGACAGTAAATATGATCATACTTTAAAGTTTAACTACTGTACATATCTTATATACAGAACGAGGCCCTATTAATCATATACTCAAAAAACTCCATCAGTTGTCATAATTAAGTACCACATGCTATAGATTTCTGATACAATGTCATGCCCATTTTTATAATATGAATGTGTTTTAAAATTTTTTTTAAATATTGTCTCTGTTTTTATTATTGTTACCTTCTGTGTTTTTGAACTTCTACTTATGGTGTTAAATCTTTGCTCATGTATTATATCTGTTGGAGCTTTTCTCCTCAGGCATCCGCTGGAAATGGACCTGTTTCCAGTCGGACTATCCCGATAAACAAACATAAAATAAAAATAAAAACAAAAATAAATAAATAAATAAAATTGTTACTCTCCTTGTTTTGCATCCTGCCAGTTTGATCTTGTGAGGGTGGTGAAGCTGGAAACTGACATGTTTTTCATTGCTTTCAAACTTCTCTGCTATGATTTTCCATTTCAAATGTATGGTGCTAAACTGAGGGAATGCAGTGATTGTCATTATTTTGGGGAGGTATCAAGGTATGAATCTTTGAGGCCTGAGGCCTACTACTTGCTAATAGACACATAGAAGTCAATTAAGTCTCTGTTGTCATATGTGACATACATTTCTGTACAAATTTCCCACCTTGTAGTTGCTTACTCTACCAAGTGATGCAATACAAAGACATGTCATAATATTATTATCCAATACAGTACAGGCTCAGGACTTACCTTGTAAATGCAGATGTTGACACAGTATTAGTTCAGGGCTGACTGTGATACAAGCAGTACACAGCCAATACATGGGAAGATAAAGGTTGTAGCTCTGAGTTGAGTCCAGCAGAGGTTGCAGGGTTCTGCATTGTGTCCCTGTCCAACCTGTAGCACTGTACAATGTCCATGTCATGTATGCTGTGATAAGTTAAATAAATCCTGAAAAATCTTCTTTGTCTCAGCCTAGGCCAATTGGCAGCAGGAGCAGCATTGCTGTAGCCTGTAGCACATCCAAATGGAGTTAAGCAGCAGCAGCAGCTCCTAACATTCTGTCTGTGTAGACTTTCTGTGTCTGTACTCCACTACCTTTGAAATCCACAGGAAAAAACAGCATGGAGTCTAAATGGTTGCTTTATAACTTTTTGAAAAGCTCCACCAGATTGGTTGATTAGCATGCAATTCAGCTGCTTATGCTGTAATTAGCATCTCTGAAATATAGCCCTGACAGATGATATCCATTAGTAATCTACTCCATTATAAAAAGGCTAATGTGTAGCTAGCCAAACTGATGGTGAGGATACTTACTGCATGTTCAACAAAGCAAAATATTTCCCAAGCTATCTTTACAGAGAAGTATTGAATTCTAGCATGTATGCTGTCATTTTTTATGTGCATGATGCATAAGCTGGCATATATTAATGAATAATGTGAAGCAAAGCCTTTTACACTGTTATCTGTATGCATTAGTTAGAAGTGCACTGATGGCATGGCCATGTTTGTCAAGCCATTTCAAAGGTACAAATGATTGACAGTACATGAAAATAGTAAGCTGTGTGATACATATGTACAAATATTTCAGGGACAGGTCCTTTGAATGCATGTTTAGCATTTCAAATGTGATTTTTAGCAAAATGGTTCATGTGCCTTTTCTTTAGTGGATAGAGGAAGCAAAGAGAAGTTACTATTATGTCACAAACTAGATTGGACTGTTCTATTGGGGGTGGCACAGTTGAGTTACTGCTATGGCACATACAAGGATATGTTGCCCTTTCTGCTCTCCTTGTTTTGCATCCTGCTTGTTGCTAGTATTTCACATATGATGTATGTGTTATGTTTTTCCAGTTGATATTACTGACTGCCTACCTTAACTGTTTTTTTTCTGGTAACAGTTACTTTGTAGTTATGTGTATTATCATTCTGTTGTGTGTCAGGACTGAAAATGTCACGATCACCTCTGTGGCTCTGCTTGACAGTGGCACAGGAAAATAATTTTCTTGGGTGGCAAAAGCCAGGGTACCTTTTTGGCTGGGCTTGTATAGGCCCCAGGGCCGATAGCCTAGTACCTACCTATGAACCTATAATCATAGTGGATGCACTACCTCAACATGATGCTTTTCTTCTTGGAAGGGATTGCCCCAATATGACAGAGAGGCTGAGGATATGGCAGCAAATAATTCCTAACATAAATGCCATGGGGAGCCATGGCTGTACTTATGAGCAGGTGAGCCACAGGGCCACTGATATGCTTACATCTGCAAGGAGGTGTGCAGCTGCTGTTACCTGAGACCAGAGGGTAACTGAGGGTGACCCTGCTGCAGAACCATCTCTCACCTCCAATGAGGAATTCCTGGTGAATCTTTTGACACATGACAACTCACAGCCGAGTGGCCTACAATATGTCATTGATTTGGGTGCACCTCCTTCTCAGTCACAGGAAGAACTTCCAGGTAGGGTTTGTTATGATCAGTTCAATACTGTTGTATAGCAAAGCAATTAACATAAAAGTTACTTCTGTGTCACGTGTTTTTTGGGGTGAGATTGAATATTAGTACAGTGATAAGTTCAGTTTGGAGTTGTCAGCCACATTCTTGTTAAAGTAACATGGAGTACATGTAGTACCCCCTGTCTTATTGTTAAATGTGATAATGCTGGCCTTACCTCTTGCTTAACTTATTTCAGGACCATCAGAAATCCAGCAAAGTAGGCCTCCTGCAGGTAGTAAGCCAAATCAAGTTATTTCAGTACTGCAGATCACTTTCTAGAAATCTAATGCATCGTTTTTGGCTTGCTGTGTGTATTGCTGTGCTTTTTGTAATAGTGGTAGCACTGTTAGTTGTTTAGCATATACTGCACCATAGTAGTGCAGGTATTAATGTTTGCCAGTGTTTCTTCCTTTTTATCACAGGTGATCATGACAGTGAGCCTGTGGGCCCCATGCCATCTGATGTCAGTGTCTCATCAGGCACTGATGATTATTGTGGTGAAACTGAGGAACCATTTGGGGTGCAGAGGTTGAATCTGACACAGAGGTTGACATACATACATCCTTTTCTTCTTCCCCAGATATAGTCAGTAGGCGTTTGCCTACCCAGTCCACTGAGTCCACAGATATAGCACAGATAGAGGCTAATGACATTGGGAAGGGAAGTATGGCTACTGTGGCTTCAGTAACTATTGAGTCTGGCCATACTCAAAGCGTTAGTGAGGTGCCATTCAGGATGGTTGATCGGGGTGCTCAGAGGGGTCCTGCAGTCCCTCCTCCACCTGCAATTCCTCCTCCACCTGCTGCGTCTCTTTCTGTGTCACTCAATGTATGTTTAGGGCCATCACAGAGGCACAGGTACATCCAGAAAGATGTTCCAGACAAAGGTTCAGGGTTGTGGATGTAGCACAATCTAACATGTGTGACCACCTCCACTGTGTCACCAATTCTTTGAATCAGATGAATGACACGTTGTAATGAGGGGTGTCTGTGATGGATCGAGGGGTGTCTGTCATAGAACAAGCAGAGTCTGTGATGGAACATCTGCTGGGAGAGGAATAGCATCCTCTTGGGTGTAGGTTAGCCACAACATCTGCTGAGACCCAACATGGCCTTTCCCAATCATGCTCCCATAGTGGCAGTACTTCCACTGGTCCATTGGGGAATGTGCTGTCTACACCCATGCATGGCAGCCCATGGGGGGTATCACCCTGGGTGTTCCCATGAAGGGAGAACATCCATCAGACATCGGTCATGCTCAGGTAGCAGCGCTTCATCTGACCTTTGGCATGGAGGTGCCAGTGCAACACCTGTCAGAGCCATTTTCCATGGTTGGGGTGACAACAATGAACTGCCACCTCTAGCATGCACAGCTCATACCTGTCCAACATACCAAGACATAGAGCTAGCACTGAGCTTGGCTGTGTTCATGCAGACTCTCACACACCACTTTCACATGAAGAGCCCCTACAGACACACACACACAGCCTGTATGCTTCCCTTTCTCACACACACACACTCACCAACCTTTTGTGTCAGCCTAGGCCTCCTTCCTCACAATACCCTGTGCAAGTGATGATAACTCTGCTATATCCCTGTTTTCTCTCTTTTGGATTCATGGATACAAAATCTTTATGTCTGATGCACAGGGTGCATAGCCACATAAATGCCTAGTATATCTGCATTTGTGTTGTTGAACTGATAATTTTACCTGTCAGAAATATTTGCCTTGCCAAATGATACAGTGGTTAGTGTGACAATGTGAGCTATTGCTAGTTATGCCAGGAGAAGTAGGGCAGTAGATGTGCAACATGTGCCAGCACAGTTAGCTTGAAGCTTGTAATGACTTATATGCCATTTGTATAGAGAACTGATTTGTACAGATGCTTGTGTTGAAATTTTATTTGTAAAGTTGCTTGTGTTAAAATGTATCAACTGTGTTTCCTGCTGGCCAGAAAAAGTAATACACATGTCCATCAGACTGTACTGATTAAATGTATCCATTGTAACAGAGAATACTGGAAGAAAAGAGGTTAACCTCAGCTCCAGCTAACTTTGAGAAATAGTAAGACATTACATCAGTAATTTAGGCCATAAAGATTGTATCTTACAGTTCTCAATGCAGCCAGAGACAAAAAGTCTGTACTAGGAAGCTTTCTGCATTGTCTTTGGGGTGAACTATTTGCTACTCTGAAATGGTGGAAGTTTGAAATTGTTTTATTACTTCAAGAAGCTGCAGCAGATCTTAGCAAGGCACTCTCTGTGTGTGCATTATCGACACATACTAGGTGATAAATCCTGACAGATTCTAGCCAGGGGAGTTGCATGGGAACCAGAAGTCAGATGACCAGATGCATGTGATGTCATTCTGTAATCTAAGACAAAAATAAGGTGTTACTATTAGTTGAGACTGAAGTCTCATGGCACTCTGTTTTGGCAACCTTACATAGGAGGATCACTCACCAACTTAATCTTGCCTTGCTCTAGTAAGTGACCAGGGAATAGTAACACTTTAGATTAGTCAGACAAATATATAGAGATTAGTTAAGTACTGTTTTTCTGTATCTGTGTGAACCTATTCATCTGTGTTATTTTAATATTTCCTGTGGCTGAAACTCTGCTGTTTATTGTTAATAGATATATCGTATTTCAGTAAAAATGAAAAATTCTCCTGGAGTCAAAGGTCTTCCCAACCAAAAACCAACGTAAACAGCAAAAAAAGAGAAAGCCAGAAGTCCACCACAACTTGCCTTTAATCAGCAACAAACAGCAAAGCTTTCGAGTATCACTCTTCATCAGTAATTCAAACAGACAATTTAGTGCATTAAATAATACAAAGCAGCCAATCATTACTTAACTCATTAATTATAAAATTGCCCTATTCAAATTTAAATTGTCCATTTCAAATTTAAAACATACTTTCTCTATATAAAAAATTTCTATAAAAAACCTAGCTAAAATGCACTAATAAACATTTAATTAATACATTTCATTTATATATTATTATGCCTGTCTCTTAAGGCAGGTTTAATACTTACAGTGCTATTCAGACCTGGGGGGTGATCGGCCCTAAAATAATTTATCCATCTGTATTCAGATAGCTCTGTCTTATTAAACAAATGGAAAGTATGGCATTTGAATTTCAAAGTAAAGGATACAATGCCTCGCTGATTGATAGATCTAAAAATATAGTAAAGTCTTTAAGAAATGATGGAGCACAACCTTATTTTTTGACAACTGAAGAGAATGTTGTAACTACTACTTCTGTGAATAGAAAATTTAAGAATAATAATATACAATATATAACAACATATAATAGGTACACAGATTTGATAAAAAAGATAATTCAGAAGAACTGGAAAATTTTGTCTTCAGATCATGAGACTGGTAAAATAATAGGGGATAGAACCTATTTTACATATTAAAGAGAGAGAAATCTGAAACAACTATGCTTTAAAGAAATGAGAAAGGACATAGGGGTTGTGAAGGACTGTGGAAAAATTGGAACAGTTCCTTGTTATAACTGTGCACACTGTAGTGGTATTTGTACAGATTTAAGTTTAAGCATCCGATTAGTGGAGAGCATTACTTTTTAAAGTGAAAGGAGACTTTATATCTGAAAATGTGGTCTATTTTGCACATTGTGTACAATGTGCAAGTTTCTATATTGGAAAAAACAATAAAAAAGTTGAAAGATAGAATAAGTGCACATCTATATGACATAAGAAGGAGAGTCTTGACTAATGCCCAGGAGAAACATGTAGAGATGGAGGGTGTAGGGCATAAGCTTAAATTTAGAATTTTACAGGTAATATTCTTGAATAAAAGTGGTGGCGACATGGTTAATAAGGGCACTTTAAATATGAATAGGGCAATTTTATAATTAATGATTGGCTGCTTTGTATTATTTAATGCACTGAATTGTCTGTTTGAATTACTGATGAAGAGTGTGTGTGTGTCTTTTGGCTTTTCCCGGTTGGGGGTCGCCACAGTGGAACTCCGGTCCGCTAATGATTGGCAGTTGATTTTTACGTGCTGAGTTGCCAGCCCTAACGCACAACCTTCAATGAAGGTACAGCTATTCACGCATGTCTCCACGCAGAAGACGCTCTAGCTGAGAGTCGAACTGGACAGCATCTTACTGTGAGGTGACAGCGCTACCTAAGAGCGATACTCGAAAACTGTGCTGTTTGTTGCTGATTAAAGGCAAGTTGTGGTGGACTTCTGGCTTTCTCTTTTTTTGCTATATATCGTATTTTCATGTTCTTTTCTTATTTATTATTAAATATATTTAAACTTTTGATTGTGGCTGATCTTTTAGAGAATATTTTAACCTTTGAGAGTATTCATATTTATTTTATTCTATTTGTTTTACATTTGTTAACCGGGGGTGTCTGACTGAGCTGAAAAGGCCCTTTTTCAACAGAGACCCAGGGAGAAAAGCTCCACATAGAAAAACTACAGATACATTTAGACATGATCAGTATACACACAAATTACAAAAGACATGTTTTTACAGTGGTATGCAGCACATCAACAGTTACAGAGGAGAGAACAAAAAATTTAAAAATAAAGGTACTTAATAGAGTTGTGGTGTACAGCTGAAATTTGGAACATAAGTAGAATACATACATAGTACACAGGTAGAGTACATACATTGTAGATTAGCCAGTGTTTGTGAGAAGAGTTATCAATCTTAATCAAGTACTCTAGGTTTAGTATGTGTACCTTATCCATTTTCACTAGCCTGGGGAGCAATCATGGCACTGCCAACTTTGCTTAAGATGTTGCCTGATGAGGTCTTTAAAGGAGGTTTTGGATTATGTGTTTTGAATGCTAGTGGGGACAGAGTTCCATTTTTTAGCCAATTAACTACTATATAGTGCATCTCCAACTCTATTGTAGCTGTTTGTGACTTCTAGTAGTAGTTCCAAAGACATGCATCTGGAGCATTTCTCCCCGGGCCTCCTGTAGTTTGCTTGATGATCTAAGAGGCCTTTTGGCTGAGTGATGTACTAGGTTTTTGAGGGTAGGACACTTATTGGGGAGGTAATAGAATGACAGAGGCAGAGCTGATTGTAGGTTAGGAGTTTGGGCAGTTCAAGCCAGTGAAGCTGTCTCAAAGCAGTACAGTGATGAGTTCTATATGAGCAATTTGCAGCAAAGCGGGCAATTCTGTTATAGCAGGCTTCCATTTTTCTTAGTTCAGTTTTGTTGAGATTAGTCAGAATGGGAGATGGATAGAGTAGGGTGCATAGAAGTTGGGACTGAACAATGGCTGATCTTGTGTTGTTGGTAAGATATTGTTTGATATGGTAGAGTGATTCCAGTTTGCCATGTACTTTTTTAATAGTTAAGTTGAGATGACTATCACATTTTAGGTGGGAGTCTATGGTTATTACCAGTAGCTTAGCCTGTACCACTGGAGTGACTGAAGTAGGATTTGTGGAGTAGATAGTGAATTGACTCATATCAGTGTTTTTGTTAGAACTGGTTATAATCACAAGCTGAGTTTTCTTTGGATTGAGGATAAGTTGGGCTTTGGTTAGGTAGTTTTCAACATCAGAGAATGCTAGTTGAGTTGTTTGCAGGAGGGTGGGAATGTTTTGTGCAGCACAGATTAAGGTAGTGTCATCTACATATTGAATGATAGATGCATGCTGTGTGGAGGTATGGAGGTCATTTGTGAAGACTGTGCATACTAGTGGTCCTAAGATAGAACCATGTGGGACTCCTATAGTTATGGGCAGCTGAGGAGAGAGAGAATTTAACCATTTCACAGCTTGGTACCTGCCAGTTAAGTAGTTTTGGAACCAGGTAAGAGTGGAATTTGATAGGTGATATTGGTTTAGTTTGTTTAGCAGGATTTGGTACGAGACTGTGTAAAATGCTTTGGACATATCCAAGAAAAAGAGTTGACACCTGCAGGCCTTCATTTTTGAGATGGTTTACTGTGTCTGTGAAGCAGAGGAGGGCTTAGTGGTAATATGGGCAGGTCTGAAACCATGCTCAGTAGGTGACAGGATGTTGCTGTCTAGGAGATATTTTAGCATCTGGGTATGGATGCATTTTTCTAGGATTTTGGCAAGGGGGGAGAGTAAAGCAATGGGTCTGTAGTTATTAAGTTCAGTGGAGGTCCCACCTTTATGTAGAGATTGGGATAGCAATAGCATCTGCTGTGAGTTTCAAGAAATAGCTGGGGAGTAGGTCGGCTGCTGTTGATGAGGTTTTTAGCTTGGAGAGCATGCTTTTGATTGAAGTGGTGGAAACTGTTTTGAAGGTAAAGCTTGTATTAGTGTTATTTGTATTGGGGGGGTAGTAAGGAAGGAACTGTCCTGCAATACTAAGGATAGAATTGAGTTCACAAAGTTGGAGTTGAATTGTGTTTCGATGGTAACTTTAGTGTCAGGGGTTGTTGGTTTGGGGGTAGCCTTTTGGGTGGGTTTTAGTAGCTGGTTTACATTTTTTCCAAAATTTTTGGGGGTTGTGTTGGTATTTAGTTTGCAATGTCGCGTAGTTGGATATTTTGTCCAGCCTAATGCATTTTCTTGGATGTTTGCTCAGTTCTTGGTACTTAGTTAGGTTTTGTGTTTCTTTGTTTTTTTGATAGTAAAGCCAGGCCGTGTCTCTGGACTTGAGGATTTGTTTGGTTTCTTTACTGAGCCAAGGGTTTATAGAGGTTCTAAGCTTGATTTTGCACAATGGATCGACAGTGTCTAGGTGTTGTAGAAATATTTTGTTGAAATATAGGAGTAGGAGGGTTTTTAGGGGGGGTCCAGACACAGTTACAGAGTAAAGTATTGAGGACCTCAGGAGAGATTTTTTTGTGTTTCTAGTGGATATATAGTTAGTGGTTTTGCATATGCTTGTTCTACTACGTATAAAGTAAATTATGTTGTGGTCACTTAAGGTGTCTGGGAGACTGCCTGCGTGGGGGTAAAATGTGGGGGTTGTTAGTTAGGACCCAGTCAAGGATGGATTCCCTTTAAGATTTTTTATCACATATAGTTGGAATTTGGACTAGCTGCTGGTAGCCATGGAGATTTATCAGATTACTTTGTGGTTCTGATATGCAGGTGAACCAATCTAGGTTGAAATCTCCCAGAATAAGGGTTTCTTGTGAGTATGTGGAAGAACACCAAGATAAGAAGTCTTCAAGGCTAGTAGGTGTATTACCAGGTGGAATATAGATCACAATTGTGGTGATGACCTTTTTAGGGTGAAGTTGAAGTTGTGAGATAAATATGTCCCAGTTATTGGGGGAGGGGTAGGCGTTTGGTAAATGACATACAGTTAAGTTGGACTTATACAGTAAGGCAGTTCCACCCCCTTTAAGAAGTGGTCTGTCTTGTCTAATGATATTGTAGCCAGAAGGGACAACTTCTGAGTTAGCTATGTTTTATTTAGCCAGGCTTCTGTTAAAGCAATTATCCCCGGGACTCATGAAGCTTGCGCCAGGCGCAGGCGTAGCGTAGGTGGAATAATGCCAAATATGGCCATCGAGCGATTCAGGTACGATCCAATTCCACGTGCACTACCGGCGTACGCCAGAACTGCGCAGCCCACGGCATAGGTATGCCAATCACCCCATGCGCAGTGTCGCACCATGCAAATGAAGGCAGATAGCGATTCATGAAGTGGTGCAGGCATAGCGTAAGCCCACAGAAATGTAAACCAAAAAACACGGTTTACATTTTCCCAAACAGAACATCGGAGCTATGGAAGCGGACCAGACTCATGTATTACAAAGGTAACATATGCCAATGGCTAAATACACAGCCAATGGCATAAGAAAAGATGCAAAACACATAAAAACAACATTTAATGTCATGTCCACAGTAACGCACAGTACAACCGCAGGGCATGTGTGCGCAAACAGGAACATAAAGAAATTACATAAAAATGTCATAAAATCGCAATGTAATATAAATCAGGTTTACACCATAATACGCAATGGTAGGCATGGAACACCACAACCAAGGTGCAAGGGTTGCTAACAGCCTGCGACAGTGTTCGGCGCGGTAACTATGAATTAGTAGTCAATGCCATGCAAATGAGGCAGGTAATACTGAATCACAAACGGCCTGCCGGATGAAGGTTGTACCATACGGCGCAGCACTATAACACCAAGGAGTGGCTTAGAGCAGATACATGACATCAGCAGGGGGTGTGCCACCATAGCAGTAAGCACATTGGAGCAATGCAAATCTGGCCTGGCCGTTGCTAAGCAAAGCTGCAGGACAGGGGTGGGGAGGAAGGTATAGAATTGTTTAGCTGAGAGCACACATGGTGCCCGAAAGCGCATGTGTATGGGGATGAAAACATGCCCGAAACCCGGTAAGCGGATGCACGCACCGCAAACAATAGCACAAACAGGAAGGTCAGGGGAAGAAAAGAAGGAAATGCCAAAGTAGGGTAATTGGAGTACTAATGAGCAATTAACACCAATCACCGCACGGCTGCCAATCGACGGCAGCTGACAAGTCTGCTCGCAGAAACCTGCAAAACAGGATAGGGGAGGCATTGGAATGCAAAGAAAGGAGGGGAGGCATTGGATTGCAAAGATAGGAGATCTGTCATAGCAGAGCAAAGCAAACCAACAGTAGACCGGCAATAGCACACATTACGCAAGATAAGCCTGGTCTAGGAAAGTACAAATGAAAGCAGGCTGCTGGATGCATGCCAGAAAATGATAGGTGGAACGTGCAGAAATGTAAAGGGAAGGTCAAGAGGTAATCCACGGCAGCCAAATGTAATTCAACACCAAAGGCACCACAATAGTAGTTCCGGTAGTAAAACACATAAGATACCCTGTAGCTACGATCGTACATACACACCCTATGACATCATCGGTGTTCACTGCACAATAGTATAAAGTGTGAAAACACGCTACACACACCTGTGTATTCCCAAACACTGCACCATAGGTGTAAACACACGGGGAACTTTTAAAATGTACATGTTGGGAGCTGCCATAGCTGTGATTCATCAGCATGTGTTAGAGACTGACGGTGTTGTGGAGGAGGATGCCGACAACCACCGCAGGCCCCGGAGGAGGAGAAGAGTGTTCAGACCAAGGGTAACCTACCAGGGGCTACATGATCTGGAGATAGTAGACCATTACAGGGTGAACAGGGACATTTTACAGCAAATAGTGGAGCTGTGCCGGCCACACCTGAGAACCAGAAACAACAGAGGGGAACCCATCCCAGTGGACACGAAGGTATGTGTAATCTTGCGAAAACTAGCCACAGGTACCTTTCAAAGGCCAACTGGAGATATAATGGGGATCTCACAGGCATCGGCATCCAGGGTACTACACCAGTTCCTGGATGCCATGTTACCACATGCCAATGAGCATATATACTTCCCCTGAACTCAGGAGGAGTTGGCCAGCAATATGCATCACTTCCACCATGTGGCACACTACCCGGAGGTACTGGGTGCGATAGACTGCACGCACATACAAATCAAGTCACCACCCGGTGAGCATGGTATGCACTACATAAACCGCAAGGGATTCCACTCCATCAACTGCCAGGTCATGTGCAATGCCCAGGGCATTATCATGGATGTGTGTGCTGGCAGCTCTGGAAGCTACCATGACTCCCATATCTGGCATGCCTCACAGCTGTATCAGGTAGTTGCCAGGGGGGACATCCCACATGGCCACCTTGTGGGGGATGCTGGCTATGCATTGGAGCCATGGAGATGACTCCCATCAGAAATGCACACAGACCCATGCAAGAATGCCATAATGAGGCACATGCACAAACCAGAATCATCATAGAGCATGCGTTTGGGATGCTGAAATCATGGTTCCGGTGCTTGGACACATCTGGTGGAGCCTTGCAGTACTCTCCAGGCACGTGTGCCCACATCGTCATAGTACGTGCCATGCTACATAATATGATCCTGCGGAACCAGCTGCAGCAGGGACAAAATGGTGAAGGCCCTCATAGCCCACCACAATTGCCAAGGCCATCACAGGCACAGAGGGATTCAGACCACGAACACACTGTGCCAGTCCCAGTAGGCAGACAGAGGCATGCCCAATATGCCTACGCCTTGGCAAACAGGGAATGTATAGCACATGCTCTGACAGTGTAGGCCCCTATGGACTGACACACCTCTCCACCTGCACACACAGTAAAATGGATGGCACACAAACACGACCACCTGTAATTTGTAATGTATAGGTGGCCCACTGTGTGAATCCTACATAGGCAGCCCTCAAACACTGTACACACAACAGCTATTGGAACACGGAATGTCAACACCTGAACAGTACATGCGCCTATCAGCATATGGTGGTGCTGTGTGTATAGGTTCCCAGGTACATGGCTGATTGTCAGAGGCCATGCACCAAATGGGGCAAACAGTGTCCGCTGTCACCACAACATTGAGTAACCAACTGTTAATTAGTGGAAAAGATGAAATCGCGGGAGCACATGTGTGTAAGCACTGTTCTGCACACACTCATCATGGAGTCCCTGCTGCGTTAATGAGGGGCTCCTCATAATAAAATCATGGATGTTGTGTCAAGGCATGGGTTGTACCCATGACAGGTATTCGTCACCCCAGCATGCCCCACCTAAGGTCGTTTGAAGGTGTAGCACAGTATTGTGTGTGGCTCACTGTGATATACATACCCAATGCCGGAGCACATCTAGTAAACATCACATGGACACACCATTAACTGGACTCATCAATATGTAAACTAACTGAGTTACCCATGTGAGTGCACTATGGAGTAACAGCCGTAGTATACTCCACGTACAAAATGACATAACACGTATACATATCCCAGATATCCATGTGTTAAATGCAGTGACCGTCGTGCATGTTCCCAGTCCCACGTCCTGCAAGGGATGTAATGTAATCCCGAAGGCACGAGTAATGCATGTCAGATGCAGGTCATCAGATCATGTTTAGCACACGTTAGCGGGAATATGCATTGCCCACTGCTGGTAAGTGAAACAGGGATAAGCTTCTCCGAATATCGCACAGATCACAGTCAATGATGTCCAGAACAGGTAAAACCAGCATTATTCATCCCTGTACTAATAGCACCTGCTCTGAAGGGTAAAACAACCACTGCCAGCAGTAGAACATGCAATCATGTATAGAATCACCTAACACTATTGCTAGCCAAGATGTACCTATGGTAGGGTTGCCACCTCTGCAAATGACCAATGTGGGACATACGTCAGATGTCTGCAGACCAACACATACACCCGGCCAGTACAAACATCAGAACTTCACTGTTTTGCTTAGATAAATGTTTATTCTTGTAATGTTTACTTACTTACTTATTCTGTTTCTATAACATATAGGTGGTTCAGATACAGAATAACTGTTTTATGCAACTATTACATAAACTATAGGAAATAAGTATGTCCTACAGTCTCAGCACATTTGCCATGTTTACAAATATTTTGCAGGACACAACTACCCAGAGAGGGACTGTCCCTCGCAAAGTGAGACAGCTGGTAACCCTAACCTATGGCAGGTGTGTAATGTGACAGGTACAGACACAAACGTGCGGAGTCCAGGAAACAGTATACACCGACAAGTCCACAGTGAAAGGTGTAGCTTGCCTGTCACTTTCCCTGTCAGATATATATATATATATATATATATATATATATATATATATATATATATATATATATATACATTCACATATATACATATATATAATACAGATAGAAAGGGCCATAGAGTGATATATGTTGATATATACGGATTCAACGATATCTGCAAATATATATGGATAGGTCAACGACATTCATAACACCTTGGAGGTACAAATAAATAGGATACCACCAACTATGGAATGTGTAACATACCGACACGCTTATCCACGAGGCTGAAAGACCGAAAGAACACAGAATCGGTACAGTACAACCGCGAGTAATAGTATGACAATATGAAGGGACATGTAGTTACCGCTGCCGGTGTTGCGGTCCACGTAGGTACTGTGTTTAACTGTGTTTGTGAGTGCCGTAGTCTGTGTATGTGTGTGTTGAGGGTGCCGTGTGCATCTCCATGTGACTGTAATGTGTGTGTGTGTGTGTCCGCATCGTGTGTCTGTTAGTGCCAACTCGGAGGTAGATCATTATGGTAGGTGTGGGTATAGCTAGCCGTAGGCATACAGTTACGACCTATCCCACATTAGGAGGGACAGCCCCTCCCTGGGCAGGTGTGTCCTGACATAAAACATAAAAAAAGGGCAAATGTCCAAGACTGTAGGACATTAATATGTACCATATATCATGTAATAGTTGCATTAAATAGTTATACCTGTATGTAAAAAACATATATGTTACATGCAATATGATAAGTAGCCAAAGTCCCACAACAATAGGTATGTATTGAGGATAAAAGTATGTGCTATCCTGTGCACTGATCGTGGCTATGTGTCAGCCTGTAAACACCGCTGTGTGTCCCGCAAGTGTCCAACAATGGCCATATGAAAAGGTGGCAACCCATGGCAAAGAGGTTCTGCTACCAACACAACCGCTATGACTGCAAATATCTGGGACAGAAATACACGGGATAGCTGTCATTTAGACATATCCCTTTACATATCGCTGCAATTCCGGAGGTATGGAAGTATCAACCTCACCTGCATACTATATAGAAACCAATTAACAATGGCCCAATGTAAAATCCCGTAACATAAGTCTACTAACTGATAGCTCTTTAATTAGGGACAGAGCCCACACACATATATATGGAATATGTAGAAATGCAAGCCCCACAAACCTGTATATGCTACGTACACCCACCGACATCCCCCACACTAGAAACTATAGCAATACAGACTGTAATAACAGCACAAACATTCAGTCAGTCAATTACATCTGCAGAACCATCAACATACCTTGTGAGAGACACAATTAAAGGCGCCATGCATAATTGTAGCCATTGTATAATGGAACAAACGGCTATGTTACAGGTTTTGTTTGCAATGGTCCTTTATCAGATGGTTGGGATGACAGGTACACCCACATGTTGAACTACATACTCTAGCTGTCACACACAATCCACGGGGGACATGAATCCAA